>NC_022030.1:26446446-26463206 GCF_000317375.1 Microtus ochrogaster
AGAGAGAGAGAGAGAGAGAGAGAGAGAGAGAGAGAGAGAGAAACTAGGGTAGAAAATGTTGGTTATAATTCTGTTTTTCTGTTTTGCAAATGCCTGGAGTGATAGAACTTCAGTCTCCGATGAAATGTAGCCTACACAGGCATAACAATGGATAAAATCATTATCATGTTAGTATCACCTTTAACTCAGTTCCATAAATTGCCATATTTAAGAATAGATAATATTTTTTTGTCTGACTACATCCTTCAATAATTAGGTAAATATAACCCTTCCCCCAAAGTCTTTATCATTGTACTGGGTGGTTTTGTGAGTCAACTTGACACAAGCTCTAGAGTCATCAGAGGAAGGAGCCTCAGCTGAGGAAATGCCTCCATGAGATCCAGCTGTAAGGCATTTTCTTGTTTAGTGATCAGTGGCGAAAGGTTGCAGCCCATGGTGGATGGTACCATCCCAGGCTGCTTTGCTGGTCCTGGGTTCTATAAGAAGGTTGGGCTGAGCTAGTCATGGGAAGAATGTCAGTAAGCAGCACCCCTCCATGGTCTCTGTATTAGCTCCTGCCTCCAGGAACCTGCCCTGCTTGAGTTCCTGTCCTGACTTCCTTTAGTGGTGAACAGCAGTGCTGATAGCATGAGCCAAATTAACCCTTTCCTCCCCAACTTGCTGTTTGGTCACAGCAGTAGACACCCTGACTAACACAGCCATAAAGCACAGGAGCCTGCTGGTTGCAGACCATCAGGAATCTGTCCTAGTGCTGCCGATGGGTTCTGTCCTGCATTGTCATTATTGCATAGGCAACAGAATTAAAGGCATCCTCATACATTTTAGGGGTTACCCAAAGATAACAAAGCCACAAACACTTGGAAAGCTAGAACTGGAATTCAGAATCATGGTGACAAATTATATAAATCACTTTTGAGCAATAGGAAACAGATTCAAAGTTATTCCGAGATCCCACAGTCCGGACATTACCCGAAGACCATGAATTTGGAGTGGTGGGAACAGTGGAGCCTGTTTGCAAACAAGGCTTCCTGAGTGGTTCTGCTTTGCAGTCGGAACACATAAGTCCTTGTGGTGAGATTCACAGGAAGCTCTGATGGGGGCACCCTGAATAGTCTTCTGATCCAAATGCCCAGTGTTGCATCTCTGTACTGTGATGTGAACCAGAGAGGATGGCGCCCCTCAAACACCGGGTGTTCAGGGAACACATGAAACAGACACAGAGAAGTGATCAAGGCTTGCTAACTTTTAGCAAAGTGTGCTGTAAAACTCATTTGATACTAGGATTTAGGGAATTAGGAAATAATTCTTTGATGTGTTTGGCATTATATAAGCTCCTATTAAACTATTTGTTTGACTTTGACGTCCACATTTTAAGAGGAAGCATGAAAATTGGGAAAGGTTTGTAAAAGAAGCAGAAATGTTTTGGAATGTAAAAGGTCACAGAGAAAGATTTTTAAAAAGGAAAAGAGAAGAGACAATTTAAGACTTAATAGTAAACAGAAGCTGCTTGTCATTCTAGTGTTTACCAGTTCCATATAATATAGAAAAGGGAGAATTATTGTGAAATAGCAAGGAAGAACTTATTTTTACATGAAGGGATTTCTTAATTATAAAATATTAAATGTTTTCCATATCGACCTAAAGTCATAATCTTTGAAGATGCTCAAAATGGAATAGATGAGAGCCTTGCTAGAAGACTTAAGAGCTGACTTGCTGAATCAGGAAGTCTGTTGGAATTAAGAGTGCCATCCTCATTATACACTAGCATAGCTATCTTTCCTCTGCGTACATCTATAGGATATAGATTATGCTATTTAGGCAAGGACTTGAACATTTCAAGACATAGCATTGCATGCTATCTTCCTATCTCTCGAATGCACACTATTTTTCCATTTTCTTCACCCAAGAAGAGCCTTTTAAGTGCCCATTGTGTGCAGAGCACTCTACTCAAGCTGTGGGTGATAATGGACAGAAATGGCATTCCTTTGTTCTGCCTTCACTTCAGTTTCTGGGCACCTCCCTTGTTTTAGGCAGTATGCTACACATTCAGAACCTTAACCCTTGTACAAAAAAGGTTTTAAATTGCTCAAAATATAGCAAATGAAGATTGTAAGTAAAGAGAATCACAGTGTGAAGTAGTAAGCCCTGTGCCAAAGATGAGTAGGCCAGGGAAACATTGTGCCCTCATGGGTGGAAGCTGTGGATCCTGGGAGATCATGGCAGCACCACGAAATCATGGGTGCAGCTGTGGATCCTGGGAGATCCTGGCAGCACCACGAAATCATGGGTGCAGCTGTGGATCCTGGGAGGCCGTGGAAACACTGGGATCGTGGATGCAGCTGTGGATACTGGAACAAGTTTGGAAGAGATGCCATGTGAGTGTCATTGGTGTGGGTGGGATGGCAGCGTAAAGCACCAACAGCCATATGGACTGATTGCTTTTACCCAACAAGATGCATGCTAGCAGGAAGTATATACAAGCATTTGTCTCACTTATCCACTATAATGCTATTGACTCTATCCTCTGCCCTTTCCTTGATCTTTAATACAACAATAAAATGTTATTTATAGTGACCTCTGTTATGAGGTGACATACGTGCTTTTCAAAATTCGTATTCCTTTTTTTCACTGTGTGGGGTGGGGCGTGCCATAGGCATGAGTGAAGATCAGAGGACAGCTCCGGGGGAGGGGGGGTCCATTTTCTCCTGCCACTGCACGGCTCCTGAGGTGAACTCTTGTCAGGTTTGGCAGCAAGTGCTCTGACCTGCTGAGCCACTCATCAGTCCAGCATACATACTTTTCTGAAAGTCATTGCTCTATACACTAAGTTATCTCTTATGAGATAATAGAACCAGGAGGAAATGCTCAAAATGTCTACAGATTTACATCTTCAAATGTTTAATAATTACATAGTAATACGTGTGTGTGTGTGTGTGTGTGTGTGTGTGTGTGTGTGTGTGTGTGTTTTGTGGGAGTTGACATCAGAAAGTTGTGGCTGAAATGCAATGAAACTATTTAGCCATCAACTAATACAGTTACGAAAATTTCAGGCAAATTGGTGGAACTCAAAAATATGATACCATAAGTTAACCTAGGCTCAGAAAGTCAAGAAGTATCATCTCTCCCATATGTGGATGCTAGCTTCTGATTTTAGGTATGTGTGTGTTGGGAGTGAGAGCGGCTACAGCTCATGAAACTATAGAGGCAGATGAAGAGGGAAAGGGGAGGTAATAAAAGATGTGACTTGAAAGGGAGAAGGCTCCAGGTGAGAAGTGGGAGCGGGGAGTGGGGAGGGAAGATCAGCCCCAGCAGAGTATCAGTGTGGTAATTAACAGTAACAATGGTTGTGGTGATCCATGGGGCTGTCTGGGGTCAGACAGAAAGATGAACCCCAGTTGATGAACTCAGCTCACACCTGGGTGGTGGCACTCAGGTGAAAGGCAGTAGCTGGTAGGTGTTTCAGATTCGTGTTTGATCTGCTTTGTGCACTTCCAGCTTCCTTGATTTGCTGTAGTGCAAACAAGTCTGATCACCCTAGAGCTGGAGTTACAAGCAGTTGTGAGCTGCTTGACCCGGGTGCTGGGAACTAATCTCCAGCCCTTTGCAAGAACAGCTTGTGCTCTTATTTGCTGAGCTTATCTCTGCAGCTTCTCAGATAGTTCCTTAATATATCAGTCCTTTTCTAATAATTTGTGATTTGGAAACAGATTTATTGAAGGACTGACTACATATTTTAAAAAAAAACCACTTTATTTCATAATTCTCCCCCACCTCCTTTTCCTTCTCCCCTTCTCCTGTGTCTTTTCAGTACTAGAAATTGAAACTGACCACTCAGGAGTGGTGGGCAAGCTTTAGACTTAGCTACGTACCCAGTCTTTCAGTATTTGAGTTTACTTTAGCTCCTGAGATTTACAGTAGACTGTTATCCAGACTCCATTGGGCATACCAGAGGTCTTCATGAATCCTGTGTCTGCCTAACTAATCCCTACGGCTTCCATTTCTTCTATACGAACATCTCACATTGGGCTCTGCTGTCAGGAAAGCATCTCCAGGGGCTTGGATGAACAGCTGAGCACTACACAAGGGCAAGCCCACTAATTAATTGGTAGCTAGACCTCTGTGTGTGCAATAATCTTTGAAGAGGAGTAGTGAAGAGAGCCCTGGTCTGCCTTCACTCCATCGAAATGAATGACCAAAGCTGAAAAGAAAAGACATGGTAGAGTATGTCCCTGTCCATGGTTTAGCCCTCTCTACCAAATACACAATTTATGTAAGAATCAGAGGTGCCCTTTCTTAGGGAGCCAAGAGGTCCTATGAACTGCCCTATTGGCCCCACTAGTGGAAATTAAGGACACAGACGGTAACAACTGAGGAGCCAGATTGGGCAGTGTCATTTTCTGGACACCTGTCCTTATAAATATTTCTCTATAAAAAACATGAGGGTGCTTTACTATGTATGCATTACGATGGAAATTCTTAAAACCTAATTCCAGTGTCCTGGGGAAAGGCAATCTTACTAAAGAAAGGGAGAAGATGATCTCGGGTTGAGGCTTGACACAGTCATCACTATACTCCCAGGCAGACATTGTTGTTTTGTTTTGTTTTGGACAGGTCTCATTATGTAGTCCAGACTGGCTGAGACTGGCTCAGAACTCAGGATCCTCCTGCCTGCGTGCTGGGATTACAAGCAGCATAGCCCAGCTTCTAGGTTTGCTCTTAAAGTGGCCAGAGTCCTCCTTTTGAAATCTGCAGTCTTGGGCAGGTGGAAGCTTCCTGTCCTGATTGGACAGCCTTTTTATAAAACAAACAGAGAGCTGAAGGGTTAAATTATGCCCGATGATAAAATCCTTACATAGCCTCAAGCAAACGTTCAGCTGACAAAAATGTTATTGTATGTTCTCTCTTGAAAGCCTTAAAATATGCTTGGGTTAATTAGATTTCCAAATATGCAAATATTCCTTAGGAAGATTTTTCTGAAATGCAGCATTTTAAAATTAGGTAGCATGGCATTAGCGTTCAAAATACTGAGTTGTAGGAGGAAGTCTGAATGGCTGACTAATATCATATAAATTCCTAATTGATCAAACCCATTTATTCCCCACTGTCCATATTATGCAGGACTGTAGTGGGAGCTGCGGGCCTCTTCCCACAGCCCGGCTCTTGCCACTCCAGCTCCTGGTCGCCTGGCTGGCTTATACCCCGAAATAACAACACACAAATTGTATCCTTTTAAACACTGCTTGGCCCATTAACTCTAGCCCTTACAGGCTGATTCTCATATCCCGATCAACCCATCTCTAATAATCTGTGTAGCATCAGTCTTACCAGGAAAGATTCAGCATGTCTGACCTGGCGGCTTGCTTCATTGCTCCTGCTCTGAGAGGAGCTGCATGATTTCTGAGCTCACTTCCTCTTCCTCCCAGCATTCTGTTCTGTTTACTCCACCTATCTAATATCTGCCCTATCAGATGGGCCAAGGCAGTTTTTTTATTAGCCAATGACCTTCCTCCATCACGGGACCAATTGGGTCAGAAGGTTTTACGAAAACTTGATTCTCCAGCACACTTTGTAGATTAAGAAGAAGTTTAAATTACAGCAGCAGTCTTCAAACATGCTGCCTCCCTTGCCTGGAATTGGGTTTGCCAGCGAGCTCAGTGTAGGGATCACAGGCTTCCTTCAGTCCTGAGGCAGGCTCACCTGAAGGAAATCAGACCACAAACTTTGATCTTGAGGAGAAAAGTATTTTAGCAAGGGCATCTGAAAAGATTTAACTTTTCTCATCTGCCTATGCCAAATGAGTAAGTTTAAGATCTCAACTTCTGAATATTCTTTTGGCAATATTAAGAAGAAATGCCATTTCTTTTAGTGTTCTGTAAATGGGTTTCTGCTTAGATGCATGCTTATAATTATTTCTGGAGATTGTGGGTGCTGGTTTGTGTGTGTATGCATGCCCACGTGCTTGCACATGTGCATGCACACGTTTGGGTGTATAAGCAGAGCCTAGAGATCAACATCAAGTGTCCTCCTCAGCCAGGTTCTAAATAATTTGAAGAGACAATCCTCACTGAATCTGGAAGTCATGGATCAGCTACGGATCTGCCCAGTCCTCCCCGGGGATCTTCCTGTCTCTGCCTCTCAGGGCCGAGATTACTGAAATACATAGCAGTACCTGGTGTTTTGCATGAGCGTTAGAAATCCAGATTTTACCCTCCAGCTTGCTTTGTGAGCAACTGAGTCATCACCCTAGCCCATGGAAGGCTTTTTAAGAACACTTTGTATTCTTCTTCTTTTTTTTAAATTTATTTATTTATTGAGGATTTCCGCCTCCTCCCCGCCACCGAAAGCCTTGAAGAATACAAAGTGGTTTGGATGCTCAACTCACTTTGTATTCTTCAAGGCTTTAGCAAACTGTTTTATAGAGAAGTACACCAGGTGAGTGGCTCAAATATGCCTAGTGAGGGATCGGCTGCTATCCGGCCATGCTTTCCATGGAGGTTGAGGGGCTGGTTGGAAATATTTTCAGTTTCACAAGACACTGGCTGCTGTTAGCTCTGCTCACTCTGCCATTACACTGGAAGCAGGCACAGGCCATGTACATGGCATGCCTGGTTTCCTGTAACAGCTTTTCTTAAGTCCAGCATGGTTTCAGCTCCTCCTGCAGGCCCTACTCCAAAGCGCTGGCATGTACCACCCTTTTTCTAGAGTTAGCTTTGAGGAGATCATCAAGCTCATGGTGTCTTGCTGTCCTTCTGCTCCTGTGCTTCGTAATACATCTTTCTGTTTACTGCTTTGTGGTTTTGCACTGCTGGAACCTAGTGTGTCAGATTTGTGTCCAAAATCAGAGTCACTGGGCTCCCAGGTGAAAACCAGGGCTTTCTGCTACAAAGGCATATCGTGCATTTACTATGGTGTTCTTCTCCGTGTTTGCTCACAGGTCCTTTTTATTTGTTTCTGAGTTATTGAACAAATTGCAGACATATCAAGTAAGTTTTGTGTTAAGACAAGTTTGTTGTGGCTCAATGAATTTTTGTAATGATTCATCAAATTCATCTAAAATCAAGAGCAAATGTTTCAACTACTTTTTCATGGGCTTGGTATAGTGTGACTCGTCCAGTGTTTTCCATATTTATGAATAGTTTATCACGAGTAACAGATGTGTCTACTCTAAAAGAAGCAGCTAAATTGCCTTTTCAGATGAGAAGAAGCTGCCCTGCCCTTGCCGTGATCAGTAGTACTGTAGTTTTTATGCTTACTCCCCAGTTTACTCTGTTGGTGTCAGTAACTTGGTTCTGAGTTTTCAGGAGCTCCGTAGTCTACACACATAGCTTAGTGGCTGAAAGCACAGGCTATGAGTTTATGTTGTTGCTCTGTCTCTGGTAGATTCATCATCTTTCTGAGTCCCAGGCTTTTCCTCCACAAAATAGAGACACGAGGACACCTGCCTGAGAGGTGCTTTCTTGATGCCTTGACATTATTACCCTAATTATTCCTCTCTGCTTTTATGCAAGATAAAATTATAGATTTTGAAACTTAACATTCAACCAAAACATTATCTGATGTGTATTCAAATTTTATTCTTAAATTTAATTCAGTAAACTTGGAAAAAATATTAAAAATAAGACCTAGTGTGCTGTTTAAGGTATATTGGCTTATAGAGACCCTTTTCCTTTTGGTCATCATTGAAGCATGTCTTTCATGAAATAATAGGTGGTTACATGATATGGGAAGTATAGGAAATTAGAATGTATCACAAAAAGTGATTTCCAATAATAGGAAACATTGATACTTTTGTCATACTTTTAAATATTAGTAGTAGTATTTCCACTGAGTTTGGAATGCATGATATGTTAGGTATTACAGGTATAGTTCATGGCTCCTAATATATGGGCTGCAGGGTCATCTGTAAACAGGAGCTTTTGTTTTGTCTCAACTGCCTGGTCTCCAGTAATCACACAAAAATTAATATTAATTACAGAATGCTCGGCCTATAGCTCAGGCATATTATGAACTAGCTTTTACAACCTAACCCATTTCTATTAATCTACATCTTGCCATGTGACTTCGTGGCTTCACCTTCCCCTAACATCTTGTTCCTCTGCATCTGGCTCCAATCTCCCTCTGACTCCGCCCTTCTCTCTGTAGTTTTGCTTTCCTACCTAGTCATATTCTGCCATGCTATATGCCAAAGCAGCTCTTTTATTGGCCACTGAGAGCAATACATATTCACATGTACAGAAGGATTATTCCACAGCACTCATCTGTAAAGGGTTATAAATTCAGCTCTCTACATTGTTCTTCCATTCAGTGCATAGCTTAGAAAGATCTAGCTCCCTAACCAGCACCTGTGAAACTGTTGGTATTGTAATAACATCTAAAGTCTTACCCATCTCTTAGGCATGTATAGTTATGCATAGAAAGGAGAAAAGATGAGAGAGTAATCAAGGGAAATACAGACTCACAAAGCCCCAGGAAGGACATGCGAAGTGTAGATAAGGAATAGACTGGGCAAACTGGGTCCTAATCTTGTCGTGCCACCAAGTCACATTGATACCAAGAACACATCACTTGGCCATTCTTCACAGTAGTCATGCCAAGTCACGTTGATACCAAGAACACATCACTTGGCCGTTCTTCACAGTAGTTGTTTTCTCTTTTAAGAGGATGAGACATGGATTGGACCACGAATAAGTAACAAACTGCTCCCTTCTTTGGGAAATCATTCCCAAGCATGGAAAAGAGAAACACATACAGTTGAGGTATAGATCATTATAGCCTCCAGGAAACAACCTGTGGCCAGAAAATAGATGAAGACGGGCAGCAAGGAGGTTTTGCAGGTGAATAGTGGTGACAGTTGAAAACAGTATGAATTGCCTTTGTATTGACTGTGCAATTAAAAACAGTTTAAATAATA
Source organism: Microtus ochrogaster (assembly GCF_000317375.1). NCBI lineage: Eukaryota > Metazoa > Chordata > Mammalia > Rodentia > Cricetidae > Microtus > Microtus ochrogaster. The sequence continues at coordinate 26,455,358 of NC_022030.1, forward strand.
AATTTTTGTTATATATATTTTCTCAGAAAGAAATTTAAAGAAGGTACAAAACTGAACAGAAAAGAGTAAAGTCAAAGAAAATGCTTTAGGCTCAAGAGCACCAGAGAGCAAGTATCCAGTTTGTCTCCTCAGGAGGTCTCATAAATTGGAGGCCGGGTGTCTTAGTCATGGTTCCATTGTTGTGAAGCTACACCATGACCAAGGCAACTCTTATAAGAGGAAATATTTAATTAGGGGTTTGCTTACACTTTCAGAGGTTAGTCCATTATTATCATGGCAGGGAGCATGGCCACACACAGGCACTGTAGCAGTAGCTCAGAGATTTAGTGCTATGAACAGCAAGCAGAGAGGAGAGAGTGAGAAAGGGTCTGGTGTGGGGTCCCTCCAACAAGGTCATACCTCTTCCACAAGGACACACCTCTTAATCCTTCTAATCTTTTCAAACATTTCCATTCCCTGGTGACTGAGCGTTCACATATATGAGCCTGTGGGGACCATTCTTATTCAAACCATCACACTGGGTAATAAAAGAAAGTGACATTAATGAAGACAAGGCTGATTGCAAATGTGGCTCCACCTCCCAATCTCCATTGATTCCAAATGCCCATTAACCCTGATCAAGTCACCTCATCACATCCATCCTGGCTGGAGGTGATGCTAATAAAAGATAGATTCGAGCAGATTAGACATAGAGACTGCAGAGCCTGAAGAGGGTGCGGTACCACAGCCAACCAAGGTGAATGCCTGGTCCTAATACAAGGTACCATATCCAACCAGGGTGAATGCCTGGTCCTAACACAAGGTACCATATCCAACCAAGGTGAATGCCTGGTCCTAACATAAAGTACCACCTCCTCTCCTGATGAGCTATGAAAGGTATCCCTCTTACCCACTCAACCAGAACATCTTAGCTGCTTGGAAATTCTGGTGGGAAGGAGGCAAAAAAAAAAAAAAAGGCTCAAAGAAGAGAGACATACCTCTAAAGCAAACTCTGGGGAAGCATCACAGTGGTTCATTACTATTTGACTGTAAACCATATGGATGCAATACATTGGTTTAAACTGGCTTAATAAATTTAAAGAGCATAAAATTAGGGAAAATTTCTAAGTGTCCATCACACCTTTTGTTCATTTTAGCCATGTTTAACTATATTATCCTTTGTAAAAATATTGTTTCTAACCTCCTTCTCTTTTTCCCTCAAGGGAAAAATATATCCGCCTCTTTGGCTGCTAATTGATGCTTTTGCGTTTTCTATGTAATGTATGTATTTAGATTTTTCCTCTAATAATTATATGTCTGAACACACTAGACTATTTCTACTTCAGATCACTAAATCAGTCCTAATTCAGTGTCTGGTGTCAGTTTCTCATGCTTGGCTCCATTTGTGTTAATTTTTTTTTCAATGAAGAAATCATTTACTAAACAGTGGGATGGGGTATATTTAAAACTGTCTGAGGGAGAAATTTCCCACCCAGCGCCCAGCTGCTTTGCATTTACATAGAAACTGCCTGCTAATTTCAAAGGATCTTATCTATGCCTTAGTGGGGGCCTGAGAGTTTATATTTTGCAGCATCTCATTTCCATGTAGAGATAGCTTATTGGTCTACACACTCATTGCCCTATATTTTAATTCATTTTCATGAATCCCAACAATCAGTTGATTTAACAGATATTGTTATAATAAACTTTTTTTTAATCAGACTTCTGCAGTTGATTTGTGCAGCTCTTTGTTTGTTCCCATGAAAAGACCATTTTCTTCTTTTGTTTTTATTTCCAAACATACAAGGGTCACTAAACCTCTTTAGAAACTGCCTTTGAATAGTCATTCTTTGTGTAGAAAAACTACAGTATATTCCTTAAATGAAATTCAATCAACCACATTTGTGGTAACTGGGCTTAAAGACATGAGTGAAAATACCCACACAAGCTCTTCCGATCAAGGCGTTTGTTTCAGCTGACTTGAGTATGTACTTATCCATTGTGCGTCAAATGATGAGCAAAATAGCCAGGCTTCTAATAAGCAAGTACAATATAGACAAAAGAGAACACTGATTTAAGGTCCTTGTGTCAAATGCGGTAAAACACTCTGTTTATAGCAGGTCAGACTTGGGTTTACAATTAGCACTAATTACTGAGAAAAAAAATCAAACCCGCAGCTTTAAGGAAGGACACTTTTCACTGAGAGATCAAAGCCTGTCTCTGTAGAATAGGGAAGTCTCTAGCACTTAATTGCACTGAAGTGCTAATTGGATTGTAAGGTGCTTTCATGAGTCCCTCCAATTAGCCAGCCATCCCTGACCAAATCCACAAAGAGGAGATTATGAGTTCTTAGAGCCTTTGTCTGTGTGCCAGTGATTTGTGTACCTGAGTGTATGTAGCCTTGCCGTCTTCTTATGGAAATTGAGGTCTTTGGGGGTCTCGATTCTTAGCAACCTATAAACAGCTTTGAAGATGAAGCTATCCATTCTATATAAAGTATTAACTGTGTACTCATGATAATGACACAGCATTAAATGGAAATTCATTTTATTAAGATAAAATATGGGAGCTGGGCAGGTACAGACCTGGGCTCAGCATCATCATCTTGTGTGGTTAGGATGCAGGTAGGGTGTTTGCGTTACGTTTCATTACTCCTCGCTTTGAGTAATTTTCTGAAAGAACAGATAATCACTAATTTCATGGTTTTTATTCTCTAAGTAACAATATTTACCCCGGGCATAATTCAGAGCCCGTGCACTCTATTCTCTGTGCTTTTTTATTGTGGCTGTTTTATCATAGAAAACTCGCCACATAAAAGCTCATCGGACAAAGTGATTTCTTCGGACAAAATTATCCATTCATATAAAGCGAGTGGGAACCTTTGCATGGCGCCGGGTTGACCCTAGCCCAAATGAAATAAAGTCGGCAGCTGTGCACTGAGTCCGTGTGTCTGCTAGGGTGAAATCACAGTCAATCTTTAAATGCTTCTGCAGACATCAAAGTCATTCTCGACTTTACTCACCATCTCCCCAGCTTTGGACATTTGCCTCAGTGACGAGTGTACTTGGTCTCCTTTGTAGTGGAAAGGAAGACTGATTTTTCCTGGATTTTTAGATGTTGTGAATTACCTGATGATGTTTCTTAATTATTAGAAAGGACTCTCCCTTCACAATTTTCTTTCTTTTAAAGCCTAGAAGAAATTTCCAGAAAGTAAAATTGTTGACATTTTTGTGCTGAGTTGAATATGACCTAGGGTGTAATATAGAAATAACGTGAAATCTGTGATCCCAGGGCTAAACATGCTTCACGCTAGGTATTTATACAGTAGAGAGAGTAAAGGGGACAACTGCAGTGATAATGGCCTCTGCTTTTACATGATCTGTAGTATAGGTATACTTCACACACACGTGCACAATATTTTACACACTCACTCACGCATGCACACTTTTTTTTACCTTTTTTTTTTTTGTTTAACTTTTTGTTTCCCATTTTGGACAGGGGGCATGTCTGTGTTTTCCATCAGTGCCTAACAAAACCTGCCTACAGTAGGTTCTTAATAGGTGGAAGATGGAATGGGTGTGCCAGTACCACAGCCAAAAAGACTTCTGACTCCAATGATAACATTTAAGTATTCAGGTAAAACTCATGTTCATTTCTAAAAATATGTGTATATTAGTAAAAGATTAGGATTAGGTGCCTTAGAAATAAGACAGTTGTTTCTTCTTTGATAGTTCAATTCTTGCTCTTCCAAATACTTAGAAGTTTTTATTTGGGGGGTTTTATTGGAGCTTTGTTGTTGATCTTTGGTTTTTGGCTTTTTCTCACTGTGAACTTGTAACTCACATCTTCAGATGACAAGTATGCTAACAGTTTGTGGGTTTCATGTTCAGATAAGCACAGTATTGTGGTTCACAGCAGGATAATCCGACCACTTCAGAGACTGACTCAGAAGTACTGATAGGACTTTTTGAGGCCAGCCTGGGAAACATATATAATGAGTTCTAGGCTAGCCCAGGATACAGAGTACACTCATGTCTCAAAAATGGAGAGAGAAAAGAAGAAATTATTCATACAGCTTTCATAGTTTAAAATAATGATGATGGGACAGGGTGTGCCTGCATACACAAGGCCCTGGGTATATAATAATGTATAATAAATAAATAATACATACTGAGAGTATAATAAATAAAATAACTGTTCACATGTAAGTGTTACACTTTGCCAAATGCCAGCCCATTATTAATCATTCATTTATAGATGTTGAAATAGCTGAAGTTATTACAAGAAATTTATAAAACAATGTAAATCATTGATATACAATTAATTCATGTTATAATTTATGAAAAATATAGTTAGCTTATGTATCTATATTTCTTCCAATAAAACAACAGTATTATTGTTATAATTGTGTGTGTGTTTGGTGCTTGTAAGTAAATGTGAGCATGTGTGAATATCAGAGAACACCTTTTGGGAGCCTGTTCTATCTTCCTCCATGGATCCCAGGAATAAACTCAGAATGGCAGAGCAAGTATTTTTACCTCATGAGCCATCTCACTTGCCTAGCAAAGTTGTTTTTAAGAAATTTCTAGCATTTAAAATTTAAAATTCCCAGTGTTTTAATTCTAAAGATACAAATCCATAGATATCTTCAGTATATTTAATGATGTAAGAAACAAGATAAAATACCATTTGGCATCAGAGTAATAGCAATAACCTCTATTAATTGTCTTCCAAATTTAGCAAGTAAGTGGTATTCCTTTCTTTAATGTGAGAGGGCTCCCAGTGTCAAAGATGATCTGGGTATAATTTGCCACACTCAGGATAGTCAGTCATTGGTAGCCGCTCATACAATGGGATATCGGTACTCAGTGGAAGCACAGATCACCAAATGTCATTAATGCTTCTACTCTACATTTAAAAAAAAGGTCTTATAAATTGTTAGGCTTGGTTATTTTTTTACTTTGATAAAAATATGTACATCATTTCCTGCTGTGGTCATTTTAAGTGTAGAATTTAGTGGCATTAATATATTTACAGTGTTGTTCAGCCATCACCGCTATTTCTAGAAAAGTTTAATATCACTCCAAGTAGAAAATGCATTTTATTTTTAATTTTAAGATGATTACCTCCTTTGGAAAAGTTAACAATAATTCACTTAGTATATCTATAATGTATATAATATTGTCATTTATAAATCCAAAGGCATTTCACTATCTAATGAGTGATATTTACTACATGTGATTAATAAATAAAGATGTTCATCTTTTCGTCTCCATGTCCCAAGAGCCCTCATTGTCTGCTCCCTCCTAGTTCATATATGCGTATACCCCAGCCTATGAGTATATGAAATGAAAAGCTTAGGTGAGAAAACTATACAAGGATGAAATGGCTTTTGCATAACCAATTCCAAGCATTTTAAAATCTGGAATGTTAAAAAATGAAATATTTATCGAGAAAAAACTTTTGCATTAATTCCATGGTCTTCACATCTTGTCAAGGTTTGGTTCATTTTGCTTTGGCCACGAGTCTGTAGGGCTACTTCCTCTGTCCTTATCCAGCCCTTGTGCCTGCTTCCTACCTCTATGTGGTTCATCAGAACTTACTGCCTCTGGAATCCAGTGTCTGTATCTCTTGTGTGTATTTTTAATTATGTACTAAGTGTTCCTGCCCACCTTGGACTGGTACTTCTCTGTAGCCAGCCTGGTGCCTGCTGTCACTGCTTAGAGAGCAGACTTCAGCTCTGGCAGTAGAAAGGCTATCTGTCCTCTCTCCACACAGCCTCCTGGGTAGACCTGTTCACATCGTGCATCACACTGCTGAAAGTGCTTCCTGTGGGCTTCCTTTTGAGTCTGGAGTTCCTTAAGATCTGGATTATAAGACATTTGTGTCTAATACGAGAAGGAGGCAGTCAGTCACTAAGTATTGTGAAATGGAAACTATGCATTTAGATCTCTCTGGTTGTTGTCAGCCTGCCAGACTCAAGCAATTTTTATGCCTAGATTTATACTTTTGTTTATTCAGTGGAGTTTGCTATTACTCTGGGGAAGAGACTAGGGGAATGAACAGCTGTATACATGAGGTGCCCCAGAGCCCCTGGCACATAAATGAACTCTGTGGCACACATGAGAATCCCAGCGTCTAGGTGAGCAGGAATGGAGAGGGACTGAGAGCATCAGCAGGCACCAAGTTCTGCATGTGTGCCTTCCTGGCCACACCAGTCCTGGCTTTGATTAATCTAGACATCAGTTCCTGCAGCCAAATAAGGCCAGGGACTTGTCTATGAAGTGGGAAGAAAGGCTCATAGATTAATTTTAGTTGCTGGATTAGATCTACTGAGACTTTCCCTGCAGTAACTATGGATTTTACTGCAAAGTGCTGAGTACCCTCTGAGAGCTTTCCTTGCTGCTGTAAAACCACGCTAATCCAGAGATGAATAAGCAATAAATAAAGGACACAGAGAACTCAGGACACATTTCTAGCCACAGTTTCAGCAAATTACTGTTCACTCTACCCTGTTTTAATCATCACTAGGTTGAAAGGACATGAAAACTGGAGTTAATTTTGCCAATAAATGATAGACTTAGTCCTTAATGGTAAGATGTACTATAAAACTGTACCATGGGGATATGGACATTTTGGCACGATCCAAGTGTTATATTAAAATATAAGACAAGATTGTTTAACATTCTTCTCACACTGTGCTCGTGTGAGTTTGATGAATGAGTGATTGGGGGCTTGAGGTTGGTGAGACACATCAGAGTATAGGCACAGACATCCATCTTTTTTTTTTTTTTTTTTTTTTGAGACAGCGTTTCTCTACAGCATTGCAGCCTGTGCTGGAACCTGCTCTTGTAGACCAGGCTGGCCTTGAACTCACAGAGCTCCACCTGCCTCTGCCTCCAGAGTACTGTGATTAAAGGTGTGGAACACCACTGCCTGGCCCATCCATCTTTTATTTTGAGACAGGGTCTTACCATGTAGACTCAGCTGGCCTGGAACTTGCTATATAGGCAGGCTGGCCACAAAACCCACAGAGATCTATCTGCCTCTGCATTTCAAGTACCGGGATTAAAGGTATGTGCCAGCATATTTGGCATAAAGTTTATCTTAATGGTTAGTCTCTCTCTCTCTCTCTCTCTCTCTCTCTCTCTCTCTCTCTCTCTCTCTGTGTGTGTGTGTGTACGTCTGTATGTACATGTTTGTGTGATAGCCCTATGTGACCATTACCATTAGAAGATTATGTAATGATCATGATGTTACAAGTTTTCTGTGTAACTGACTAAAATGTTGAGAATATATGAGATACTTCTAAGTATACCTCTTTATAGAAAGTACTTTTTATACTCTGCTAAAGCCAAGACTGCGAGTGATAATTTCACCTATCAGCATCTTAAATGCAATTTAATGATGAGCCCTGACTACGGAAGGCCCCCGTGTAGGGGAACAGTTTCATGGCCCAAGCACTCATCAAAACTGTGATGGTGTGTATGTAAGTAAGAGGTGGCTCTTTGATGTAAGCACCAAGGCTGTTACCATGGAGACCACTTCCTGACGCTGAAGCACCTGATGTTCATGTCTACTAATTTCCACAGAACCTTGACCAGAGTTGACATTTTCAACTCGAATGTGCCAGACACTAAGAAAAAGACTCATCTATTACTATTATTCATAAATTAAAGGTAACACATTTTTGAAAATTGCAATAATCCATACAAATATGAATGATGATGCAAATTATCCTTTTTAAAAGTTCTTTTAGTATTAAAGCAGGGTTATTTTACATATTGTTTCTTTTTTTTTTTTGTTTGTTTTTTTTTGTTTTTCGAGACAGAGTTTCTCTGTGGTTTTGGAGCCTGTCCTGGAACTAGCT
>NC_022030.1:26463306-26470310 GCF_000317375.1 Microtus ochrogaster
GGCTGGTCTCGAACTCACAGAGATCCGCCTGCCTCTGCCTCCCAAGTGCTGGGATTAAAGGCGTGCGCCACCACCGCCCGGCTACATATCGTTTCTAATGTTATTATTTAAGTGTAGATATTTCTGAAAAAAGCTAGTTTGCCATATATATATATATATGTGTGTGTGTTAGAGAGACATATCATAACATATGTACATAAAATGGCTTATGGAGGATTAGCTGGCAGCCACATTATTTGTCAAAAGGTAAAGGCTGTTTAGCAGACATGCCAGGAACACCTATGTAAGTATCCATTTAGAACCGTTGCACTGTCCCTTAAGGAAGTGATTCCATGGGACAGGGCACACATGAAAGGTATCTGTAGATCAAACAGCTGACTGACTTGTGTTACGGTGCTTTGTGAAGACAACCAGTAGCTGGCACAAGTATAGAAGGAAAGGTAATTTAGGATTTTCCCTTTTCACAAGAAGAGCTATGTGGTACTGGCTCTCTAATCCTGTAAACTGGCAGCAGTGCCGCTCACTGCATTGTCCATCCCAGTGCTTCCTCATTCCTGAGAGTACCGACTCCTCTCCTAGTGCAGAAGGTGCTCGGAGGCAGGGGAAGAAGGGAGAGGCAGACGTATCGCAGCACTCCTATGCCCATGTGTGCTGAGAGCCACTAACGCAACCTATGCTGTCTTTTCCCTTCTTTATTTTACCAACTTACATTGTTTTGCAAGACCCATCTCTGTAAAATGTGGCTAAGTCATAGCCATGAGGGGGAGAATTATGTCTTCTACCTTTATTTCATGACTTGAACTGTTTCAGCTTGTACCTTTACCACATGAATAGTTAGAATGTATTACATGAACACAAGGCCTTCAGCTATGTGCAGTATGCTTGAAACACAAATTGCTATAGAAGGATATATTCCACATATTGATCACTCCACTGCTACCCATGGGAATGATAGATCATCCTAAAACTGCTCCATGAATATGGAGAGCAAAGAGGCATTTTCTTTTTTTTATTTATTTATTTTTATTTATTTAATTAAGGATTTCTGCCTCCTCCCCGCCACCGCCTCCCATTTCCCTCCCCCTCCCCAATCAAGTCCCTCTCCCTCATCAGCTTGAAGAGCAATCAGGGTTCCCTGACCTGTGGGAAGTCCAAGGACCGCCCACCTCCATCCAGGTTTAGTAAGTTGAGCATCCAAACTGCCTAGGCTCCCCCAAAGCCAGTATGTGCAGTAGGATCAAAAACCCATTGCCATTGTTCTTGAGTTCTCAGTAGTCCTCATTGTCCGCTATGTAAGTCCGGTTTTATCCCATGCTTTTTCAGACCCAAGCTAGCTGGTCTTGGTGAATTCCCGATAGAACATCCCCATTGTCTCAGTGTGTGGGTGTACCCCTGGCGGTCCTGAGTTCCTTGCTCGTGTTCCCCCTCCTTCTGCTCCTGATTTGGACCTTGAGATTTCTGTCCGGTGCTCCAATGTGGGTCTCTGTCTCCTTTCATCGCCTGATGAAGGTTAATATTCAGGAGGATGCCTATATGTTTGTCTTTGGATTCACCTTCTAATTTAGCTTCTCTAGGATCACGAATTATAAGCTCACTGTCCTTTATTTATGGCTAGAAACCAAATATGAGTGAGTACATCCCATGTTCCTCTTTTTGGGTCTGGCTTACCTCACTCAGGATAGTGTTTTCTATTTCCATCCATTTGTACGCAAACTTCAAGAATTCCTTGTTTTTTTACTGCTGAGTAATACTCTAATATGTATATATTCCATACTTTCTTCATCCATTCTTCCATTGAAGGGCATCTAGGTTGTTTCTAGGTTCTGGCTATTAGAAACAATGCTGCTATGAACATAGTTGAGCATATACTTTTGTTGTATGATAGGGCCTCTCTTGGGTATATTCCCAAGAGTGGTATTGCTGGGTCCAGGGGTAGGTTGATCCCGAATTTCCTGAGGAACCGCCACACTGCTTTCCAGAGTGGTTGCACAAGTTTGCATTCCCACCAGCAATGGGTGAGTGTACCCTTTCCTCCACAACCTCTCCAGCAAAGGCTATCATTGGTGTTTTTCATTTTAGCCATTCTGACAGGTGTAAGATGGTATCTTAAAGTTGTCTTGATTTGCATTTCCCTGATCGCTAAGAAAGTTGAGCATGACCTTAAGTGTCTTTTGGCCATTTGAAGTTCTTCTGTTGAGAATTCTCTGTTCAGCTCAGTGCCCCATTTTATAATTGGGTTGATTAGCCTTTTACGGTCTAGTTTCTTGAGTTCTTTATATATTTTGGAGATTAGACCTTTGTCAGATGCGGGGTTGGTGAAGATCTTCTCCCAGTCAGTGGGTTGCCTTTTTGTCTTAGTGACAGTGTCCTTTGCTTTACAGAAGCTTCTCAGTTTTAGTAGGTCCCACTTATTCAATGAGGCCCTTAATGTCTGTGCTGCTGGGGTTATACATAGGAAGCGATCTCCTGTGCCCATCTGTTGCAGGGTACTTCCCACTTTCTCTTCTATCAGGTTCAGTGTGTTCGGACTGATATTGAGGTCCTTAATCCATTTGGACTTGATTTTTGTGCATGGTGATAGATATGGGTCTATTTTCATTCTTCTACAGATTGACATCCAGTTTTGCCAGCACAATTTGTTGAAGATGCTCTCTTTTTTCCATTGTATACTTTTAGCTCCTTTATCGAAAATCAGGTGTTCATATGTTTGTGGGTTAAAGTCAGGGTCTTCTATTCGATTCCATTGGTCGCTTCAAACTCTATTACAGAGCTACAGTATTGAAAACAGCTTGGTATTGGCGCAAAGAGTCATTTTCAATTAAAAAAACTTATTAAATAGAAAGTTTATAATCACCATTTCTACATACTTACATATACTCACATAAATCTGCGTATATATATACATATACATATATATATGGCTGTATGGGCTGTGTGTGAGTATACATGCGCTCATCTTTGCATGTGTGAGGGTGCAGGCATATGCACACATGCATGGAAAGGCCCCAGTCACTCTCCACTTCTCATCTATTGAGACGGTCTCGCACTGAACTCTGAACTTGTCCATTCCAGCTAGTGTCAGGATTGCCTTGGGAAGCAAGTGTTACAAGTAGCTGTGACAACTGCCCAGCTTTTTCACAGGTCCTGGGGATGCAAACTGCAGTCCTCACACTTGTGTGGCAAGTGTTTTGCTCTCTGAGCCATCCCCTCAGCAACACTGTATTTTAAACATAAAGATGCATTGTACAGCCAAAGGGCAATCAAGAGTGGTGTGTGTGTGTATGTGTGTATGTGTTTTAACTTTATTGTGCACTCCAATGGACTTTGGCCATAGAAAGCAACTCAGCCTGGACCTGGGGGATCTGTGAGAGAGCTGTATAGTTCTGCTAGGTAAAAAACTGCCCCAAGCCCCTTTAGGAGTTGTACATCACCCATGAACAGAGCCATGAAAAACGGTGTGCAAGTCTTCCTCCTCGTGCTATACTTCTAAATGTAAATCCTGCAGAATAATTAAGGCTTCTTCCTGAGTTAGATTTTTAATTTAGCTGAAACCAGTTTTTTCCAACCAGTGATGGGGGGGATGACTTCCTTTCTATTCCAGTGTTAGAGCTGTTTATTAGTCCGTTACTTCCTGCTAGCACTAATTGGCTGAGTTTAGTGAACAGTCTGTGGGAGCAGATGATGTTCACACCCTTTCTTCCTGGGTCTGTCCCATTACCCTCACCTGGATGAGAATCAAACCAGAGCTCTTTATATACAGGTCCTCTTATACAGAATTCAGGTGTAAGGAGTCTTAATCATTGACACTAGAAAGTTGAAAAAACATTAAAGAAAAAAAAGGAATAATAAGGAAGTGACTGCATTAAGCAGACATTAAGACCATGTGAACATAAAAGGAATTGTGAAAGTTGCAAATTATGGCCTAATTGTGAAATCTATGCAAATTCGTTTAACACTTTCTCAACACTGTCAGTGCCTGGAGTTGATTACTCATACAAACCAAAATTTATCTTAGAATCAATTACTTTCTTTGCTTATCTTAATTTGTTTTTCTAAATTATCTAGTAAACAGAAAATTCTGCCCACCCCAACAAAATAGATTTTGTACAGCTTTAGTAGAACTGTCAGGGCTTTCGTCACATCTCCTTTTGGTGCTAAGAGCACACGATTCCAGAGTCACTCATTTCTTTTTTGTGAGACATTTTTGGCAGATCAGCTACAGAACAAGTTAATTTTCACTGTGGGGAATGAACTAATTATACTATCTTCTAGAACATTCTGAGTGTCAGACTCTCCAAAGCACCTGGATAAAGTGTTATAATCCCTATTTTCAGATAAAGAAACCAAGTGTTGAGTTTAAATAGCATGCCCATGGTTGGATTGCAAGGGCAGAGCCATATTTAGTATGTTTAGTCTCTGACTTCTAACCCCTATACCTATACCTTTGGAAAGAAAAGCTGGTGTTCCAGCACCATGCTGTGTCCAGAGGAGAGACCACCCTTCCATAAGGAGAGCTTTGAAACATTACCATAGAACTGATCAAGGGAGAAGCACAGTAGAATTGCAGATTCTTATTGTACCCTCAGGGATTCCAGGAACTTGAACTTTTAACAAGCACACTAAGAAATTCTGAAATAGATTTCTACTTAATTAGTTTCTAAAGGTATAAATACCATTTCCATCTTCAATTCATTCATCCATTTTATAATATCAGGGAGTGTTTTCAAAATAACTTTCTTTTGATGAACAAAAATTATTTCTCTTCCCACTGACTGCTCACGTTTTTGATAGTTTTATGTCCATCTGCATACTTGTCAGTCTTTTTCTGTCCACTGTCTCCATCACGAGAAAACGAGAGTTGATTCTCTCTCTCTCTCTCTCTCTCTCTCTCTCTCTCTCTCTCTCTCCCTGTGTGTGTGTGTGTGTGGTTAATTCAAATATTGTTAAAGTTGTTCTCATTTTCATGAGATCAGAATTTAAGATTAACACCTATCAGTGTCTTGAAGAACCTTTCTTTTGACTCTGTTAGCCCTAAGTGTTAATTTTAATTAATAGATCCAAAATCTTGAAGAGGTAGACCGTTTGGAAACCAGCAATATAATAGGTTACTTTGGGACCCTCTATCTGAGAAGTAATAATGAATTGGAGTAGTAAAATATGTGTAACAAGACTGTTATGATACCATTTTTAGTTTATGAAATAAGGTTTTTATAATTTGGTTCATTTTTATTGAAAAGGGCTGTTGGTATCACTAAAGTACTGCCACATTTAGTTACATTTTTATAGTCTGCTTCAGATTAATTTTGCAGTCAGTGGGATGATCTCATTTATCTCCTTTGGACCTTCTTGTCAGGGCGAGCTGCAATAGCCCTGGAGCTGCCAACATGACTATTGTAAAGCCCATCTTTAGGAGAGTGCCAGAGTCAGATTGTCAGATTGTTGTCAAGTGAAGGACACTTGTGATTTTTCTTAGTTATTCCCTTTTGAAATATGTTGAAACATGTTCATAGTCATTCATTCTTTGTTATTTGTTTCAATTTTTTAAAAAAATTCCAACACACACTTCTGATACTACCCATGTAACAACTCAACTTTTTTTTTCTTGAGCCCGTGATGTGTTCAGGCAAGCAGAGCGCCTTGTGGACTGTATTGAATGATGAGTTCTTTTGCCCTGCATTTCCTCCGATCAGTGCATGAATTTTACTCATTTAAAGTATTCTACTTGTTGCAGACAGTTCTAGAATCAGGGAATAGGACAGAGGATGAAATCCTTTACAGTCTACTGTAGTGTGGACGGTGATAGTAAGGAGGCGGTTTTCCAGATGCATCATGCGGTTCACAGGCCAGCTTTTCAAGTGTGTCATGAATTGATGAGTTTACTCTGGGGCTTCAGACTGAAGCTCTGTCTTGAAAGTCTTCTATTCGATCAGAACAGAAATTATGCTATCTGTAATTCTAGAGCCTAAATTAATGGATGATAAAACTGTGAAATTCAGTTTTCCTATAATTAACCTCCTGTTTCTCGCCTGCTTTTCATGTTTATTAGTCTTTTCTTAGCCATTTCATCCTTCTAATATTAGTTTATCTCAACTTCCCTTTACTCGGAGTCATCTATGATCAAATACAGTTTCTCTCCATCTGCTGTCTTTTCATTCATCTCTCCTTTTAAAATGTTTTCTCTCCTGTAGGCTCATGAATATGCCATGGTATGCCAACTTTCTTTGTCCAATTAGGAGAGAGATTCTTGACTTTAGAGATTGTCATTCTCCCTGTGTACCAGTCTAAACAATTAAAATCAGCTGTCTTTGCCTACTAATGAGTCTTCAAATTGAATGATGGGAATTGAAATAGAGTGTTTTCCTTCTCACAATCCTGCATTCTGAAACAGCTCTTCCTCCACGACTTACAAGCCCTCTGCCTATGCTTCATTTGTGATTCAGCCTAGTTTCTGAACTCATACTTCCTAATGTGACAGTCTTGGTCCCTTACAGCCATTACTAATTTAAATTTGTGTGTGTGTGATTCAAGTATGTGCCAGAAAAAGTATTCAAATTGCCCCATTTCATAAAGTATATAATATCTTAGTTATTTTATATCCGTCTTAATGTTATTTTATATGTGTTTATTTGTAGATGTGCAGATGCACATGTTTGTGTTGTTTTGTTTATTTGAGTCACCATTCTGTTGGTCCACAATATACCAAGTAGTCTCTGCTGTATAGCCAAAGAGCACAAGGGATTCTTCTGCCTTTCCCTCCATGCCATGGAGTTACAAGCACAAGGTTCTGTGCCCATCTGTTTTACTATGGTCTCTGGGGTTCTAGTCTATGTCCTCATGCTTGCAAGGCAAGCTATCACCCACAGCCCCCATTTCATTCTGTATATCACTAGTATTTATCTTCCTTACTTACAAATATTATATTGAATAAAATGTCTTAAAAGCATACTTATTCAGAACTTAATTTCCTTGCTTTTAGTATTTGTTGTTTGGGTTTTTTTTTTTTT
>NC_022030.1:26470590-26484809 GCF_000317375.1 Microtus ochrogaster
TGTGTGTGTGTGTGTGTGTGTGTGTGTGTGTGTGTGTGTGTGTGTGTGTGTATGAAAGGTCTTATGGGAATACAAAACAATTTACAGTTTGGTCATTAGTAACAAGAGAATTATGTAAGATTAAGTATCAGAATAATTGATGAACATAGTCAATGCTCTATTGTTTTGGAAGAAAGGGAAATCAATGTGAATTAATTATTTTGAAAAGATCTGGTATTTGCACTTGTCCTTGAAAGATGGGCACAATTTCAGTATATTTGCCACACCAAAGACTTCTATTGATTTAATTTACATGCTGAAAAAGAAGCCAAGGATCCTTTTCAGGCTTCATGCAAGGATAACTTGGGGGAATGAGGTGTCATTATGGGAGAAAGATGTCATGCAGCCTGGCTTGAGAGAGGAAGTAACAAATCTAGTTTGATCACTTCAGAGTATGATGTCTGTCACTGCTCCTGCGGTGGTGGGGGTGGGGGAGGGGAGTCTAAAAATGAGGCAGACTGAGTTCTCACATAACAGCTGACTTTATTCAGAGCATCAGACAGTGTATGCTCTGTGGGTTAAGAATGGTCGGTCACATGAGGAAAGGGCTCAGGAGCTCTGGCTATGTGCAGTCACAAGGACAAGACTCATGAGGCAAAAAAAAAAAATTAACATAGAGGTACATAAAAGAGAGTTTAAATATTTAATTGAATAACAGCAGCAATAATGAGTAATCCGAAGTAAACTCACTCCTATCTACTACACCCAGGAGGGGCACAAAAACACATTTCAACAATAATTCCTTGGTTTTGAAGAAACTGAGGCCACAAGACTCTAGTGTATTGTTTTCTTGGAGTTTTCTCACAAGTATCCAAATTCTCCTCAAAGGCCTCTAGTCTTAGACCATGTTCTGGCAATGTCCAACAAGAAAGTAGGGTACTGAAGACCAGATGAGACATGAGGGCTAGACATGAGAACAGAACTGAGCAGACTATGGGGTCTTATTTTCCTTCCATAACACAACTATATGGATAAGTTAAGGTCAGTGGCATCATGCTCCCAAAGTCAACTTTCTCCCACACACAGTGGACTCTTAGAACAGAGCACGTGCCAGCCTGCTCAGTTCAGAACCATGTCCTCAGCGGGGTGCAGTAGGGACTGGCTGCTCCTTCTGCCTTCAGCCGTCCATGAAGAAACCTTTCAGAAGTTTCCATATACACCCAAGCGCTGACTTGACAGAGGTATATCTGGCCTCTAAGAAGGGAGGAATGTTTAGTAGGAGTAAGGGAGTGGGCACTGAACTTTGAGGGACAGTATGGTTTCAAACTGGGAGAAGACAGAGAAGAGTGTTGCAAGGGTAGAGAGAAGCTGGTTTGAAGGGGAGGAGCCAGCGTGGCAGGTGCTGGGATGGCCACTGCTGAGCAGGCAGGAAGAGACCATGACAGTAGCAGAGGGCGCGTCCCCTGGCACTTTGTCCAGTGCTTGTGTCTGGGGTCAGGTGTCCTGGTGTGTGTTTCACTGGAGCAAGATTTCAGTGTGTGTGTGTGTGTGTGTGTGTGTTACCTGACAGTGATCGTATTGACAAGTTACCTATGAAGCACTGGGACAGCAACATTAACTTCTTTACTGTGCTCAGAAAAGCTGGGCTCTTTTAAGTGAAATCACATCCACATATACAATGTTGTACAGCTAGAATGTGTGAGCATTTTAATATACTCTTTGTGCCATTTAAATAATGCAAATTATTTTGCTTCCATGTCTGATTACCTCTCCTAGGTCTGCATTTTTAAACTGTATCATTTAAAATAGAACTCCCCACCCCCAGAAAAAATACATAATCTTAGTGATTTGAGGTGTGGATGATGTGCTGAAATAACAGTCTCTTTTGTGGTCCCAAAACTCAACAAGCATTGAAGGCCTTCACTTCACGAAGCTCCTCAGAGCCTAACAGCACTTTTTTCAAATTTAACCCTTTAATTATCAATAATTATGTGAAGACACTCATAACTTCTAACAGTTCCATACCTAAAGTCTCCACAAAACAAATAAGGTTCTTTGCCAAACACAATGCTAAGATAGTTTCAGTCATACTGAGTCCAAGCATGAAAATTCTCCAAAGCCTGAAAATTATTCATTTGAGTTTCAAGAGTATTCATAATAAAGAGGAGAAAAGTGCATTATTTTACCATAAAGGAGACAGGTGATTACAAATGAATTTGAAAAGTAATTGTTAAAATAAAACATTTGAATTAGAGGAAGCATAGGAGACACTGCCTTTCCTTCCTCTAGCCCCTTGCTGCGGCTCCTCTTGGGTCCTTCTCAGCACTCTGAAAACCCACCAGCCACTGTGTCTTCTGGTTAGAACCTGCAGCGTTCTCAAGGCTCACCCCCTCACGAACTCCCACTGAATATCCCTATACATCTCTATGTTTAATATCGGAAAACCTGCTCACACTTACGTTTATGGGGGTCTGAAGAGTATGAGACCATTGTAAGTACTGCAAAGCCATCTGCACACAACCTAGTTTTGTACAAGCTGTATCTGTCCTGCTTACCGCTCAGAGAACTGTCACCTCCACAGTTGAGCTGTGATAAAATGACCATCTCGTGCTGCATCTTCTATTTACTGTAAGAAGTAGCTACTTTTAGCACACTGTGTCCTACCTGCAGCATCATTAATTTGTATCTCGATAACTTTTTCATTTTTTCACAGAGATAAAGCAAGACTTAAAGAACTAAAATTAGTTGCCTGTGTTGCACAGACTAATTAATGGCAGAGCCAGGACTCCAAGCCTCTTGACTTAGCTCTGTTCTCCTTTACTGATTGGCCATCTGGGTGAGAGCACCATCCATGCTCAGGCCTGGCATGTAGTGATGAACCAGCTTTCTTCCTGACCTCATAGGATTCTGTTTAGCAAGGTCAAATTACTGCCTAACCTGATGTGGTCCAAATGACTGAACCACGCCTACCAGTAGCTGCCAAAACAGATGCTTCCCCCAAGTATCAAGGGACATCAGCTAAATACATATTTTGCCAGAATCGTCAGACTGTTTTCTATCTTACTATCGATGTGATGGTTACTAAATGCATGTTCATCATCTCTACAAAGTGCATTAAGTATTGTGACCCTACTATTTTAATCATCTGATTTAATCTTAGCGGTTCTTTTGGCAGAAGAGTAGGTAAGGAATATAAGATAAAAATTAAGCAAGAATATTTCCTATATGCATTGAAACTGTGTTTATGCAGCTTCGGTCAGAACCCTAGGACACATCTAGGCTTTTTTCTGGAGCCAGTAATGAGTCTCCATTTTTTTACAGCACCCTGTGACCTGCCACCTAGCCAGTCCATTATGACAATAGCAGCAGATACTGTGCTCCATGCATCACATGGTGACAGCCTTTCCAGTGTGTGCCTGCCATTTATTAGGACATTAATGGCCAGCCATTCTCCAGATGCCCAGCCGTGACTATCACACAAAGAAAACATTAGCTTTCCTGGACGTTGCTATTATAATGCGAAAATTCGTTTTGCCTTCATGGCTGCATCACATTTGGAATCTCCCTGTGATGTTGTTATTAGTTTGTGCTCATGGTGCTCCTGATAACTGTCACACATTAATCACATCCATCATGTGACTCTTAATTTGCTCTATTATGACAAATGGATTTAGACACAAACTTGCAATTACCTATTTTGAGGTTAATAGCAGAGTTGGGGTTGTAATTTGTTCCCAAATATTCAATTTAGAGAAATTATTTCTCACTCTTCTCTAAAACATGCTCTAAATGAGCAAATTGTATTTTTTACTATCTCTGAAAAATTGTGCCAGATGAGACCATATGAGACACTGGAGCATAGTTATATACCCATAAGTTTTTACTAGAACAGAGGTTTTGTGCATTGTGGGATAGAATTCTGTCCTTTGTCTTTAACTTATATATTTACCCTGTTTATCTAGGGTCCAATTATTCCAAACTATTTTCCTTTGTGCTCTCTGTGGAGCGTCGGACGGTGACTACTGTATTTTCAGGTTACAGGTTTACTAACTTCTTGCAGTTAACTGTTTTAATCAGCTGGTTGGGTTTCCTGGCATTTCAGAGACTGTAACAGGAGAGTCTTGATTTCAGGGCTACCCATGGTGATACATAGCAATGTTTAGGCAACCCTAGGGCCCACTCTCAGGCAGTGTGTGCATGAATTATTAAACTCTTTAGAACTCTGTGTGTGTTTGTATGTAAGTGTGTGCGTGCACATGTGTGTAGTAATAGGGGCAATGGGGCTGCATCCTCAGCACCCCGGCTGCCTGCTAGCTTATGCCCTGAAATAACAACACACAAATTGTATTCATTTAAACACTGCTTTGCCCTTTAGCTCTAGCCCTTACTGGCTAATTCTGATATCCCGATCAACCCATTTCCAATAATCTGTGAGCACCGGTCTTACCGGGAGATTCTAGCCTATGTCCATCCTGGGTCGGAGCTGAATCGCGTCTCCGGGAGAGGGGAGCATTTCGTCTCTGCTCCAGAGAGCAGAGCTGTCGAGTCTCCGTCTGAGGTGTCTTACCTCACTTCCTCTTCCTCCCAGCATTCTGTTCTGTTTACTCCACCCACCTATGTTCTAAGCTATGAGCCCAAGCAGTTTGTTTATTACTTAACCAATGAAATCAACAGATTGATATATGACACTCCCACATCACATGTGCCCATGGGCTTACATACAGTTGTAGGTGCATAAGGAAGACAGAGGCCTCAGATCACCAAAAACTAGTTACAGGCAGTTGTGAGCAACTAAGCATTGGAGCCAGGAACCTGGTCCCCTCCAAAAGCAGGATGTGATCTTAACCTCTGAGCCTTGCTCTGGCCCTAAACTCATAAGCTTTTGAAGTCAACAGCAAGAAAAGATTGGTGAAGTTTGCTGTGCTTTGCTTTGTGTGTGTTTGTTTCTCCTGGATCTAGATTACTGTGTTTTGAAATGACCGATGATCTAAAGTGATCTCAGAAATCCTTTCTCTAGGAGTAAGGTATTCTTACTGGGTCCTTTCTGGCTACAGCCCCCTCTACCTGTGTCTTGCTTAGATCAATATTCCTGTATTCTATTCCTGCTCCAGCTACTGCCTCTTGTACATTTGAATTCCTGTGCATCTCTAAGAAACCATATGCTTTCATTATCGCAGAGTAGCCTTTCCTAACATAGCCGGAAGTTGGAGACATGCAGGATACTGGTCAGCATCGACTGGAAAGGATTTGAGCTGTGCTAAGATGAGAGCTAGAGGGTGACATTCCAAGGTCCACTGGCGACTTTAGAAGTTGCATGGCATGGGGGTGATGAGTTCACTCTTCTGGCTCTAAGTCTTCTT
Source organism: Microtus ochrogaster (assembly GCF_000317375.1). NCBI lineage: Eukaryota > Metazoa > Chordata > Mammalia > Rodentia > Cricetidae > Microtus > Microtus ochrogaster. Next base: position 26,475,930 of record NC_022030.1, read on the forward strand.
TCAACTGCTCCTTGCTGGACTGTGAGCAAGGCACTTAACTTGTATCAATTTCTTCATCAGTAAAACCATGCTTTTTTATGTCATTGTTACAAGTTTTAAATGAGTAATTTTGTAATGTTTTTAGCATACTGTCAAGTGCTTAATAAATACTAGCTGCTGTTTTTATCTTGATGGTCTAGTCTGTCCTATTAGCCAAAATGAAATTCTTTAACTGCAGTTCTTACTAGATGATCCTTCATTTTATCCTTAAAAAACACTCTCCCTCTCCCTTGAAACAGCCATTGTTAGTGTCTCCCATATTATTCTCCCAGTCACCTCTGAGACTGGTAATTCAAGTCTTCCTCCTAAGTAATGGCTTCTGTACTCTGTGTTCAGCCCTGCTCATTAAAACAGTTTTCATGGAAAATATTTTCAAATGTTTAAAATATTTTAGCCTTATGTTCTTCTCAAAGCTAATTACCAGAATTCTATTAACTGTTTCATATACCTTGTTTCTGGGCCCAATATCTTCCTACTTCCTCTAAATTGGTAACTAACTCTGTCAACATATGGAACCCACAATTAAACTTAATATTGCCTGACCAGTGGAATAAATTATATTCTCCTGTTTGCAGGTCTGTGTTCTGTTGGACTGGGAGTTTGGAGGGCTTCTGTGCTCATTCAGCTGTTCTCTTTGCATGCATTGCCAAAAAGACAGCGTCAAAATGGCCACACTGAGCCACTTGCAATCCACTGCGCCCTTAAGGTCTTTTCCCACTTGTGAAAATGCACTAGGCTAATTTTTTGTATTACTGTTATTTTAGCCCAAATAAGACTTGGACTTCCCACAGGTCAGGGAACCCTGATTACTCTTCGAGCTGATGAGGAAGGGGGAATTGATCGGGGGAGGGGGAGGGAAATGAGAGGCGATGGCGGGGAGGAGGCAGAAATCCTTAATAAATAAATAAAATTAAAAAAAATAAAAAAAGAGAAAAACCTTCATGCTCATGGGACGATAAAAAAAAAAAGACTTTTTCAGTTAAATGTCATGATCCCCTTCTTACCAACAGAGTGGTGAGAAATAGGGTTTATATCGGGAGAAACATTTGTCAGTGTTCACTGATTTTTGTTTTGTTTTGTTTTTAAGTGCCTATGTTAGTATTGTACACAGATTGGATCCTCAGTGCAACTGTACATATGCACAATTAACACTCACTTACTGCCTGCTGGGTACTAAGAATGGTCTTTAGATTTTTTTTAATTCTCACATAACAATGAGGTATCATTATTTCACTTTCAAACAAAGTGCATTTTATATTTCAAACAAAGCATGTTCTTTTCTACCTTTTTATCCTTCAACCCCTGTGTGTATGTGTGCCACATTTTCATTGCTCGTGCCTCTGTTGATGGACATCTGGGCTGGTCCCATTCCTTAGCTCTCATGAGTACAGCAGCAGTGAACATGGATGTGTAAGTGTATAATAAGATGTGGAGCCCTCTGAGTATGTTCTCAGGAGTGGTTTAGCTGAACAATACGGCTCCATTTTTAAATTCTTGAGAAGCCTCCATATTGATTTCCAAAACAGTGGTACTAGTTTGCACTCTCCCACCCACAGTGAATAAGGGGCCCTTGCCCTGCATCCTGGTCAGCATTTGTTTTTCTATTCATGGACGATAGCCATTCTGACTGCATGAGGTTGCCAGAATGCTGCTTAGAGTAGCTTCAGTTTGTATTGCCCTGATGACAAGGGATGCTGAACACTTGAAATGTTTGTTTGCCTTTTGTGCTTCTTTGGGAAACCTCCTGTTCATGTTATTAGCCCATTTCTTGTTTGACCAGGTTTTTCGGTAGTTTTTTTTTTTTTTTTATCTGTTTGTTTGTTTTACTTTGCTTTTTGCGGGGAGGGGAGTGTGCTTAATTTTTGCAGTTCCCTGAAAACTATCTTAGGTATGTTACAGGCAAGTTCTGGTTCTCAGCTGCATTTTATAGCATGAAATTTATCATGTGACATTCTCAAGCTCGCATAACTACTTAACGTACGCAGGAATCAAATCCCACATTTTTGGATAGCCAGGAAAAGAGGGTGGATTTAATTTGAAACCCGCTTGAGAGTGGCATAGCCAGGTTTATGAGCTAAAGACAATGACTTTGACTGTCTGTGGAGGTAAGATGCAGACAAGAGATGCTACCACAAGGCCTGCAGAGCACTTAGGCAAGGAACATAGAGGAGTCCTGGCTTCAGGCTTTTCTTGTGAGTTTGAGCACCTGAGACTGGATGACTAGGTGGATATAGTCAAGGGAGGTAAGGAAGCTAGCATGACCACAGCGGTCCTGGCCTCTGTACAGCTAAATGCAGATTAGTTAAGAAGTAAGTAGTCACTGATTTTGAAAACTTAGAAACTCGTTAGCAAGTAGATGGATGGCACATGTTCAAGCTCTGCTTTACAACAATTCTGTTACTTCCCTTTGTGAAATGTGTCCTGTTCGTTTGTTAGAACCAAAGTCCCTTGAAGACTTTTTTGGATTTAAAAAAAAAGGACTTTTCCCATGATGCAGTTGGAAAGCAGCAATTCCCATTTGTTTCTATATGTTTCCAAGGCTTTTGAGTCTTTTCTAATATATGATTATAAGCTAAATAAGCACATGTTTCTAAGGATGTATGTTCTGTTACGAATTGGTATAAAGTGTGTAAGTACACGATGGAATAGAGCTTGAAGTGGTAACCGCAATGGGGGATATGAATTGTCAGCTTGACAGGATCTAGAATAAACTAGGGAACAAAGCTCTGGGAATGTTCGTTGGGAGTTTCTAGACTGGGTTCATAGAGATTGGAAGACTGACCCATCCTAATTATGTTCGTGAGTGTTCTCTCGTCCATTAGCCATTTCTTGAAATTCATTCAGAGCCGTGTTTCCATGATGATTCTGAATCCAGACATTTGCCCATAAAGATTAACTGTGACACCTTTACATTCAAGGAGAACCATAAAAGAAGATAGAAAGTTATAATTTAAGGTCCAAGGGGCTTTCTAGTTGACAGAAGTGCTGATTTAGGTATGAGCAAATGGAGTCGGAGGGGGGGGAGGGGAATGAGTAGGACCTTAGAATAGAAACCCTGGTGAGCATTACCAGGCAGTGAAGATTGGCCTAACTGAAGGATGATGAGAACCAGTGATCATCCGAGTGCCTAGATGTCAGGACAAGACAAGGTAAACTGAGAGAGCCAGCACAGTCTAGACACGGAATAATGTAGCACCTTTCAGACTAAGGCAAGCCCAGCACCATGTCGCCTGCCATAATGTAATACCCGTGTTTCAGAAGAAATGGGCTTCAAGCGTTTCAACCTGGGAGCAAAAACCCAAGTTTTAGTGCACAAGAAGCTGACCCTTAGACTATCCTTCCACAGTGAAGCGGTGGTGATGGCTACCAGACAGCACCAGGCAGGACCTGGTTACCGTTCATCATTCTCTGACCAAATTACGGGAAAGCTTGTTTAGGTTTGAAAGAAGCTGGAAATGTAGTGCATATGAAGAATGAGGATAATGATGCTTTTTTTTATATAGTAAAACTAGATTGATACATCTTTTAGGGACCTCACTTTTAATTTAATTAATGTAACATTTACAGAATTCAAACTGTAAAAATTCAAAAGAATACAAAGTAAAAGTCACTCTGAGCTGTCAGAGTCCCTGCCAGTCAGTACCCATCCCTACTCACCGCTCTCCACATTTCGTAATCACTCGTGCATCGTTTTCGGCCTGTACAAGCCAACAAATACAATACTTCAGATGTCTTTCCTCTTCATCAAGCATGCTCTATTATACATACTGTCCTGTGACCCCACTGCTTTCATCAAATAGCTATGATGAATGAATGAATGAATGAATGAATGAATGAGTGAGTGAGTGAGTGAATGCATGCATGCATGAATATGAACAGTTCCTCATTACACAGTCATCTCAAGGACAATGCTGATGCGGGCTTTCTATCTCTGACAGAACTCCTAGTCTGTGTGCTTATGAGATTAGGTAAGGTGTGGTTCAGAAAGCATGCTTGGATTTGGGGTACTGCTTCGAATGCCTGTGTGGTTATACCCTTTCTCTGTGATTATAGCACATGGGTCCTAACTTTAAAGTTCATGCAGCTGGCAGTTCTATGGAGTTGAGGAATGGACATAGCTTCTGTTTCCTGCCTTACAGTCAGGAACATATAGAATGACCAAGTTTGAAGACAAATTCTAATTCTCAAATGGATAGCACTTTTGAGTAGTATAAAGTCTGTCTTAAACAACTAGGAAACATCTCCTATTGGATTATTATTGCATGAGGCATATCTTTTGTTTTACTTTTTTAACTATTTCCTCTAAAAGTAATTGTTTTGGCAGTGGTTGACTTTTTTATTTGTAAAAATATTATATATGTCACGAATATTAGCTAAAAACAAAATAAATGTTTATAAAGACATTTTAAGTCCCCCCCCCAAAGTAACCATCCTCCTGACTTAGAGTTATCTATCATTCCTGGACCATCTCTACGCTCTGATTCATCTGATTGTATCTCTGAATAATAGATAAGATTCCTTAGTGGGTTTCAAAACTTCATATAAATGGTATGACGTGGCATACTCTGTTCTTTGGATCCTGCATTTTCTTCTTCTTTTTTTTTTTTTTCCTTTTTTTTTTTCCGAGACAGGGTTTCTCTGTAGCTTTTGGTTCCTGTCCTGGAACTAGCTCTTCTAGACCAGGCTGGCCTCGAACTCACAGAGAGCCGCCTGCCTCTGCCTCCCAATTGCTGGGATTACAGGCGTGTGCCACCACCGCCCGGCTGGATCCTGCATTTTCATTGTTATCAGCATTCTGTTCTTGAGATAGAGCCAGCTGCGTATGGTCCTAATTCGTTGGTTTTGGCTCTTACATATTTCTCTCTCCCACTAATGAACTTAACTTTTTCTGTTTTCATGTTTCTACACAGTGCTGCAATAAATGCCTTGTTGAATATTCTGTCTAATGATAAATATAGGATTAATTATAATCTTTACTAGATGTCACAATTTGCCCTCCAAAGTAAGTTTTTGCTAATTTGGAATCCCATCACATCTTAGATTACTCATGCTTAAAATCTTTGCCAGTGGTTGGTAGATACTGCTTGGTGTGTGTGTGTGTGTGTGTGTGTGTGTGTGTGTGTGTGTGTGTGTGTGTTCTCACATGCATGTGCCAATCCTATTGATGTAGAATGATATAACTAACTGAGATTTTAATTTACAGTTACTCTAGTGAGATAGAGCATGTTATGATATGTATATCATGATATGTTTGTTGGACCTCCAAACATCACTGTATTTTAAATTGCCCACGTATCCATACCTTTCTATTTAGAAGATTGAGTTTTCTTCTGTGAATTTGTAGACAGCCAGTGTGCTCTTTGTTTGACCATTAGATGCTTTGCAGATGTTCTCTGTGAGCTTTGATTTCTCACACCGTCCTCAAGAACAGATTCTTTGCTTTAAGATAGTTACAGTTAACTTTCATTTTGTTTCATCCCTCATCTTTGTCTTCTGGAACTCTGCTTTATCCAAAATTTATAAAGATAATTTTTCCTTAATGGTGTTCTTTTATATTTATATCCTTTGTTCATCTGTATCCAGCTGTCTTTTAAAAAATGTGAATATCTGCTTAATGAGTCAGTGGTCCATGGTCCTTCCCAGTGACAGTGAGTGACTGTGCAGGAGCCCCATCAGCCATCCCATCTGTGGTGAGGTCAGTAGCCTAACAAAGGTACTCATCTATTTCAAGATGGCCGTCATAACTCTCTATATATTTTTAATTCTCATTTTAAGAATTGTATTCGGAGCCCGTTCCACATAACTTAGCAATGAGCATCCTGCAAGTTCTTCTGTTAAGAGCAAATGTGGTATTTGGAAAGGATTAAAAATCTTTGAGATTATGTTTGTTGAAAAAATTAAAAAAGCAACTTTTGGGTTTAATTTATGATAATGTGTAATGGTTATGGTGGCATTTCGGTTTAATTTATGATAATGTGTAATGGTTATGGTGGCATTTCTTTACTCAGGATAAAGTGACCCTAAAAGCAGACACATTAAGAAAATTCCCAAACCAGCCTGAAATAATAGTGGCTTCAATTGTTCAAACGCGCATAAAACTTCCATTGTTTTTATTTAGATATTGAGTGTTCTATATTTAAGCTGAGTCTGCATGACTTAGCAAAGCAGCAAATATGTAAATAGATGAGAGAAAAAACCAATAGTGATACATGCAAAACAGACAAGTGTATAAATCTTATTTAAATGCGGCATGTGTGAAGGATTTGACTCTTGAGAAGGAGTCAAAAGAAGGCTACAAGGTGATACCATTGAATCCAGCCTCAGAGGGTACATAGACATTCACATTTAAAGGACATGATATACATAACACAGAGCAAAACGCACAAGATGGCAAAGTTAGCATCAGCATGCCAGGCACCTTCAGAATAAAAGGGTGATTCAGTGCAAGCAGAAATGCTGGGGTTGGCAGACACTATTTCCTCACCACCAAGCATAACTACCAAAGTTTAATATGTAAAAGCAATGGGATAAGATTTATATTTTCAATCAGGATTATCTGGGCAATAACAATATTAGCCGGCATATTCTCTGGAGGGCCAGATAGTTCATGTTGTAGGTTTTATGAGCCACCACCATAGTACAAAAGCAATCATGGACTATACATATGCAGTGGACAGAGTTATGGGTTTTTGTAGTTTGTTTCATTGTTTTGAGACAGGCTCTCATTTTATCATATAGGTTAGACTGGCCTCAAACTGTCTGCCCTCCTACCTTAGCCTCCCTAAGGCTGGTGTTGCAGGCCTACGTGCATTGCACACCAGTCTTTAAACAGTATCCTCATCATACTTATGGAGCAAAGCAGGATATGGATTTGAATATGTTGTGTAGGATATAAAGCTGCAGCAGCATCCTCCACTGGGGAGAGGCTAGGTTACGGTGAAGCTGTAAGAGTGCTCAGAGTATTAACTAGAATTATTGTCCTAGATGGGGGGAAACAATGAGGTTCCAACCAGTTCTGTGAAACCAGCTTGGGATGGGGGGCGGCTAAATGGAGTCACTAGGCAACGCCGCAGAGCTACTTACACCTGAAGATGCTCCTCAGGCCTGGTACTCCCTGCTTGAAAGAGAAGGAAAGACATGAGCTCATGGAAGGAAAGTGTCTCATAAAGCCTGAATGCTGAAAAACTTTTCTTACCTTTTGAAGTAAGAGTGCTAACTTGAGGACATGGAAGACCGCCTCTTTCTGTATGTGTAGCTTGGAGTCAGGGTTATATCCATCTTCAGCCAAGACTTGTGTTAATGGAAGGAACTGAAGCACCCAGGAGAAGCGTCCCAAACCTCATTTAGTCCCCATGCACAGAAAACCGCACCAGAACTTCAGGTTAGTGAAGGTGTCTATAGAATACATGCTTATAGTAGCCCAGTCTGTGAAAAGGGTGGGTATTGTCAGTCTACCCAAGGGCTGGAATACCTTTCAACCATTATTAATTCAGCTAAAAATGTTGTACAGTTGTCATGGATGCAATTTAGTCAAGATTTTATGGAATAAAGTAAAGATGCTCTGATTTTTACCTATTGTCACCCAAGATGCATTGATGGATGTTTGTGGTGCTTGAGGAAGGAGAAAACCTCTTGTAGATAGTGACGGTTTTCCCTACCATGTTAAATACCATAGGGTTTTCACATTGTTCTACCCTCTGATTCTGTAACAACCCCCAGCATTCTGTCACAGTCTAGCCAGAAAACCCTTAACCCTTGACATATAATCACAAGCCAAATGTGGTTGTTGTTGTTGTTTTAACTCATTCAGTATTAGGAGCTTTTGTTTGTTGGTTGGTTTTAGTTTGTTTATTTTGTTTATACAAAGCTGAGAACCATATTTAGGTAAAGTTTGATTTTCAATTTGGGTGGCATGTTTACTAAAATAGGTCCTATTCTTTCATAAAGCAGGTACTAGAAGTCATGGCGTTAGCCTAGATTGCTTCTCTGAGTCACCCAGGGAACTTGCAAATGGAGTGGTGCCCAGGCCCTCCCTCAGACTGACAGACTCAGATTCTTTGGGGACAGGGTCAAGTTCTCAATAAAGCTGTAAATGCTCTCCAGGTGATTCTAATGTGCAGCCAGGTTTGAAAACTCCTGCCTCTTAAAATGGAGCTCTGGCTGTGTGTCCCTGCTTGGAACCCTTCATCTACAGAAAACAGACCAGCCTCCCAGAAAGGCTCTTGCACTTTTTTTTTCAAGTTTATGATACTTTCTTGAATCCAATCACCTTCTAAAGACATGCCCTAAACCAGGCCTGTGCCTGTGTGTGGGGGTATTTGCTCTCAAGTAGAGGTACACGTGAGTTACAGTAGTTGTATCCATGCCAAGCTGGAGCGAGCTGATTGTGAGCTGCCTGGTGTGAGTTCTGGGGCCCGAATGGGTCCTTTGCAAGCACAGCAGACCATTACTCCATCCTCTGCTCCCATTGCTCCTGTTACCTCTTCATTATTATACTTCTACCCAGATGGAACTGTAGGTGACAGATGTGACAGACAAAGCTTGACACAGGACAAAATCAGCCAAGGAAATGTGCATGAGTTAGGTCTTGATCAGTTGATCTCCCTGTCCTCCTCTTCCAGGGCCGTGTTTGCAAGCCTTGAACATGTTCACACGCCAATCAGTGGACTGAAAGAGTGTCATGCGTTTGAAAGGCTGTGCTACCTCAAGGGGGTGACAAAAAATTTTGTGAATGGCATTATTCTATATGGTGGCGCACGCCTTTAATCCCAGCACTCGGGAGGCAGAGGCAGGCGGATCTCTGTGAGTTCGAGACCAGCCTGGTCTACAGAGCTAGTTCCA
>NC_022030.1:26484909-26489052 GCF_000317375.1 Microtus ochrogaster
AAAAAAAAAAAAAAAAAGAAAAGAAAATATAAGAAACAACAATCCCTTAAATATGGTAATCCCCCCATTATATGACAAGAAATTATGAGACTCTCCAAAGGGTAGAGAAAAACTAAATGTCTGGCTGTATGGCAGCCTGGTGATAAAAAAGGGGGCAATTATCTAATATTTAAGGGCTGGATTCACCCACCCAAAGGCAGGTGTTAATGGAAACCAGGTGGGTCTTGATCCTGCTCTGAGCCAGCTGACATTCTGCCTGTTAAAGGGAAAGCAGCATTAACTTAGAGGATGGAAACTAAGCAAAAGACTCCCGTCCTTTACTTTCTCTCTCTCTATAACTGAAAGCACCGGATTGTCGGTTCCCAGTGTGCAAAAGCACTATCAGAATGACTGCAAATGATACCAGATTCCGGCTGGAAACAAGTGACTACAAGCTTCGTTACATTTGTTTATACCTCTTCCTTGTAGGAAAAATAAAACCTGATGGCCTAGGAGTATACTCAGAGTGCATGCCTGCCAGCCTAGCATATAAGAGCCCTCGGTGTGTTCCCTCCCACTGCAAAAAGAAAAGCAGGAGGCAGGGAAAGACAGGCTGTGTCCTTTACATAATGGAGTCAGTAGCCACAGAGCACAAAATGTTAACTTAATACCGTAGATGATAGTGATTACTGATGATGATTAGCCATGACTCATTCAGCAACTGGGGAAATTTTGCTTCTAGAGCATATTTAAGAGCCTGCGTTTGCATGATGAACTAAAATCCATGTTAAATTCTCTTTGATCAAAATGTGTATAACAATATATCTTGACTTTGGGGCTTGACAATTTTAATATCTAAAAGAAGTTTCTTGTTCCAAGAAAGAAAATAATGCATATAACTGGCATTATATTCTAATGATCTGAAAAATAATTATTTCCATAAATATTTATACATCACAGCAAAGATAATGAACAAAGACTAAAGGAAGGCTGCCATTCTTTAGGTATGAAAGAGATGCATATGGCCATTTTCAAGAAGAAATATAACATATGCGTACCATATGGAGGAAGGCAGGTTAGACGCCCTCTGGAGATCTGACTAATATATCAGTGCTAAGCAGACATAAATTGCAATGCCTTAGTCACCTACTGACTGTCTCTCTTAGCAATTAACAGAGCTTTTACAGTGCCTGGAAGTGAGTAGGCTTGTATTTACACACTGTATTCCTTTTTATCCATGTTATTTCAAAGTAATATTCTGACTCTCACAACCGCTTGTGACAACTGATGTGACTAAAAGGCAGAAAAGTGACAAATGACCCTCCCACCCTGGGTCATAGAAACTAGAGTCTTTGGTTCCTAGAATCATGTTCCCCACGTAGGTTTTCTCAGCAGGAGCTGTCCCTTCTCCTGATTGCTGATAAGCAGGCTGATGTCAGCTCCTCTGTTTTGCAAGACTTTTTTTCCCCTTAAAGCGGCTTCGCCGTATCATTTCTGAATGGCCCTTCACCAGGGTCTTTACAGCATTCCGAACACTCATCCGGCTTATGTTAATCCCATTTCAGGTCACCATAAAGCAGTTGTTTTCATGTCTAATCGACAGGCTTGCATAATCCACAAGAAACCTGTTGTCAAGTGCATTTCCTCAGCCTGGGAAATGTGCCTCGTTCTAGTATGCTGCTGTTTGTCCCTCTCTTTGTTTGCCAGGATCTGAGCTCTGACTCACCTGTGATGCTGAGGAAATCGTGCAGATAATCAGAAGTGGCCAGTCGGGTCTCTAGCCATGTCCTAGAAGGTTGGACATTTGTCACTTTGATCTTGACCTTGTTGCTACAGTGAGTGCACACCCTGTCCACCAGCTCAAAGGTCACGCTGGCCTTCTTGATTTGATTTTCTACTCTGTCAGTCAGCACACCATTAGGCAGAGTGCTGCCAGTGACCCCTGTAATCTCAGTATTGCCAGTAAGAGGTGTGTAGGGCTCTGTTGAGGGGGGCAAGTACGTGATCTCACGCCGTAAATCAGTTCAGCTTGTATTGTACACCTGCCATATGCCAAGAAATACACAAAATGCCATGAGATGGAAAGAAAGCACACTTTATGCCTTCAAAAGCGTCCAGGGTTATTGTGGAATGAAGATAGTACATCTCATGATGAGAGGACACACAGCAAGTTCCATGGGAAGCCGGGTACCAGCATTTGGCCACTGGTTGTGTTGAGCAGAGAGTCTGTAATCACGGTCTGCCTTTCTCTGTGCATTTTTAAAGCTCCCCAGGCCGTCTACAGCAGCAGCCCTTGAATGAGAGTCTCACAGGCTTTTAATGATATTCAGAGCTGTTAAGTGGAGTTTCCCAGAGGACAAAAATCACAGTCTAACACTGGCTTCAGAGTCCTTTATTCCACCCTAGAGAATTGCTGCACATAATAGATTGAATAAGACTGGCTTGATTTGCATCCCTTATCCTCCAGTTGGTGACTGAGCTTCTTAGCTTATTTATGCTTAGATGACTGTTGGGTGTTTCACATACACTGTAGAATCTTTTTGTCTCTAAAATAATTCATGCCCTATTCTGTTTATATGTGAGATTATAGAATTTTTTCTTAATAATAGGAATGGTCATTCTGACTTTTTTATTAATTTAAGGCACAGTTTTCCATGCTAACGTTGAACATTATTTTCCTCATCTTTTGCACATTCATAGTTACTTTCAGTGATGAATTGTTTCATTTTTGTTTTCTTTTGATTTTCTTGATATAGATAAACTTCTGTTGACAGGCCAAGGCAGTGCAGAGAGCATGCTTGTGGTGTGGGAAGCTGTTTATCTTATTTCTGTCTTAAATTACAATCTGAAGAGTTTACCAGTGTAAATGTTTAGTAGGCTAGTCTTGCCACCCAGCCTCATGTTTACACATGGGATTTACTAGTGCAATGCTGTGTCCAAAAGGCAGCATAGAACAGGAATAGAGACTGTAATGTTGTGTTCCTTGAAAGTGTTTCCAGTAACTGCCATAAGCCTGTCTGTGAAATGAGGGATTGATTGCTTAACACATCCCATGTCCGCCTGCTCAGGAGTCGTTGCTAACACATCCACCAGCGTAAGGTAGCACCATTGATACCTCCAGTTCAAGAGAAGCAAGACAAAGACATGTGCAGGGCGGGGGCACCCAGAAGCCAGAGCACAAGAGAGATTGGGCCCTGGGAAGAATTTTAGAAAAAAACAAATAGTATATTAAATGATTCACAAGCTTCTTTGACCTCACTTGACAAGTTAGATAGTCTCGTCTCATGAAATAAGTATCTACAGAGAGAGTAGACGCTTTGAAGTTATGAGCTATTAAGATATAATAGGCAATAAGATAGAAGCTATAACAGGCTCAACTGGACTTTTCAGTAATTTTATCTAGGTGCAATATTTTAAGAGTATAGACAGGCTTATCAGTATTAAAGTTAAATGATGTCCTAGGAAGAGATTATACATTTGAAAGTTCTCTTCCAAACTTCCCCAGACATTGAACACACATGGAAAGAAGAAAACTATTATTGACTTTAGTAAACGGCTATCATAGTAGTGACATTAAAAAGACTCCTTATCATAAGAAATAGAGCAGAGTGGCCAATATAAAGTATAGTACTATTACTATATAGGTGTTGGCAATATGAATGCTTTAAGTTGAAAAGAGATTCTAATTAACGTTTTCTGTTTCTGACCCTAGAGCTGTCCTTGAATTCTCCAGGAATTTCTTCAGCTTTACAAACAGTTCTCCTAATTGATTAGCAGGTGGTGTGCAGTGCCCTGCTTTCCCCCACCCTCTCAGGTTTCTATGGAGATACAGTCTCCTTCCCCTTCCACCACTTCCCTGTTGTGTCTATTCTGTAGAATGAGGTCTTGTGAACCTATTGGACAGGCAGTTGCTGGCATTTCTGTTCATGTGCATCAATCCCACATACCTGTCTGATTTATTAAATGAAATGTGCCCCTTTCTTTACACTAGCTCAAACACTTACATCTTGCAACAGTAGAGTAATGAGATAATTCTCTTTGCTCTACTGTCTTTAAAAGTACCAATGTGTTAATATTCTTTTTTTTTAATTGAAAAAAAAATTTCCGCCTCCTCCCAGCCTCCCATTTCCCTCCCCCTCCTCCCACTCCTCTCCCCCTCCCCCC
>NC_022030.1:26490646-26508531 GCF_000317375.1 Microtus ochrogaster
AGATCAGTGCCCCATTTTTTAATTGGGTTAATTAGCATTTTAAAGTCTAGTTTCTTGAGTTCTTTATATATTTTGGAGATCAGACCTTTGTCTGTGGAAAACCTTGAAAGCATGCTCACTTTCTTAAAGATTCTAGTTACCACTGCAAATGTACTTAAGAATCATATTACCATGGACAACACTTTTCTTTGTTAAATATTAAGTACAATATTTTGAGCTTAGTACACACACACACACACACACACACACACACACCTACACTTACCTACCTACCTACCTCTTTTTGACTTCCCAGAAAAACTAAAGCAAATCAGTCTTTGTGTGTGTGTGTGTGTGTGTGTGTGTGTGTGTGTTTGTGTGTGTGTGTGTGCCTTTGTTATATAGTCTCCTGCCAAATCAATTGCTATGGGTTATTTCCAAAGACTTTAGTTCATACACAACGACCAGTTTACCTAACTTATGCAAGTTTTGTGAAGAATGGGTACCTAATTCATTAAACATACCAGTTTTTATTTGAAATTTATTATTTATTTATGCATGTGGGTGTCTTATCTGGCTGTATTCTGTGCTCCATCTATGTGCCTAGAGTCAAGGAGACCAGACGAGCATGTCAGATTCCCTGGGACTAGAGTTACAAAGGGATCAAACATGGATCCTCTAAAAGAGCAGCTTTAACTCTAACTGTTGACCCATCTCTCAAGCCCTCCAGTTTGTATTTAAATAGCAACTTTTGTATCTAAAGGGATCCGAGCATCATCATGCTGACCATCTCTATCTATAGACAAATGGCAGCACACACCATAAACAGCTCCTTTACACACATGTGACTGCTTCGATCAGGAGGACATTATTTGAGGCTAGGATTTGGTATCTGTGTTTATAAGATGACCTTATACTTTACAAAATACCTTAATATATGTGATAAAGTTTGTATAAGTAGTGAAGCAATTTACAATGTATTAACATACTTTCACAGGAAATACAGAACAGGGTCAGCAATTCCAGCTCTTGACAACTTGTGGTGCCAGGGCTTCAATGAAACGCTTCCATAGATTGATGAGCATCTTCCTATCCACTTTCCCTGAGAGCCACAAGGCTACGTTTTAGGTCTTATAACTGGAGTAAATCTGAAAAACTGAGTGCTTAATGAAGAATTAAAGTGGTAGTTAGGAAGCAAAACACAGAAGCTTAAACCAACCTTGAATGCTGAACATGTGCTACCAGTTCCAGAAGAAAGAAAAAAACCACCTTTGATAAAGTTATACTGCTTCAAACAGATATCAGGTTCAACCGAACTGTCAATAATTTTATCTAGGTGTAGTAATGTTAAGGTCTTATTTACTATCAAAACTTCATGTATGTTTATTCTGAATTAACTGTTTTGACATCAAAATAAATTACCTAATTTATATGAAGTGTTCACATAATATATTGAATGAGAAAAAAGATTGTTTTAAATAAAAATTTTCTCTTTGAAATCTACAGTTCATTATATAGTTAGATGACATTTTTGAGGTAGCAATGGGGCTCCCACTTCACTATTAGATTAATGTGATTCCACAGTGGACACAGTTCTTCCCACTTCCTAAGTCTGTCATAGAAAGTAAAAGAGGTAGAGTACTTAGAACGGACGATAGGTCTCCTGGTACAGGACCTTGGAGAACCGTAAAGGATGGATAGAGCTTCGACTCCTCGAGTCCACATTACATGGTGACATCCGAGAGGAGCTTCCTGAGCATTAGGAATTAGACCTGATCTTTTCACGATGAGTTCACATCCTGTCTAAAACTCACTGTCTATTCTTTTCTTTTATTTTATTTATTGGAAATGTAATGTAATGTTGAAAGCAGACAGGAAAGGCATTTCCTATGATAAACAGATCTTTAGCCTTTAACACTACATCACACTCTGCAAGAGTTGGGCTGAGCTGAAAATGCACTAGCAAAATCAAAAGCAAATTGGTAAAAAGGAAATAGGACTGGCTGCATTCCAGGGACTAGTTTTGGGCTTATTCACTGAAACAGATACTGTTTAAAGTGTATGTACTTATTGTAAGTTCCTTCTGTATTTGCACTAATCAGGAAACAGACATTTAGATCCAGTCCTCTTCCTTCCAGTTCACTGGATATAAACAGCACTCATGAAGGTTATTTTCATTTCCTTAACAACCATTTAACTTCCTGCATTGTTTCTGAGTCTTACAATAAAAGGATCCTTCTAGAACAAAGGGAAGATAAGTAACTGTTGCCATGCTGGATAGTCCCTGAAAGTACGTTGGAATGATTGTGAAGGAGGTGAATTTTGAACAGAAACAAAGTTGAAAAATATCAATATCTTTTCCTTTACCTATTGTTCCTATGTTGGTGCTTCAGTGACCGCATTCCAGCAGTCAGCTGGCTCCAAGGCACTTTCCCACAGATTGCGACATGCCCTTAGAGTCAGCCAGTGAGTCAGTGATCACTCTCTCAGATCCCTGCATCTTTCCATACCTGCGCTTTAAAAGAGGTGAGAATGGAAACGGGTTTGGTGGAGGTCACGTTGCTGGACCTCAACCTTGTATCTTTCTGTTCTAAATCCTATGCTTTGTTTACTGTGGCCCCTCCCTCTTCTGATTTATTTTGTTTCTCTCTGAAACCACTATCATTGTGCTTCCTTTCTCCCCCTTTCACAACAGCTTTCATCACTTGATATCCAGTTCCTGCGTTCTCTAAGTTTGTGTCCATCCACTCTGAACCGGACATCTTGCCCATCCCATAGTTGGCTTGTTGCCTTCTGGAAGTGATAGACTTTACAGGCTTTGAGTAATTTGGATAGTAACACTATTTTAGAGATAGCCTGTGGGTCCTTATCTCTGTCTCTCTCTCTTCTGTCTTTCTTCTTATCTTTCCAGTTTTTTTTTAAACAGGTGATTTTATTTTGAAAACTAGTATGTTCAATTCTACCTTTTTAAGATTGTCTTTGATTCTTTGACACCACATACTAAAGGAGGAAAAAAGTTCCAGCTCAGTAATTTCAGATACAATTATGCTTTAAAACAAATGAACTATGTTTTATTCAGCGTTCAGAAGACAAGAGGTCTCCAATAGAATGAGCAGGATAAAGTGAATCAGGAGGACTTTTCTGTTGGTCACTGTGCTTCCCAGTGCCAGACCTGCAGCGGCCACTAAAACATCAAGCTTCAATTTATTAGTAGAAAGTTTTAAATGTAAACATTCCTTAGATGTGTTCCCTTTAAACTAAAGTAGTAGTAAATGATAGCACTATTCAGAAGATAAACCAATGAGAATATTCTACTAGCTCCTAAAGTTACAAGAAAAATTTTCTGTACATATGACTAGTCCATTTAGCAAAAATATGTCATGTCAGTAATTCCCAAAGTGCTGAGTAGACACAGAAAGGAGTTAGATAAAATCCTTCTGAAGGAAGGTGGAGCCAGCCAGTGTCTTCTAGAGTATATACCTTCATCACTGCTTAGCACATGATCTGCTGAACTTGTTCATAGTGGAGACTCTTGGACCTCTGCCCAGACATGCCGAGTGAATTGAAATCCAGAGGAGGGACCCTGGCATCCTGGCTTCCGTCATCCAGATTCCGAGGCTGACTGATGGTAGAGATGTACATCATTGAGACAGACACAGAAAACAAAAGAACAACACCCGAGCTATCATTGTTATGATAAAACCAAGATAGACAAATAATCTGAATTCAAACATTTCCAATGAATAGAAAATGTGAACATATGGCTGTAACTAGAGGCCAGAGTGAGTTCATGGATAAATGCCTTTGAACTTTAACAGACATTAAATAAGTTTTTCTAGAAATTCCTTTTTAAACTAGGAATGTCAGAATAAAGTCATGTTTGTAGAGAGTTGCAGTAAATTACCATGAAGTGAAGTAGAAAGATGCTTATAAACTACTCAATTAAAAATGTGTTCGCATGAACAGCCACAGAAGTACTAAACCATATTGACTTCTTCCACATTTTCCAGGAAAGCATCAGGTGGCTCCTGGGGAGGCCATCACAGGGGCCACTTGTTCAGATGGTCCATTCCGTCTGTGTAAGATCGAAAGTCTCAGAAATATCCAGCGGCTTGGACTCCGTTGTTCTGACCACTTCAGGCAGTTCAGTTAGCACAACCAGAAGTGACAGTTGATGTCACCTAAGGCACAGTGCCTAACCCCAAGAAAAAGTGTCTCTGTTTGCTCTTGTTGAACACCACAACGAAGTGGTAAATTGAGCTAAATTTTAAAGATGCTCAAACAGTCAATAGAAAATGTCAAGGCAGGAAATGCTGATATGATGTAAGTGAAAACATTTTTTTTTCCTAAAATTGAGTGTAGTTTTATAGTACTTAGTAAGAACATGGTAATCCGAGTAAATCTTTCAATGTTGTCAGTACACTCGTAGTCTGTATAGTAGGTCCTAATTAAATAAACAGCCAGCAAAGCAAACTGAATCATAAAAATATCCTCTGCGCCCCCCCCCATTTCTCTCCTTCGTGCCTTTTAGTTATTATGCTCATTATGTACAAGGTGTGATGTCTAGAGTAGGTGTACCCATTCTCTAGAAGTAAGCAAACCCAATAATCACACCATGGATGAGGGAGTTGACAAGACTTTTGGCAGAGAACAGCAGCATACAATCTGAATTCATGCAGTATTGTTAGAGAAGCCTTCACTTAGAAAGAAATCTCTGTGCCCCACCCTACAGATGAGGAGATGGCCCTTGAGACAGGTTAGGCAAAGAAAAAGGCACAGTGACTACAAGAACCTGCCAGACGAAAAGAGTTTGGTGAGTTGAAGGAACCGAGTGACAGGGATTAGATAATTCTGGTTGTGACATGGCTCACAGACTGTGGTAATGATGTTGGTTTTTATTCTGAATTCAGTGGGAAGCCATTGAAAGGTATTATGCATAGAACCAGAATTGGTGTTTAGAATTTTTTGATTGGGCAGGTATGGAAAGAATGGCTGTTGGGGGTGGGAGATCACCGTTTTTGGACCCTTTGCTATGGTGCATGGAGGTAGAGCCCTGGGAGTGGAAAAAGCGAATTTTGAAAGCTCATCCAGGTTGTAGAATGAACAGTCTGGTGCTCTAGATTACCTTCTGGGCTTTACGTGGAGGTGTTAAGGGCATTTTTAAGATTATATAAATCCAGAGTCTAGAGCTGTAGGAGTATAGGAAGGTATGCAGTGCCTTCTCCCATCCCTCCTTGTGCTCCTGCCCCCTTAGTCCTCACAGACCCTGACTGATACCATCTCCAGCAAGCTTCTCTGTTTCATTTGCATTGCAGGCTCCTGCAGGGATAAGCAGCAGGATTTATTGTTTCATTGGTATCTGATTCCAATCCTAATTTTTCCAAGTTCATATTTCAACAAGTAGTTGGGAGTAAGGCTCAAGGAAGCTTTTAGAAGCTCTAGATATCCGGTGTGTCTTTAATATGCTGTCATTTGTGTTATTTATTGCACAGTGCATATACCATGTCATATAAGTCAAGCATTGTCTTATTGTAATTTAATATGTTTTCCCACTAAGCAACAGTAAAAGAAATTTCAGAGCATTAAGGTTAATTTATCAGACTTAATAATGCCAAACAAATGTGGCTCTTTTCAAGTTGAAAGACTAGGATAGGAAAAGTAACATCAGGAAAAATCAAGAGCTGCAGAATAATTAGATTAGGCTTTCAAAAGAACTGGGTCCACAGCCACCACCCCCACCCACAAGGAAATAAAAGGACAGGTCATTTAAAAATGAATTCTTCACCGAAGACGTTGTCTATTGTGTCTCTGTAGTTGTCATAGTTTTCAATATTAACAATGAGTTTCTTTTCAGTACCAATATGGCAAGTTCCTTTGAAGTAGAGAGAGAGATTTCACCTTTCATTGCCTCCTGTTATTTTCCGCTGCCGACCTATGTAAGGGAAAGTAAATGGTGAAATGGCAACCCAGGGCAGTGTTTACTCCTGCATAGGGAGAGTGTTTTCTGTTTTCTGGTGTCGGGCTTTATGTGGGGAAAATATGCTTTTCTAGTGAGGAATTCTTCTAGGGAGGCAATTAGGGTATACATGACTAGTGTTTCAAGAGTGCCTTTTTCTACCAATGGATGCATGCTCTTGCAGTGTTGACTATAATTTTAGGCAGACCCTCAGACAGATAAAGACCCTTCCCCCATAAGAGTCAGGATGCATGTCTCCTGCTGTTTATAGTAAATAATATGGCAGTATCAATCATACTAATATGTTTACTTCTTTGTTTTCAAACTGTGCCCCGCCCCATAAATAGCATGCTGAGATTATTCATAAGGAAACTAAAGCTGCCTCTTCTCAAATCCAAGCATGAAATAATAGTGAGTCTCTATAGGTAAATATGACATTATTCCAAATGCAATATAGCTTCTATAAAATGAAGATCTAATGAGGGTAGAGGAGTCATATTTCATATTTGCTGACTTAAAAAGAATTCAAAGTAGCTTTTTGTGTGTTCTGAATCCAATAGTCAAACTTTTTTAAGTAAATAAAGATTTAAAAGAATAAGCACTTCACAGCCAGTGGCATGATGAATTGCTACTGCATGTCTTTCTTTGCCCACTAGTCAGAAACCTCTGTAATCTTCGTGGATGAGCCTTCGAGCCTTCGCAGGCCCAGAGGAGCCCCATTTCTCCTGTGTGTTGCCACGCTGCTTCTGTTTAACAGGTTGTGAGATGTATTCACATTTTCCACACCTCTGTTCAAAGAAGAACTATATTTCCACATATCAGTTGTTATTTAGACTTTCCTTTGTTATGGCTGAGATTGTCCAAGAACAACCTTTTCCATGGTAGCACGTTTTTGTAGATAGTAAGAAAATTGAATCATTTTTATATCATTTATGCCATCGTTGAAGTACTTGGGTATTTATTATTCAAATGCCAAGTGAGGTCAGTTATATGAGCAAGTGAAATCAAAAGAATAATTGCTGACTCTTTTTTTAAAGTCACATACAACCTTCTTCATTCTTAATTTCTTGGAACACATGCTGTAGAATCTAGTAAACTTCTGACAACAAAGAAGATGAGTTATATTGATATTTTTCTCTATAAAGAATGCAATTCTAAAATTAAAGAATCTTTTCTGAAAAAATCAGTTAATGAACTATATAATCTTGTGAAAGATAACATTCCCTTTACATCAACTTTATTAAAGAATCACCATGTGTTTATCAAGGCTTATGAGAACTTACTAACTGTAAAAATTCTTTTCTCTGTTTTGCTTTTTTGTACATGACTAATAATCTCTATAAAAGCAAGTGATTGCTGACAGTGGTTGTCTACATGGCCCACTCAAGAACCAAAGACTTTAAAGCCCTTTAAAGAGTCTTAAGTACTTACTTGCCCACCCACAAAATCTACTTGCTGGATAGAGTAACTGTAGAGTTGTGGTAGCCATTTCATTCGTTCCTAACATAGTTAATTGACTGAACCATCACATCCACATGACTCCGAGCCGTCATTTACATAATGCTGTTGTGTAATGTAGTTACAGTTCTCATTATTGAAGGCCATTTATTATTTACAACATGTCACTTTGTCATAGCTAGTTCGCCAAAATAGATTAACCTTTGGCATTTACAATATTTAGGAGAAATTGAATTAGTAGTTATTTTGTATTTAGTGTTTTTATTAAAAGTCATGGGTCTTTGGGGGCACCATTTTAATACCCACTGAGACCTACTCTGTAGATAGTTTAATATGGGGCTTTTTAAAAACTGCTCATTCACCTATGAGCATTTCATTTGACTAAGCATAGTCATTTGACTATGGTTTTTAGATACCACCTTAATTGCTTTTATAAAAAAAAAAGTCTAGTCAACTATTTTATTGTGCCTTATTTTCAAATAAAATTCAAATCCACATTCCAGTAAAAATAAATAGGTTTTAAATGATGGGTTGGCTAAGTGATTAATTTATAAGAAAAATCAAGTATTCAATGTATATAAATAACTAACTGGAAAGTATTTTATGAAATACTATGTACTCAATTTATTTTGAACAAGAAAATAAATATTTTTTATCCCTTCTACTTTTCTTCATCAATACTGGTTTTTAATAGAAAAAGGAAGATGTTTACTCCTTTACCTTATCATAGAGAGATTATCATCATTAAACATTAGAATCTTCTCATCATATGCAAGGGCAAGCATGTTAACTTACCTGTTCAGGAGATGTGTGGAAAAGGGAAGAAAAGATGAAGTCAGGCAAAAAGGGTATCTAGTGTAATCAGTGAGCATACAGATAATGCACTGTGCATGTGCGTGCACGCATATGTGTGTGCATGCGTGTATATGTGTACATGTGTGTCTGCATGTGAAACATATCATTTATGCACCTGGAAGCTACATTGGAATGAATCAAGGAGACTCCCTGTTCCTTTTCTTTAACTACATTGTTCTCAGTTCAGTGTGAGATTAGGAGCTGGGACTCTAGACTAGGGCCTTCCATTTTTATCTGTAGAGGCACCAGCAAATTCCTTACCTTCCTCAGCCATTACTACATCACTGATAAAGTCAGGCTCAGCCATTACAGTGTGGGTGTCTGATATGCTTAGGCGTTTCTCTGGGAGCTGGAGTTCGGCAGTGAACTAATGTAGTTAGATGAAATCAACTACCAGTTAGTTCACCGAGGCAATGGTACAGGCTAAAAACTCTTCAGGAGAGAATACAATGGTTACCCCAACTTTACAGTTATTTTAACCAGGAAGTAGATTTGTGGGAGTCTTGAGCCATTTCGACACCATGAGGTTGTTGGAGGAGTCAATAGAGAGTAAAATGTAGCACAATGCCCAGCACAGTGCATATTCTCAGAATGTCAGATGCTTTCTTTATTACTCTCACACCACATATTTTACATTCCAGTTTTCAGTAGCCTCTGAAGCAAGATTTAAAAACATGTGATATATTTATGAACACCAATAAGGAGTTGGGTATGGACACAGCCCAAAAATCAGTCGCCATTAGGCATACCAATGATCACAAGGCTACTGCAGAAGTCCGTGGCCCTTTCCCCCTGGAGAAGCCTGGGGAGAGTGAGAAGCACGTGACGCACACTTTTCCTCCTGCAGAGCATGTTTACCAACTATCATCTTTCTCTCTTTGACCAAAGGCTACATGTTGGAAATGATTTCTGTGGCATTTCTAGCTGTACGGTCCATAATCCAGATATACTGTAGAGCCAGAGGACTCAGCAAAAGAGCAAGAGCCTCCACCAGCAAATTCTTAACCTTTTAGAAATACTCGTCATGATACAGTCTGGGAGAGACCCAGCATCAGGCAATGGTATGACAGGATGAGAGCTGTATAAGAAGAGAGGATGGAAGCAAACACTGGCTTTATAATTCTTCTTAAAGAACTAGAGGAAAATATTAATATGGAAATTGCATTATTGAAGTGGGATTTGGAGTTTTCCTTTCTAAAAACATTGCGTCTCAAGTCATTGACTCTGGGGAGTAGTTCAAAAGGATTGCTACTTTTTGTTTAGCACCTTTGTCAAATTAAATTTGATCATGTAATATTTATATGAAAACTTCAAACTTTTGTCACAGTCATTCTAACAATTGATTCTCCAAAGAACATTGAATCTTTCATCTATTTTAGGAACAGAAAACTGTGAAGTCTTTGTCCTTGAGGGTCATTTCTACAGGGTCAAAAGCAGTTCTTTCATTGTATGTCACCATCATTCCCATCAAAAAATGCAGAGATTCCAGAGGAGCTCAGCTCCATGCCTTCTCTTTTTTGCTCGACCCTACAGCTGAGCACAGGTGTTATTAGGCACATGAAATTTTGTTGAATTTTTAAATTGACCTCAAGAGTTTTGTGATGGATGGTTTGCTCAATTTAAAACAGATCATCTGGTTTTCAGTTAAAAGGAAGATTCTTCAGAATCTTTTCAGGGCAGATCTTTTCAATTACCTGTTTAAGTTCAGAATTGCTAAACTGTGGTGTATGAAGCCTCCAGGTATGTTGTAGTACATAGGATTAAAAAGAGAATCGAACAGTCTCTATGCTAAACCCACCTGACAACTTATCTTTTTCAATGCAGCTTATTTTGAATACTCTGAACCTTAATTAATGATTATTAATTTGATACAGAGCTCTCTGCAGATGCCCAAGTACCATCTGTAGACTGCTAGCAAATTACATAGAATGAATGTTTCTCGAGTATGACTCTTTGTACTCAAATAGAAATGCGTGTGGCTTCCTGCCATGAGGCTCAGTTTTTAGGGGAATCAAAACTGCACAAGTGCAGACAGATAGGGGCTATCACTCATTCCCTCCCCAGTCCTAATGAAGGCAGCAAACGCGGCTCAGGAATGCTCTCCAAGGGCCATTTCTCACTGAGCTCAGAACCACCTTTGTCTTTCCAACACTGGCTGACGCTGGCCCTCCTCCTTTGCCCAAGTCTGGCTCCTCATCCTGGGCCTGTTTTCTTTAGCGCTCATCACTCTCAGATTCCGCTCTTTTATCTGTTCTTCTTGAACTGGCTCCTCTTATGAAGGCAGAAAGAGAGCTTCTGCCCCCTCAGTTACTGCAGTTCTGTGTTGAGAACGGTGCTTCTTTCCATAGCTAGTACCCAATAAATCTTTGGTCAAATGCTAAGGGCCCCGTGTCCTTGAGAATAAATGTAGCATATCAAGCACCATGGTATTTTAGGGAAGACTCTTAACTCATTGTGTCTCACTGCCGTAGTACATGGAAATCCGAAAAGGAGTCAAAAGGCAGAGTCTGGGATAAGAGTACAGAGGCTGAGGGACTGGCCAGGATAAAAAGATGTTAACCAGAATGGAGGAAGCTGTACAATTAACTGTGTTTGGGAAGAATCCGGGAGTTCAAACTCCATTCTTCAGTACAGAAACATTAGTTATCAAATGCTTGGTAAATTCTAGCTCTCTTATAACTAAAACACGCCATCAATTTCAAGGTTACAGAGCCCACTTACCTAGACCAGAAATACAAGCTGAGTGGATTTGAAACAAGCACGGTGGGACTCCAGAACAATTTGTACTGAAACAAGTGTCCACTTGTTCTACCAGACCCTCGCTGAGCACATTCTGTGAGCTAGCACTGTTTAGACCTTGCCTTATACCCTTCCTTCTCTTCCTCCCCACAACTCCCTGGCATGTCAACTGCTAGAGTCATTCTGCTTTTGATCGTACTATTAGTCTTTCCTGGAAAACTTTATTTGGAAGGATTCTGCTGCTATGACAAGCTGGACAAGCCTTCTCTGTACAGCTCATTAAACACTGGTAGGAAGTGCTCTAGGCGCTTGGCAGAAACACCTGCTTCGGAAACACTGCGTGCAAGACAACATGGCTGTGCTCTGCGTCCCC
Source organism: Microtus ochrogaster (assembly GCF_000317375.1). NCBI lineage: Eukaryota > Metazoa > Chordata > Mammalia > Rodentia > Cricetidae > Microtus > Microtus ochrogaster. Next base: position 26,502,007 of record NC_022030.1, read on the forward strand.
TGCAGCACTTCCTTGTGCCTGCCCTGCAGTTAGGAGTCTTGGACCTTAATCTTCCCAGCGTATCACATCTGTGGATTTCGGCTTCTTCAAAAGTGGCAGATGACCCTGTGCCTTTTCGGTAATTGAGATGGAAAGTTGGGCTATGACTGCTGCGCTGAGCTGAATCTCGTTTCTTCTTTGATTCAGCATGAAGAAACTGGGCTTTTAGGATTTCTTCTGTTATATTTCCCAAGATGAGCATGTGATAGGAAATCTTACTTTCAAACAAACTGTGATTCATAGACTAACTGACAGAAGATGCTTGCTTAAAAAAAAAAAAAGTATAAAGACTGTGTCAATCTTGAAGAAATTGGGTATGGCTGTCTTGTTAATCAGACTGGCCTGTTGCTAAACATGCCCTCATTCCTGGCTCTCAGGGACCCTACTGCACTTCAAAGTCTATACTGTCTTTTGCCCGCTGGGCCATTACCCTGTGGGATGAGGCTAGTAGAGACCCTGGAAAACAACTCATATTGCCTTTTGAATCTGTTTGAAAGGGAAAGTATTTTTAGAAAGAAGAAAAGAGATAATTGAAAAGCTCTGTATTCATCTTTCTCTGCCCTAGGACATTGATTTTTCAGATGTTGTAATGTATTGCATGGAGAAATGGTCCCCTGGACCTTCATACATATTAGTGACTCTAGCGCCCACAGCACTCATTGCAAGCCATTCACATTCAGAGATTCAGTATGCCTTCTGGTATTTCTGTCTGACCTCAATCTATTTTAGAAATATGTTTCATGTGCTAAAGGGGAAGAAAGCAGGACTTACTGGTCTCTCACTGGCTTCCCCAGCATCCCTTGGTACCCATGTAGAGGAGGCAGCTGTAAGCATCATTGTTCTCAGTGTGTTTGGCAATACCCTGGCCTTTGCTCCTAGCTTTAGGGTCCAAGTTTCAATCTCCTGGCTCCAGCAAGACTGCCTTACCTGGTGCATGGAGGAAACATAAGTTTTGTATTCCGAAAATGCTCCACAAACATCAATATTAGATCAGTGTTCGGTAAAGTTAGGCCAAATCCTGTTCAAAGGTTATGATTGTTCCTTCCCCAGCTACCTTGATGGAGGAAGGAGCAATTAGCAGTCTAGAAGAGGAGCAGTTCAGGGTAAAGAAGAGGGGTTGGGCTATTCAAACTGGGCACCTGTTCTTGCTCCTTCCCAGCATCCAGCAAGCAGAGTAATGGCTGGCCTGGGTTTAATTCCCCACTGGTATGTGGAGTAGTATTTCATTTGATGTTACCACGTATTTTCTCTGTTGTGAACATTCTTCTGTGTGAGCAGCCCCCTCCCCTGAGCCACGCTTCCTGCCTTTTGCCATATTACTTTCTGTATATCCATCCCATTGCCCTCAGCTGCCAAAAATCTATTAGGAGAGCTGTTTGATATGAGTCTTATGCCTCTGATATCTTAATGCCGTACTGAGTGAAAAGGTGTAGAATGTGTGGAAATGCATCCATCCAGTAATTATGCCCCGTTATCTTATTTGGCACACAAAACAGAGGTGGGTGTTTAATTAAAAAAAAATTTCTAGGCCAGGCGATGGTGGCGCACGCCTTTAATCCCAGCACTCGGGAGGCAGAGCCAGGTGGATCTCTGTGAGTTCGAGACCAGCCTGGTCTACAGAGCTAGTTCCAGGACAGGCTCCAAAGCCACAGAGAAACCCTGTCTCAAAAAAAGCAAAAAAAAAAAAAAATTTCTAAACAAGTTTCATGGGCTATAATATGGTCAGTATGTTCCTAGTATGTGAATAAATTAACCTTTCATCTGGATTGGAAATAAATATTCAGATCCCTTGCAATATGAAACTGTCCAATAGGTTAAACAGTGTTATGGCATTTTGCTCCAGTTACTATAGTCAAGCTATATTAGTTTTTAAATAGTTTTCCCTTTGAATTTTCATACAACTGTATCTTGTGGCCTTTCAATATATATATATATATATATATATATATATATATATATATATATATCACATTTTCTAATAAGCTATAAACAAGGAAGTTCAATAAAAATCATTTTAAACCATGATTTTGACAAGAGAATCTTAGTTCCTGTGGGTAGTTCTTAAAGCTTTAAGGCAAGGTGGTGACAGATTATACCACAGAGACCTCTGACACACTTAACCTTGGTGAACATTAAACCTGTCTCTTCAACAGGTTTATTGCAGAATAAGGAACATCTTGCAGAAAGGTCTGCTCTGCCTTTGGCATTGGTGTAAATTTAGCTTCTGCTAGATTTATATAAGGTGCGCTACAGAAGTCATGCAATTTTCTCAGAAGTTCAATTCCGATTTTGGCATGTGAATCTGTGTGTATGACAGATGTCAGTTTGGCCAGTAGCGAAACCTCAGGTTTATAGTGAGCTTAAGTGCCTCCTCACTTTGTGACTAATGGTCACCAAGAAAGTGTATTAACTCTTCCAGCTCAGAGTTTCAGTGATTGGATAACACCTCCACTATTGGGAAGACTTACAGATTGTGTGCTGATGTCCACGCCTGCAATTTAGACAAGAATCTGACAGGTCTGGTCACTTCTGTTCTCAATTTGTACATTTTTATATAAGGAACAATTTTTCATTTTAAACATTTAGTTGCTAAATACGTTAAATAACTTTGCTAAAATGTAGAAGTTCAAACATACGTCTTGAAGCTGTGGTAGAAAGGTAGGTCTTAGGAGACTGCAGGGTTATGCTAACCAGCCCCACTCCCCCACCCTGTATTTAGTATTGCTCTTCAAGCCTTGTCATACTTGCTATAGATACAGCAGTAAGGGAAACAAGCTAAATTCCTTTTCTACACATAGCTCCCATTCTAGTAAAGAAAGAAAGTCAACTGATACATGATTTGGAGAAAAGTGCAGCAGTGCATGATGTGGGGGAGTGAAAGCAAGTGTCATTTGTCACAAGCATCTAGTCATGGAAGGGTTGCATGAGCGGAAGCTTCCGAAAGGAAGATTGCCCCGCTTCCCATAAAAAGCAACCCTGTAGGCCATAAAAGCCAGGTAAGAAGCACAGAGCAATTTTGAAGTCACTTGTGGAATGGTGATGTGCTTGTAGCTTTAGTGGAGGTTTACAGACCCAAAAGTATTGTGCCTTTATGGTATGACTCTGAAGGAAGGATCATGAGCTGCTTGTGACCAGGACTGTGGCAGAACCCCTGGAGCTTTCCATCAGAGTAGATTCTGTGCATACAAATGCCCAGGCTGCTGCAGTAATCAGTAATCAATAGTCACGATTTGGACCCTAGAGAGCAGGGGAGTGGAGAGAAGCCATTTGATCTGATAGAAGGTAGGGTCAGCAGGACTTGCTAAAGGACCAAAGATAGGCAAGAGGGAAGGAGTGCAGAGGATACCAGTATTGTTGCCCCAGTTATTTTGTTAGGTGTGCAGAACAAGGATCCAGGCTCCATTTAAGCAGTAGCCTACGTATTTATTTCCTTACTGGTGCAATGAGAATATCTGTCTATAACATGAAGAGGATGTGTCAGCAAAGTTTAAAACAGTATAACATAAAGAGAAACGCTCTTTAATAATATTGACAGTATTACTGAAATTAAGTTCCCAAATGAACAGAGTCTGTAACATGATGCCCTTTCCTAAAGTGCAGTTCATATATAATGCAAACTGTGGGCGCGCAAGGAATGAGATATAAACAGTAAAGGCAAGAGCTTGTACAAGATGTCATTAGACTAAGAAACATTCTGGAGAGAGGCTGAGCAAAAGTTGTTTGCTACAATTAATCAGCAGGACAATCACTGGGAATCCAAAGAAATATGATGCATATGACACCCTTTTAAAAATAAGGACATTAGCGTTTCACGAAAGTACTTGCCTAACATACCTCAGAGGGCTACAAGGAGCTCTGTTTTTTACTAAGGGTTTCCGTAGCTCATCTAGTTCAAATATAGATGGAGACGTCTCTGTATCAAATGTAAATACATAAGATAGCTATCTCTGTATTTTATGTGTACATAGATAAACAGTATAGATATGTAAAGATGAACTCACCCATACACTTCTCAATTTTAAATTCTTTAGCTACTGTAATTAGAGCAATGGCAAACTGAGCTCAAGGAGGCTACTTAAGTTCTTTTTGCACATGAAGTTGAAATTCAGTTTGAAAGGTTTTTTTTCTATCCAAATTAATGATAAGATATTAGCCAGGATTTCATGAAAAAGTTTTACATTGAGTTATAGAATAGCTACAAGTGCTAGGTCTACCAGAACTCTCTGTTGGTAGGGTGACAGCTGTGCTGGGAAGTTTGGGAATGACTGTGTACAGATCTTGAGTCACTTGACTTTGCCTCCATCGGGCTCTGCCCCAGCCTCCCAGGGAGATTAGCTCCTTGCCAGAGCAGGTCTTCCTTCTGTGGCAGTCCGCATCTCCTGGGGTCTTCGCATCTGCCTGTGCCCTACTGAAAGACATCCTCAATGAGAAAAGAGGAGGCACATCACACCAGCATGCAAAAATGAGGAAGACAGAAGATCACCCCATGGCCACTGCTGGTGCTCCTGTACGCCTCTGCTAAATAGAAACACACATTTAAGCTATTAGCATTCTGTCCTCCCGATGGAAGATAAATTCAATAATCAACTTGTTTCTGAGATGATCTTAAGCAAGTGTTACTATTAACTCATAAATTTCCTGAGGTGTCTTCTCTACCCCCATGCTAATCCTCAGCTTCCTTTAACTCACTTTGGAATAAGCGGAAAAAAAAATCATAAATTCTGAATCAAGAACTAAAACTGGAACTGAAGTTCATTGATTAAATATGAAAGTGAGCGTCTTCAGCAAAACGAAGGCCAAGCTTTTAAATCTTTACTGAACACTGGTTATAATCTTAAACTCCTAGGCACTAGTTTCCTCATACAATTTTGCATATCAAGTGTTTACAGACTAAATAGTACATGAGCTTCAAGTACACTGTGTCATTTAATGTCAGTGAGCTAACCCTGTTTATTCGGCTGTGAGCTTAGCAATTGAAATCATTTGCATGACAGTGCTCAGTATGCTACAATTAAGAAGCACACTGGTGGAAGGCAGAAGTTCAGCTTGTAAAAAGACCATCTGTTTCTCGGTGCGTTCCCGCACGGGCTTCCCTTTCATCTCTCACCTTCTCTGAGACGAAGATGCACAGCTCACGGAAGCTTTGATATTATTTCATCCTTGGGTTTTAGAGAGTGCTCACTCTCTGGATTTTCAGCTCTGCTCTTAGCAGCATCCTTGCAAGATCATTTTAAACCCTCAATAAGCCTAGAAGTTAGAATAGGAAAATAAGGGTGCCTTCTCCCTCCCCATATTTGTTCTCTGCTAGGGAGCTGTCAATCACTGTCAGCCAGTGGCAATATCTGTAATGGCGGACTAGCAACCTTTTAGTATTTCCAAGTTAGCAGGGCATATTCGAGGTTTAGAAACTGACGATTTGCAAGTTTCTGTGAAGTATTCTTAGGAAAGCATAGAAACGCCCTACAAAACTGAAATAGAAAATTCTACATAGGATTCTGGGCTGCAAGGTGTGTGTCTTAGCAATCAACACACCTTTGATTGTACTCAAAGACTAAATTTCTAGCATGTTACTATAAAAATGATTCCATATTCTGAATATTTTTAACTTAGAAAAGTTTTTTTTTAATGATTCCATATTCTGAATATTTTTAACTTAGAAAAGTTTTTTTTAATGATTCCATATTCTGAATATTTTTAACTTAGAAAAGTTTTTTTTTCTCTTTGTTTTGTATTGTTTTGTTTTGTTTCATCAAGACAGGGTTTTTCTTTGTAGCCCTGGCTGTCCTGGAACTCACTCTGTAGACCAGGTTGGCCTTGAACTCCCAGAGATCCACCTGTCTCTACTTCTCACTTGCTTGGATTAGAGGCATAGGCCACTATGCCCAGTCAGAAAACACATTTTTAATGGTGTGGTGAAAGATCCCCTGGATAAAGACAGGAGTTAAAGTGTCTGTGGCTAACAGCTTGTTTTATGCCTAGGAGCCACAGCCAAAAAATAAGTGGAAGAGCTCATTTAAGACATTTGTTTATTTTCCTATAAAAAAGAAGAAGAAAGACAGTGTTTGTATAGCATGAGCTCTGGAATAAAAATAGAAAATTTTAGACTTGACTCCATTCGAAATGATTAAGCAGAATACCTATTTATTGTTGGATGTCTTGGAGGAGAAAACAGCCCTGCTGGAAATTTATATTCCCAGATCACTTTACTCAGTGTCATTTTCATCGGGAAGCTACATTTGAAAGGTAGGCAGAAGATGATACCGTTTAGAGGAGATTACAGTAGAAAAGATTGGAGTGAGGGAGTGAGCGAGGCAACCCTACCCCCACACACTGTGCTCTCTCACATGCTGCTCACATACACACTGTGCTCACACTCACACTGTGCTTACACATACACTGATCACACACAAACACACACTGCTCACATATACACACTGTGCTTACATACACAAACATGCACACTGTGCTCACACATACTGCTCACAC
>NC_022030.1:26508649-26528442 GCF_000317375.1 Microtus ochrogaster
ACTGCTCACACAGATACTGCTCACACACACTGCTCAAACACTGCTCACATGCACACACTGCTCACACACACTGCTCACACACTGCCCACACTCTCACACTGCTTACACACTGCTCACATACACACATGGTGCTTGCACACACAAACACAATGTGCTCACATGCACACACACACTGCTAACACAATGACACACTGCTTGCACACACAGTGCTCACACACACACTCTGCTCACAAACACATACACTGCTCACACACCCTGTGCTCAAACACATACTCTGCTCTCACAAACACACTGTGCTTATACAAAGTGTGATCTGGTTGGGTTCTTACAGAGATTTTAGTTTTAATGAGGCACCTTCCCATCCTCTGTTGAAAATTTTGTTTCATACTTTAGAAAGCATGACCTTAAAGCGTGCTTAGGTGACTTTACAGTTCATAAAGCCTTGGGAAAACAAAAAGTTTGTTATTATGGCCCAAACTACCTAGTCTTTATTAACCAAATATGGATGTGTCACCTGGGACTGGACTTGGCGTTTTATGCCCTTCCCATGCCCCCAGATTCAGTGAGGTCTGCACTGATCCTTCATGAGTTTCAGTTCTTACTAGACTCGCCTTCTGGCAAAGCAAATGGGGCCTGGAGAGATGACTCCAGAGTTAACAGCACTTAATGCTCTTTCAGAGGAGCAGGGTTCAGATCCCAGCACACACATGGGCTAACAGCCCTCAGTAACTCCAGTTCCAGGAGATCCAGCACCCTCTTCTGGGCTCCTCAGGCATCAGTCATGCACACTGTGCACACACACACACATACACGCACACACACACACACGCACGCACGCACATGCAGTCAAAACACACACACACGCACGCACGCACGCATGCACATGCAGTCAAAACACTCACACACATAAAATAAAAATAGTCCCCCAAAGAAAAGCACCATATTGTCTATAAGAAGAAAGTATTAAGTTGGCCTTTACATAGTGAGATGCTGTGGATGAAGAGCTTAGATGAGATGAGGTGCAGACCATGAGGGTAGAGGTGTGGTACCACTTTCTTTGTCGCATGTCAAATGTGTAGAGGTTTTTGAACCAAAGGTGTCAACCTGATTGTAAGCTGAGTGGAGACAGCAGGAAGTAGCAATGATGATGAAATGTTTAGAAAATCAGGTTTCCATTGAGGTGTTTTTAGCTGAATAAGTCAAGATAAGGCCAGTGTAAACAGCCCTCTTGTTTATCTGCTCTAAGTACCCAAATTACGTTTATTTCTACATGCAGAACTGTGTGTGCATGTTCTGAAATCATGACCCAGGACTAGATTCCACAAGAACAGTGTGGTTCACTGTAAATTTCCTGGAAGCTAAGAGGAAAATCTCATTACTTTCGTTAAGTTCTTACAGAAAATACATTTTCCATACTACTTGTGGAAATTTTTCTTCACACAGAAAAAAATCAACCATTCCTCCTGCAGCCACCAAAGACATATTAACTAGGGGCTTTGTCTTTCTAACTTTTTATTTTTAGTTGCTGGGATTGAATACAAACAACACTAAATCTGAGGCCATTTTTAGTGTCAGATTCCCAGATCTAAAATAGGGTATACAAATAAAAATTGGCAATAAGGGTTATACTTATGTTTTATGCTGCTTGTAATGGCTGAGACTTTTCATTTAGAATTAAAACACCCTCCTCCAGAATCCATATGGAATAAATTTTAGGGAGTACCAAAAATAATGAAGAGATAGTTGGGTCTAAGCAAATAATATATTTAAAAATTTCTAATTATAGTAGAAACTAGTTTTTATCTATACAAGATATACTATTATTATTCTTCATTAAGTGCTAATATATAGTTTAGTGTGGCCATATTCAGTTTTTAAAACATTAGCCAAATAAATGCAGTCTTGAAATATTTTGGTTACAATTAATATAAGCTTTACCTTGTCTAGCTCAAAAAAGAATTGAAGGGAGGGCAGCTTTATTGACAGATAGACTGAGAGGTAGTTGTAGTTCCACATGAAGAGTAAGCATGCCCAGCCCACAGCCCATGGGCTGCATGTGGCCATGGCTCACTATGAATGCAGACCAACACAAAACCATAAAGTCACCTACCCCTTACAAAAATACTTTTGCAATTTTTAAAATAAGTCAGTCATGGGGTTCTGGAGCATGAAATTTGCAAGTCATATCTTGTTGCAATACCAAAAGGTTGGACATGCCTGCCACTGAGTTCTCAGGTCCCTCTCTTGTTTCTCTACAGTTCTTTGTATTTTGTCTCACTAGGTATAGGTGGTGGTATCGTTAGATGGACTCTCTTTATAGTAGTGAGGTGGGCTGTAGTAGCTCTAGATAGAATAATTCATCAACATCATCCTGGAGAGAGAAGAATCTGTGTACAGGCACTACTGCCAGAAGCAACTGGGGGAGCTGGATCAAGTCAAATGCCTACAAATCATTGGCCATGTGGATGAGATACACAGGTGTGCTTGGGCCCGTTGGAGCTTAACATCAATGCTGAATGCACCTTCAGTCCCACCTAAATGCTGGTGAAAAATTGGCAGAGATTTTATTCTGGAAGGAAAATCTCACTGCTTTTAGGACAAGGGAAAATGAATCGTAGCTGAAAATTAGGAGAGTCAGCAAGTGTCACTTACACCTGTATGTCTAAAAGTCACAGGTACCCAGCTGGTGTTAAGGGATGTTAATCTTGCTCGTTATCTCCTTTATCTTTCAACAGTCCCATCATTTGGGTGTCTCCAGGTAGAAGAAGCAAAATGAGTGTAGTCATCAGACATGAGGGATCTACTCCCAGACCTTGTGAACCCCATTTGAATTGACTATACTGTCTGGTATAAAACATCTACCAGTTTGAGAGTATTCTTTCCAGGGTTTAGATAAAAATAGATACTACAGGAAACATTTTCTGTCACTTGTACTTAGAGTTCCTTTTGCTGAATCTATAAGGGATATTCCTGTAGATCGCAATTGTCATGTGACATGCTGGCAGCTGCACTTTATCCCTACGTTGCTGTGTGCCTCTGTACCAAAACAAGCAGGCTCAAAGCACATAAAGAGGAGGAGGAAGTAGTTCTCCTGTTTTTTTCCCCTGTCTCTACATGTGATTATCCAACTTAGCGATTTCAGTTCTATCTAGCGTGTTTGTGAGCTGTCTTCAGTGATGCTAATAGTGCCCCATTTTGTCCATTACTAGGATTTGAACTTTCCCCCACAACTGAGACCATTTACTGAAGGAGCAGTGTCACCATTAGGAAGCTCAGTCTTGAATGTTGCCCATAGATATTAGGATTAGAACGTCATTTCATGCCTTCACCTACACCTGTAGTCTTGAGGGCACTATAGAAGCTGATGGCCTGTTTCACTCACGGTTTAAATATTTACGAGGAATTCTAAAGGTTTTGTGCCAAAATAGAGCTCTCTGCAGCCCCGGGGACCAGAGGGTTACGATGTGATGGTCATCAGCACCACCTCTCTCCCTCCAGGCTCCCCTTCCTCCCCTCCCTTGTTCCGTATCAGAAGGAATGTTGTTTCTCCTGCTCCACGCCTCAGCACACCCTTCCGTACAGCCTTCATGGCACAGTGAATCCAGCAACTAATTCAACTCTCAATCCGTCAGTGCTATAAAATGCCACCTTCTCTTTCCTGCTGCCAATTGTTCTGCTGGCTGTGAGTGAAATGGTCCACTTGCCTTCTCCTGTCCTCCTCAGACACATCCACACATCCACAGAGACAAACCTCTCATCAGTTTACTGAGTATTCATTGAATGTCTCTTGAGAAAAAGGTCATCACTGGAAAGACACAACATAAGTGAAATATAATTACTTCATTTAATTTATCTGTTTTGTGTGTGTATGTGTGTTTGTCAAGACATGGTCTCACTATGTAACACTAGCTGTCCTGGAACTCACTATGTAGACCAGGCCAGCCTCCAACTCACAGAAATCCATCTGGACCCGCCTTCCAAATGCTGGGATTAAAGGCATTCTTCTACTGCGCCCCGGGATGACCACCTTTGTTGCTTGTTCTCCGTCATAACTAAATCAAACCACTGATACCCTTTTCAAAGGGCTTTCAGTATCTTTACTTTAGGCCTTTGGTAAGCCCATAGATAACCTTGTAGTATGAGATTCCTTGGCCAAGAAATTAGTGGCAGGACTAGAACTGGAAACCACCCTTTTGGGCCACCATACTATGCACTTCCTCTAGCATCGCAGTTTTGTTTTGCCATGTATATGTATGTGTGGTTGGTATGCCTGTGTATATGTGTGCATACAGAAGCCTAAGGTTTATAACAGATGTCATCCTAAATCACTCTCCACCTTATATTTTGAGGCTAGATGAAGTCAGTTAGTATAACTAGCTTGCTTGCTCAGGGAATCCCCTTTCTCTGGTGCACTGGGTGGGTTGTCACACCTACCTGTCTTTGCAAGAATTTCGGGAATCTAAACTCTGATTATACATGATTGCTATGCCCACTGAACCTCTCCTTGGTCCTACTCTTCCTCCTTTCCAAGTGGCTACTCTTCTAGACTATTCTATGTATTCATATGAATGTGTCTATCAGAATATATTATTTTGATTTGTTTTATGTGAATGAAATAATAATTATACATCTTCCAACAGCATGCTTTCATTCATTTAGCAATATTCCTTTGAGACTCATTTATATTGATTCATATACATCTAGTTTGTTCTTTTAACCAAGTTATAGCTAAAGCACATTTGTTCATTGCCCATGGAATGAAGATACCATATTTCATTTATATATGTATATTATGCATGTATATATCAATATTTATTAACATTATGCTTTTTCATTTTTCTGTATTATAAATGATTACTTCATTGAATTTCCCTGAGTACAAAGAAGCAATATATCTTGCTGGTTACTTCCCAGTTCTTAGCTCTCTAGCTTACATAAGACCTTAGACAAGTTATGTAAATAATCTAAATTTCATTCTTCTTATCTTATATCCATGATGAGAATTAAGTGGATTAATATGTTGGGTGTTGCGGTTCCGCACATAGCCGGTGCTCCGCAGAGAGTGCACTGCTGCTGTAAGTGTCTGCATTCTGGCTCTGCGTGTTTTCATTCTAATTGGTGCTTCCAAATGGCCCTCTCGAGTGGCCATGTGGATTTATGCTTCCCTCAGCAGTGTGGGAGGGTGTCTGCCTTCCTAATTCTTGCCCACACCTTGTATTAGCAAACTTTTTCATTTGCTGCTATGCTCAATGAGAAATGTCTTCTAGGCAGCCTTTTAATTTGCATCTCCCTGATTACTAGTGAAGGTGGATATTCTTTATGTATTTATTGGCCAGTTTTATTTCTTTTCTAAATTATTTATAGGAATTGACAATTTTTCTACTTTTGTAGACTTTGGTTAAATATGTATTCTTGACACTAATACATTTTGTTATGTGCTACAAATATTTTCTCACCATACAACTTAAATTTACTGTGGCTTCAAATACCTTTATCTTTAAAAAGAATGTAATTTTGGAGACAACATTTATCAAGCTGTTTCTTAAGTGCTTTCAGTCTTGAGGGTTGAAATTTGAATCCCACCTCTGCCAGTTCCTGATTTAAGATATTAGACAACTTAATGTAGCCTCTTGGTGCCTTCATTTCCTCAGCTATAAAGTGAGACCAATGGTATCTACTTCCTAGGTTTCTACAAGTGGAGGAATTAATGTGTGCAAAACCCTTGGCACAAGGCAACACAATAGGGATAATTTTCCTTATTAAGTAGCCCCTCTGCACCGTGGAGCAAAGAAGATCTTCTGTAGTGTCACAATTATCTTATTTTACTTTTCTTTTAATGCTTGAGTCCTTAATCTTGCTGAAATTCATTTCTATATGTGAACTTGGGATCTGTGTATTTTAATAGAGGACCATGATTATCTCTACATCTTTTCAGATCTAATTTTCCATCTGACTTGATGTAATACTTCTCTCATAGATAAAATTTTCATATATTTATGGGCCTGTGTCAGGGATTTCTTTTGTCTATTTTGGCACTAATCTGATGCTATTTGAATTACTACTGTTTTATATCAACTGGTTATCTTGGAGAGTCATCTTTGCCCCCCACCCTTTACTTTTTTGGCATTAATGTACTTATTCTTTCATAATAAAAACAATAAATTTCTTAAACGTAATTTAAAGACTGTTGGTCTTTTGAAGAGACTACACAGAGCGTATAGATTTTGTTGAAGAGAAATGTCATCTCACAATGGATTTTCCATAAATTGACTATTATTCATCTTAGAACTTCCTTTATGTCTGTTAATAGATTTTTGTAATTTTCTCCACAAAGCCATCTCATATTCTGTTGCGTTTGTTCCTATTTAACACTATATAATTTTGTTATTGCTTTCCGTCTGATTTATTTTCTTTATCTTGTTCATTCTGAGTGGCTCTTACTCATATTTGGGGCACAGTTGGTTTCTTGCCTCTTGTGGTTGACTCACTTTGTGAGTGTCTTGAGTAATTTATTTCAGTGTCTGTCTTCTGTATGGCTTTGGTTTGTTTTTAAGAAAGCAAGCATATTCTTTGAAGTCATGATCACCTTGAGTGATTGTTTGTTCTTTCTCTTCGTTACTGACATTATCTAGGGCCGAGCGTGAGTGTCCTGGGTCCTGGGTCTGGCCTGTCCTTGCTTGGCCTCAGTGGCCATTCACATTCTGCGTCTCAATCCTACTCTTGGTGTAGGTTTCAGGTGGACACCCTTAAGTGTCTACCACACCAGGCCTTAAAATCAACCCAATTATCTGTAAAAGTCTATGTCACCCTTATGTACTTCTAAAAACTCTTGCTTTATATTTTTTTTCACTCATTAAATTTTAAGTGTGGACTTTGCAGTTTACTTCATTTGCTTCTTTCTTAGTTTTAAAAAGACTCAGGCCCAATTCTATTATTTCTTTTTGTCCTTTAACAGGTTCTTTTCTTGAATTTCTTGAATAGATTGCCCCTTAATCCCCCATGGCCAGCCCTTCACTTTTCTATAACTTCCCTCCCCACCGCTACATCCCACATTGCAAGCAAACAACAGAGGAGACTCTGGGCCGCATTCATTTGGGCAGCTTCTAGTGAGGTCACTTTAGTTCAGTGTACCATGTAACTCTCCAAGAATGGTTTAGTGACTTTCTTTTCTTAGACTAAAACCGATGTATATCCAGTATGTTAAGCCATTTAGCAGCATGATAAGGTGCAAATAGAAAAGGACTTGTTTGTCTTCCTTGGGTTGGACTTTTATCTCTGAAATGTTTGCCTTCCTTTGAGCATGGACAATAGTTGTGCCTCGGTCCCTGTGGCTACAGGCAGATGTTTGTGGGATTCTGAAAGGGATTCCCTGGGGAAGTTACTTTAGCCCCAGCCAACCTTACAGCCTTCCCCCATCACTGCACTGGGCCCTTCTCCTTACCTCTCTTGTCTCTGTATTTGAGCTTTATATTTTATTGAGAGCTTCAGAATTCACTAGGTGGGGATGTAAAGAGATACTGCTATTTGTAATATGTGTTCTTGGAAAATCCCTGAGGCAGAAAGTCCTTAATTAGTGAGGAAAGGAAGGGTGTGCTGCTTAGGCTTCCGCTGCAAGGTGTGCCTGAGAAGTGTGGAGTTCAGGGAGCGGCTTCAAAGGCCCCGGGACTAATAGCCAGCCGCTCCTCGTGTTGCCATCATTCTTAGTGTTACTTAAGGATTTCAGAACCATTTCACTCAACCACTTTCTGAAAGTTACTTGTGCTCATTAGGCAAGGCAGCTAATTATGGCTTAAAGCTCTGTTAGTCTGAAGAATATGCAAGTTTGGTGTAACACTGAGTAATAAACACTGCCTGCATGTAGTAGGCATCATTATTTGAGCCTAATTTGACAGGCTGGAAACACTGTGCACAAATTGTGGTTCATTCCACAGAAACTTGGCTCAATTGTTCTTTGTGAAGGTCTCGGGATCCACTTAAAGGAGTTAATAATGAGTCTTCAGAGTGCCCTGGCTGGGAGTGTTCCATCTGGCTGGAAGTGCTCCACCCTTCGTGCTTTTATTCAATCTGTATTGATTTACACTATAGAATTCTGCTGAACTTTGTTCATTTTTCCCTAGAACCCCAATATGGATTGTTTTAAATATCTATTTATGTTCATTTAAGTCTATAAGCAAAACCATCACAGGTCTAGTTTATCATAGTTGAGATCAGAGCAGAATCTATCCCAAGAGCCACTTGGTATGCTAGGGCCAGCAGAGTATCCACCGGCTCAGCAGAAAGGCCTGATTCACTGCAGATCATTCTTAGAGAATGAGGCTGTGGGTTTTAAATGCACTTTTACTTTCCAAACTGACATTTAAACACTCCCCGCAGAGGACCCCAAACTACTCTCCACCCCAGGCTATTTCTGACCACTGGTTTTGGGCTCCCTGATCTGCCCGCTGGACTCTATTTTCTTATGCGTCTCCAGGCCCGTGTCTGGAATGCACTCCTCCTCCGGTCTCAGCCTTTTGTGCTCGAGAGCTTACCCACAGCCCACACCCTAAAGTCTTTTTTTTTTTTTTTGTCCCAGCAGCACTGGTTTTTCCCTGCTTTTGAGTCTATAGCTCTTCAGAGTCGTATGCTGATTTTGGTCATGCATCTCAGTTTTGATAGATGGATTCAAAATTCCTTTAAGTTTTAATAAGCAGACATTTTTATTTACTTGAAAACATGATATACTTTTTATGTATCCTACCCTTTTATATTCCAGCATTTCAGAATTGTTTCTGGGACATAGTCGATATTTACAACCACTTACTGAATAAAAAAAATTCATTCTTCTATGTGTTGGTTACAGTATGTGAGTTTTGGCAAAAATAGTGAATAATTAAACTATTACTAAGTTACCAAAATTCATAAGAGTGAGCTCTTCTCGTGTTGCCCTGTAGTGTGGTATTCCATGTTAGTTATATGCCTGGTTTATCTGCTTGGTCTTGTTTGAAGAGTTGTCATCTGCAGCTGTCCCTAGCCGGATACTGTGCTGACATTCTGCTGGTGCTGAACTCTGAGTCTGAGTGCACACACTGTGTACACCCCATAATTTCATGTGCAGTGCACAAGTGAGAGCTATAAAACAACGTGAGTGATGGTTAACCAACGGTCTAGTATCTTCTATTCCGATCATGGCCACTGCCTTCGAATTCGCCATCTTTTGAAACTCTTCCTGTTTACTGTGCTGTCGCCAGACGACAGAGCTCTTTACAGGTAAAGCGTGTGATGCAGAAGTGGACGGACACACTAAAAGAGAGGAGAACAGGGTGTGGAGGTGCAACCTGGCTGTTGGTATTTTGATCTATTCATCAAAAAATTACTGCATATGTTGTGAGATTTTTTATCTGTTTTGCTGAGATATTTCTATTCAAATGTTGGACCATATTTTTTAATCTGATTGGGAAATGTCTGCCCTTGCATTTCAGTATTTTCTTGCTTGCCATGGGGAATGAGAACTTGCTTGAGAGATGTATCTAAGAGAAAGATGATTCCGTTTGACATGGCAGTAGGATTAGACGCTGCCTCGATAATACACAATGCTTATATGTGCAGTTTCTTTGTCTCGTTCAGATTCTTCAAATGAAGCACTAATCTACACTTCAGCAGCTTTTGTGTCTCTTTGGTCACTTTTGTTTCCTGTAAATGAACACTCACATGTATTAGCCATGTTCCTAGATGGCTTCTCCCCCAGCCCTTCCTACTTTCTTGTCTCTGTGAGTTTTATTTTATTATCTGCTGATGTGACATGAGATGTTGGAGTGTGGCACAGTCAGGCAGACTTGAAGGTCGACCCCCCCCACACACACACACACACTCGATTATTAACCCTGGTGCTTCAGATCCTTGTCATCATTTCCTTGTTTATACGAAGCAGACATCATCTATATTCCAGGAGTGGGATCGGAGGCGCTTAGCAGGGTCCACGGCAGAGTGAGCGCCCACGGACTGCCCATCCTTGTCCTCGTTTGCTTAGCAGTGGATGCTTTGCTGCTCAGACTTGTATAAAATGGGTTCTATTCCTATCACTTTGTGTGTGATGCTTATGATAGTAAATGCTGTATATATATTAATTTACACTTAGTGAGCACTTGTAAATATAGAACATTTTAAATCCCTGTGATGTTTAAGTAGCATGCTTTCAAAAGCCCTGTATTAGTGAAATTATTCTGACTACTAGACTAGCCTGTCATCTAGTTTCCATGAAAAGGTCAAAATATACATTTGGATCCATGGAATTTAACCAGATTTGCTAAACTCCTTGAGAGAAAAAAAAAAGTTTGCTCTAGGCAAGCAGTCTGCCTCTCTTCCTTTTCCGTCCTTTGGGCATAATATGAAATTGGTTCCCAGCATGGCCATGCCCCACAGTCGAGCAGTCCCCATGCTTCTTTCTCAAGCAGTGTTGCCCAGAGGCGCACATGCACAAAGGTAGACACACAGATTACCACAGGAAGCTGCAGCTGCCTGGGGCAGGTGAGGCCGTGGAAAATGCAAAACATACACAATTCATTAAAAGGCAAGCCTCTACCCCCAAATATGATAAGAAATTCTATCACAAAAATAATTCCAGATGCATGATTGCTTGGAAATGATCTTTTAATGTGGGTGAGTCCAAAAAGATAAGATGCAGAAAGACATAAGCATGTATGCTAAGGGTCTGATCATCTGTACAAAAGACATAAGCATATATCTAAGGGTATGATCATCGGTAAATGTGTATGTACCTAGTGCGTTTTAAAGTGTTATTTTCAAGGAGCACACTAAATACCTATTTTTCCAGAAACAATGGACATGTAGTAGTATATTATTATGGATATCTGATGGGATATTCTGCTTTTTATTTTAAAGTTACCTTACTTAGGAAACAGAAATAGGTTATGCAAGAACTCAAATCAAAATTACTACAGAATGCTATCGAATAGAATGCTGAGTTTGAGTGAAGTACTTTCTAAAATGTGCAGTGTATTTGAAAAGCCGATTTTTTTTTAAATGTGCAGTGTATTTGAAAAGCCGATTTTTTTTTAAATGTGCAGTGTATTTGAAAAGCCGATTTTATTTTTAAGTTTCACTTTTGCTCTATAACCTAGGCAGGCTTTGAACTGGCTATCTTTCTGCCCCTCAGCATCTGGGTCCTACAGCTACAGGTGCCAGTCAACGTGTCAAACTTAGATGGTACATCTTAGCTCACAGCAGGCTGTTGTGTATGTATAAAGGAATTTAGTTGTGTTGATGGCTCTTTAGGTAAAATCTATTTCTCCACACACACTCAATTAGATTCTATACATTGAGCTATAATCTTTTTCGCCCACTCTAAATTTTCTAGGCAATAAAGCAGTCATTTTTAAATAGCTGTTTTAAGCATCATTTCCCTTTGGCAATTGACTTCACTGAAGGGCCAGGATGTATGTACATATGAACTGCCCTGGGTAGGAAACAAGAACTGGGAACCCTGTTTACTGAGGATTTGGGATAGCCCTTGTCCTCCCTCAGCTTTCCTCCTTCTCCCCCTCCTCACTCTCCGGAATTGGTAGACTAAGATGCAGTTTAGAAAATGGTGTTATTAATCATCATGCTAGAATGTTCCTCCTACAGTGAGAATAAAGAATCAGCACAGCTCTGTTTGTCCAAAGTGACAGCATATGAGCAATTTGATTTTTTTTTAACTAGACATTTGATCCTTGGTATATGGAAAAATGTGGGTGTAGTTAGTGTCCATGATTATTACATAGGTACCTGTTGTACTAAGAGCCCAAGTGTTCAGGCTTAATCTGTTTGTCGGTAGTTGTTACCAACCCAAAACTGAGTTGGGTTTATGTTTGCATTCAAGCCCCAAACTAAGGAGAGAAGGGCGTTTTCATCTTTGACATGTACTGTTATGGCTAAAAACAAGAAAAGAAACTTCCTAGGAAAGCTAAATTGGAGTAGGCCCAGAATAGAAGCTGAGAACCAATTAGACTGGATCATTGATCAGCAAAAAAGGACGAGGATTCAAATAGGAGCGGAGGCCTTGGGAGTGGAGGGCTGGTTTAGAGACAAAATCAATGATAAGGTACTAATTGGACAAGGAGCTTCGCCTTGATATTCTTGGGGACAAGAAGGAGCGAAGGGTGTCTCTGCTAACTTTTGTGGCCAACTCAGTAGTGCCATCACCTGATGACAAATGGGAAGGAGGGGTCAGCAGGACTGGTCGTGGGTAAAGTTGCTTGCTGCCTCGCCTGAACCTTGAGTTCAGTGTCCAGTACAAAGTGGACACAGAGAACTGACTTCTGTAAGCTGTTCTCTGACTTCTATGTACACATGCAAATGCTACATACACACACACACATGCATGCACACACACATTTTTTAATACAGAGAGATGTAATAGATTTTTGGGATTTAATGACAAGTTTATCTGTGGATGTGTGTATCTGAGGGCCTCTTCACGACAACAATATTTATGTTATGCTAGCGTCTGTGTTTGATGGTTACTTTTTCTGTTGTTTTGATTTCCACAAGTGAATTACAAACCTTTTGTGTTTAAGGGACTCTCATTTTTACCTTTTGCTCTGCTTTAACCGTCCCACCATGCCCATGCAGGAGTATAGCTTGGAGTCCTAACAGCTGCAGTACCTACATCTTTAGTGTGAGTTTCCAGTTAGTAAAAGCTATGATTGTTAATTCAGCCCTGCCCCCCCAAAACACAACATCATTGTGTACAGCCTAAAGCTTTGTACTCTTTTAGCAAGGATGAGATCATTTGTTGTAAGTGCCTTGAAAATGCTCAAAATAAATTTTTCAATAACCATTATATTCCTGACTACTGTTACTACCATATATCTCAATTAACTCTTTGTAATGATAATTTCTCTTAAAGAAACTGATATCAAAGAATCCATTGATATCAAAGAAAGGGTATAAATATCAAGGAAAGTAAACATTTAAATTGAAAATGTAAAGCAAGCAAACAAGCATTATAAAATATGAACTATTTTCCAGAAACATGTTGCCTATTTATTTGGTTTAATATTATATTACAAATTAGTTTGTAATCATAAAGACAAAATTAAGATGATTTAGTAGTTTTCACTCTTATTATGTAGAGGTCAAAAAAGTATCCAAGAAAAATTCTTCAGTCTGATAAGTTACTACTTGAGACAAAACAAAAAGTTTCTCTTTATATTCAGACTGTGTAATGAATGACTTTATATTAAACAAATACAGTAAAATTTCAATTGTCTGGAGATTAATTATCAACCAACTCCAGCTAGAACATAAACCAAAAGCCTTAAAGTTATTAAAATACCTCACACAACTAAAATAGATACCACAAAGTTCATGCATAAATCTCTTTTGTTCTTAAATTTATATTATAACAACTTAAAAAAAAACCCTAACAATGGTGGATTGGAAGAACCAGACTAAGGAATATTGTTGGTGTTCTCCAAAGGCATGCCCTCTGCAGATCACCGCTCTGCCTTCTGGAAGAGGAGAGCAGCCTCCGAGGTACCATGCTCTACTGACTCTGAGATAGCATCCTAACTGTCCCCCATAGGCTAGTGTGTTGGAATGCCTGCTCCCCAGCTGGTGGTGCTGACAGGGACCATTAGAAGGTGCAATCTGGCAGTGGGGGTATCTCCCTGGAGACAGGCTTTGCGAGTTCATAGCCTTGCCTGCTTACAAAGACAACTTCCTACTCTGGCCAGCAGCGAACTTGCTGCCTCGCCTCCTGCCGCCCATTACCTGGTTCATAGTATGGTCCTCATCCTTGCCTATTATCTCCCCAACACTGGGGCTCTATGTTGGTTGTCATTTATCATTGTTTGTTTTGTTTTTCAATACAGGGTTTCTCTGTATAACAGCCCTGGCTATCCTGGAACTACCTCTTGTAGACCAGGCTGGCCTCGAACTCAGAGATCCACCTGTCTCTGCCTTCTGAGTGCTGGAATTAAAGGCGTGCGCCACCACCACCCAGCACATTGTTTATTTTTAAGACCAGTCTGCCTACAAAGAAATTGAGCAAAGTCATACCTGAGTCTTCATTGAAAACAAAAGGTGAATAGCGGGAACTGGGCCTAGAAGCTTGAATCATGTAGGAAGCAAGGATGTGGTTTTGTTTTATGGAGGGAAAATATTACTATGTATAACATGCAGACCAAGCATATCTATATAAATAATGCAATAAAGTAGCTTCCCCGATGTCCTTTAGTAATATTTAGGCATTTGTCTTTACCAGGAACTGTTCTGCAGTTCTTAGTTCAACTTTTTAATACAGCACATTAAACTGTGGTCAAGGAAAAGTTTGACTCAGACTCAATCTAATAAATGCTTCTTCAAAAGCAAATATATATATGAAGAAGCAGAAGCATATATATATATGTGTGTGTGTGTGTGTGTGTGTGTGTGTGTGTGTGTGTGTTTAACTATTTCTACCCCAAATAGTTAAAACAAGAAACTTTGAAATTTTCTGAGTAAGTTTTAACTGCTCAAATTCTTAACTTACTTTGTATAAGAATGTATACCTTCAATCATAGCACCTGGGATGTAGAGGCAGGTGGGTCTCTGTGAGTTTAAAGCCAACCTGGTCGACATACAATTCCAGACCTATGCTCCAGAGAATAAGGTCCTGCTGAGAGGGAGGGATGGGGAAGGTAGCAGGGGAGGGGAGAGGGGGAGAAGAAAGGGGAAAAGGAAGGAAGGAAAGCGCAGATTTACTGCAAAGCAGCACTGCAGTATAGCCAGTGTCTTGTTTGCTCCCTTCTGTGGAGTCCCATCTTCGCCACAACACCGCGTGAGTGAGACTGCTCCATTCAACTTCATAAAACTTACACTATACAGAAAATAGCTGTAAATATTATGTAAATCTCATAGAGGCAATTAAAGCACACACTGCCATGCTTCATTACATCCGAAATATAGCTTATGTTCATGCATGTGATAGTATACTCTCAGTGAGATAATTGAAAATATTTTGTGGTTGATAAGCCCTTCATTATGAGCAGGTAGCAGCTATATAAACTCTGTAATCTCCTGGGATGCCATGCTGTCTCTGGAGAGGCTTGCTTTAGTTGACATGTAATCAAGTATGTTCTTCAAATTAACTACATTGCGCTGTTTGTTCTCTGTGTCTACACCCTGTGGCCATTATTGGAGTCCCTTTGAAAAGAGAGTGTGGGCTGTAGTGACGCCATTGCTTGGTATGATAACTTAAAAAATGAATTTTAGAAAAGAAATCCTAGAAATACAGACTATTTGTTCAACGCAACGGTAACTTTTAAAAATCTTGTTTATTGATATTTATTGAACATCTACTGTAAGCTGTTTTTTTTGTTTGTTTGATTGGTTGGTTGGTTTTTCGAGACAAAGTTTCTCTGTGCAGCTTTGTAGTCTGTCCTAGAACTCACTCTGTAGACCAGGCTGACCTGGAACTCAATAGAGGTCCACCTGCCTCTGTCTCCCAAATGCTCGGATGAAAGGTTTGCGCCACCATCGCCCAGCTGCTAAGTTTTTTCTAAGTGAGCAGTTTGTTTCATTGCATTGTTTACTGTTTGGAGCAGAGAGCTCTAAATCAGTGTGAACTAACTTTAAGGTTAGAATGACAATGGTCTAGTATAGTCTGTCATAGATGAGATATCACTGACTACACATGCACACGCACACCATTTATATATTATGTGGTTCAGGATTTCTGATCCCCCTGTCTTCTCCCCTGACTGCTGGGATTACAGGTGTGGAGGTCTCTGTATCCAGTGTGAGCAGTGCTTAGAATAAAACCCCACCCCCTGAGCATGTCAGAAAAGCAATCCTCTAGTGGCAACAACAGCTCCCTGAGTACATTTTTTTTAAAATGGCATTTGAAGTTTTCCATCTGGTAAAACATTTGGCCATGTAGTATACTTACTGGCCAGTATAGTAGCGGACAGCCATGATCACACGAGGCTGCTAAGCACGCAACTGATCCCAACTTAGAAGTGCAGCATGTGTAAGGAATGCACTAGATTTATTTTTAACTCAAAATATATAGAAAGAATGTCAAATATCATGTGTAATTATGTTTTTTACATACTGGAATAATATTTTGATTTACTGAGTTAAATGCATTATTGCAATTTTATTGTTCCTATTGAACTACAGGCATTCCTCCACTCCCCTTCCTGCTTCTCCCTTCCTCTTCTACCTTCTCTCATGCCCCCCACACTCTCAGTTTACTCAGGAGATCTTGTCTTTTTCTCCTTCCTATGTAGATCCAGGTATGTCCCTGTTTGTTGTCTAGATTCTCTGAGGTTATGGACTGTAGACTTGTTTTTCTTTGATTTATGCCTAAAAGCAACTTATGAGTGAGCACATATGATATCTGTCTTTCTGGGTCTGGGTTACCTCACCCAGTATGTTTTTTTTTTTTTTAAGATCCATCTTCTTGCCTGCAAATTTCAAGATGTCATTACTTTTCACTGCTGTGTAGTTCCATTGTGTAAATGTATCACATTTTTTTTTAATCCATTCTTCAATTGAGGGACATCTAGGTTGTTTCCAGGTTCTGGATATTGCAAATAATGCTACTGTAAACATAGCTGAGTACATGTCCTTGTGGCACAATTGAGCATCCTTTGGGCATATACCCCAAAGTGGTATTGCTGGGTCTTGAGGGTGGTTGTTTCCTACGTTTCTCAGAAATCACCATACTGATTTCCAAAGTGGCTGTACCGGTTTGTACTCCCACCAGCAATACAGGAGTGTTCCCTTTACTCCACATCCTCTCCAGCATAAGCTGTCATCCGTGTTTTTTATATCTTGGCTATCCTGACAGAAATGGAATCTCAGAGTTGTTTTGATTTGCGTTTCTCTGATGGCTAAGGGTGTTGAGCATTTCCTTAGGTGTATTTCAGCCATTTCTTTGTTTAGGTCTGTACTCTATTTTTTTATTAGTTTATTTGTTCTTTAGCAGGATACAAGAATAAATCAAAAAACTCACTAGCCCTTCTTTATACAGATGATAAATGGGCCGAGAAAGAAATCAGAGAAACATCACCCTTCACAATAGCCACAAATAACATAAAATGTCTTGTGGTAACTCTAACCAAACAAGTAAAAGACCTATATGACAAGAACTTTAAATCTTTGAAGAAAGAAATTGAAGAAGGCACCGGAAAAAGGAAAGATATCCCATGCTTATGGGTAGGTAGAATTAACATAGTAAAAATGGCAATCTTACCAAAAGCAATCTACAGATTCAATGCAATACCCATCAAAATCCCAACAAAATTCTTCTCTGACCTCAAAAAAACAATACTCAACTTCATATAAAAAAAAAAAACCCCAGGGTAGCCAAAACACTCCTATACAATAAAGGAACTTCTGGAGGCATCATAATCC
Source organism: Microtus ochrogaster (assembly GCF_000317375.1). Taxonomy (NCBI): domain Eukaryota; kingdom Metazoa; phylum Chordata; class Mammalia; order Rodentia; family Cricetidae; genus Microtus; species Microtus ochrogaster. Next base: position 26,526,032 of record NC_022030.1, read on the forward strand.
CTGACTTCAAACTCTACTACAGAGTTACAGTACTGAAACAGCCTGGTGTTGACATAAAAACAGACAGGAGGACCAATAAAACTGATCAGAAGACCTGGATATCAATCCACACATCTTCAAATACCTGATGTTTGATAAAGAAACAAAAAATATCAAATGGAAAAAAGAAAGTATCTTTAACAAATGGTGCTGGCATAACTGGATATCATCATGTAAAAGAATGAAAATAGACCCATATCTATGGCCATGCACAAAACTCAAATCCAAATGGATCAAAGACCTCAACATAAATCCAGCCACACTGAACCTCATAGAAGAGAAAGTAGAAAGTAACTTTGAACACAGTGTCACAGTAGACCACTTCCTAAATATAACCCCATAGCACAGACACTGAGAGCAACAATTAATAAATGGGACCTCCTGAAACTGAAAAGCTTCTGTAAAGCAAAGGACACGGTCAACAAGACAACACAGCAGCCTACAGAATGGGAAAAGATCTTCATTAACCACACATTGGACAGAGAACTGATCTCCAAAATACACAAACAACTCAAGAAACTTAGCATTATTATGCTTTCAAAGTTTCAATAAATTCATAGTACTTAGACAGTCACTTTGTGGAGCAGGAGTTTGGCTTAGAACCTTTAGTTTCTTACTGTTTGAACACTTCTTTAAATGATGTGTGTAATACACAGAAATAACCCCCAGCACATGTGGCTGTGTTATGCTGTGTGCATACGTGCTGAAGCAGCTGGTGGAGAAGGAAAGCACCTGCTAGTCTTCAGCTGGAGAGGTTTGCTTTTGCTGCCACTTTAGTGTTTCAGAAAGCTAAAACGTTTAGAGCTTGCTTTTTTTTTTTACCTTTCAAAGCTATTATCACCAGAGATAAATTGTATTTCTTATACTAATAATAGTGTGTTTCTAACTGTATATATAAATATTTATGATATTACTGATTTGAGGACACTGTCAATCATAGTCACTTCTCTTGAAGGAGTCTCTCCCTGGACCTAAGAAGTGGTTGGCTGAATTAATGCACATTACGTATATTGTGAGTAGATGATGGGAAAAGCAAGTGGAAGCATAAGACTGTTTCATAAAAGTTTATTGCATTTAAGCCGAACTGAATTGTCCCAGTAAAATGCAAAGGAAATAACTCCTCGTAAGACATCTAGTTTTAAAGCCGAGCGGTGGTGGCGCACGCCTGTAATCCCAGCACTTGGGAGGCAGAGACAGGCGGATCTCTGTGAGTTAGAGGCCAGCCTGGTCTACCAAGGGAGTTCCAGGACAGGCTCCAAAGCTACAGAGAAACCCTGTCTCGAAAAACAACAACAACAAAAAAAGACATCTAGTTTTACAAAAATAGTCTCTTTACCAAAAATTCCCTCCTTCATATAATACCAGGTGTTTTCATGTTTGTTTCCAAATACCTTAAATAAAGGTATTTAGCATATGTAAGGTGTTAGTTAAACCATATGTACTTCAAATATGTTACGAAGGAACAATTTAAATTACAGAAACTATTGAAAGTGGTTGAGGATGTGTGGGTACTTTCCTAGTAAATAGATTTTAATTCCATATTTTATTCAATAACAAAAACATTGCATAGACAAAGTAGTAAAATAGACCCAGTTGTGGAAAATTCACATTTCTAAAATTGTCCATTCTTTCAGGCTCTATGATAAATCTGCCAAAAGCAGCAGACTAACTGGGAAGGTGTGGTTAACTACTAGCTTGACTTGCAGTTATTTCCCAAAGTACACTGCTCATGCTCATGCCAAGCAGGCCTCCTGTTTACTTTCTTGTTTTTTAACAAACAGTACATACCACATGTTCCATTCAACTTCACAGGAAACAAATCCTGGCGCCTAAAACTAGGAACAATTAGGAAAGGCCATATATTTCATGAACTCTTTTTTCTTAACCATTAAAATGGTTATGGATGCAAGAATTTATATAAGACAATTTTTAACATTTTTAAAATGTAATTAATTTTGTATTTTACATTCCAACTGAAGTTGCCCCTCCCTCCTCAGCCATTCCCTCCCATTCCCTCCTCCCTCCCCATTCACTCCTCTGCTTCTGATCAGAAAGGGGCAGGATTCCCATGGATGTCAACAAAGCATGGCATATCTGGTTTCCTAAAAACTAAGTACCTCCTTTATATTAAGGCTGGGCAATGCGACTCAGTATGAGGAACAGGTTCCCAAGAGCCAGCCAAAGCATTAGGGACAGCCCCTGTTTCCACTGTTAGGGGTCCCACAAGTAGACCAAGCTGTACAACTGTTATATATATGTAGAAAAAGACCTAGGTTGGTCCCATGCAGGTTTCCTGGTTGTTGGTTCAGACTCTGTGAGTTCCTTTGAGCCAGGTTAGTTGATTCTGTGGGTTTTCTTGTGATGTCCTTGAG
>NC_022030.1:26528542-26611285 GCF_000317375.1 Microtus ochrogaster
CCCTGGCTCCTCTTCCTCCTCCTCTTCAGCAGGAGGGAACTCAGCCTAATGTTTGGCAATGGATTGCTACATCTGTTTCTATCAGTTACTGGATGAAGGCTCTATGATGACAATTGGGGTAATCACCAACCAGTTTGATCCCAAGAGAGGACCAATTCAGGCTACATATCTACTATAGCTAGGAGGCTTAACTGGGATCGTCATTGTAGATTTGCGGGAGTTTCCCTAGCATCAGGTTTGTGCCTGACACCGAAACACACTCCCCATCTCCAGTCATCTTCTTCAGTACCCTCCCCTCCATTGAGGTTGTGTGTGTGTGTGTGTGTGTGTGTGTGTGTGTGTGTGTGTGTGTGTGAACATATAAATACAGGTCCTCACTCAGCCCAGAGGGTTGGATTTCCTGGAACTGTAGTTACAGATGGTTGTGAGTCACTCTGTGTGTATGTTAGGAGTTGAACTCAGGTCTTTTGCAGTTTTAAGTACAAATACTTAACAAGTGAGCCATCTCTGCCAACCCTGTAAGAGTATTTTTGAAAGACAAAACATTATGGAAAAGGGTAGAGAGATTATAAGATACTAGCACTTTTTTTAGAAAACATATCAGGAGGCACTCACTATAACTGTTATAGCAGAACGGAAGTCACAACTGAAGCAATTATAGTTACCTGGCACAGAGATGGGCTGCAGAATGTTGGCTAGGCCCAGCCTTCAAAGACATTGGATCCTCGAAACCCTGGGTGTTAAAGTAAAAATATCTTTAGGTAAATGGTCATATGACAGAAAACACATCCATAAAAGAGATGTGAAACAGATTAAAATGAAGCCAAGAGGAAACAGTGGTGAAGTAGTTGGCAGTAAATAAATAAATCACCATTAATATTATTTATATAGATAAAAAGAAATTGCATCCTTGAAGAAGGATGAGAAGATGCTTATCATGCAGGAAATAGACCTCAGTGGGTAGGACAAGGTATGTGTACAAGCTAGGAAGCAAAATGTAAGGGTCCATCTGGGGAAATGTTTACCAATGTAAATAAAATAAGAGTCAAACCACCTCAAATTGAGAAATGGAGGTTCCTTATAGCATATTGCTTGACCCAGAAGTGTACAATGTTTACACAGTACAATAATTCAAATATCTTTTTTTTTCTCCTACTGAAAGTAAGGGCAAAGATCTTTTTACCCCTTTGTTATGTTATATGTAGTACTCATGCAATAAATATTATTAAGATTAACCCAAAGATCAATAATTTCCCAGATAATTTCATTCTCAACTTTTATCAACTTGATTTAACTTTGTGAGGAGAAATACCTTGGGAAATATTTGTAGTTGACATAAAATGGGTATCCCCATGGAGAAAAGTCTAGCCAACAATTCCTTGATTAGAGTCTTGAATCTGAAGAGACTGGATTGTCCATTTGGGTCCCAGTTTCACACCCACAGATACTAAAGAAAAGATTTACTGTGGAGAGCACACTATGCCGAGCAGCCATCTACGTCATCTGCCACCTTCACCTGGGGAAGATTTCCAGAAATGATGTGAAAAAAAGAGAGAGAAGGATAAAAAAGGAGTTCCAGAATTCCCAGAATTCAACTCAGAATGACCCCAATAGTTCTGATATTAAGTATCACATAACTTCTTAAACAGAGAACCCTGAGAGGGTGTGTCAGGAAAAATAAGATGATAGCTCCCTGCCAGAGACACCAGACATAAGACTTTCCCATTAGCTGCTGTGGTCAGCTCTAGCTCACTGAGCCCCTCACCCCATGATCACCACAGACAACTGTTTCCAGTCAAAGAAGAAACACCTTGAAGGGAACCATCACAGGATCCTCTATGGTGTCTGCGACCCAGCATTCATTCGGAAGCATTGTTTGTGGGGGTGTGAGCATCAGGAGGAGCCGAGAGCAACAGAGCAAGAGGGAAGCCGTGGATCTTGCAGCCTGAGAGTTTAGAATTAAAATAAAATAAAATAAAATAAATAAAAATGAAGCCTGCACAGTTCCAGGAAAATAAATCACTACTGAATTATGAAGACATGTTTTGATAAAGATATTGATCCTGAGAGACAAAGGGAAAGCCATATGGCTTCCAGACATTAAAAGCAAGACACATATGGAAGGGGAAGAAATCAGGTCAGACATATGCTTATGCACACCAGCACCAAGTACCTGTTTATAAAGCCCCGAAGATAAAAATAGGCGTGACTCCCAAATGCAGTATTTCTCCATGCTATTGCTTAAGCAGAAGGGTGACAGTCTTTCTCACCCATGCGGGAACTTAGGGAGTATGTGTGGAGCCTTGCTTTAGAACAGATCTTTAAATGATAACATCTAGCTACCCAATGGATTAATCAAAATAAAGAGCTTTGAACTAAAATTGTAGGCAAACTTATGGTAAATACTTAGTATTTAATTCACCCAAATGTGGGAACCAGAGAAAAACAGCCATAAGAATTGTGATCACAAAAGCAGATAGGAACATCAAAACCCAACAATTTACAAATAATAATACCACTGACAAATATGGGAAAGAGGAAAAGTTGGTCAGGTTCCCCACCTGTCCTGCAGAGGCATCATGAAATCTGTCTGAAATTAACATGAAGGATGCTTACAATCATCCCAAGTGTTTAATATTTTCCTTAACCTTTTCATTTATGTGGGCTTTTTCTTTTTAAGACAGGTTGTTATATTGCCTAGGCTGAGGAGCCTCTTGTCTCTGCCTTCTAAGAGATGGAATTTATAGGAATGTACCACTAGACCAGTACTAATTCTATAGGTTGATTGGTTGGTTTGGTTTTTAAGATTTTATTATGTATGCTGTGTTCTGCCTGCATGTCTGCCTGCAGGCCAGAAGAGGACACCAGATCTCATTATAGATGGTTGTTAAGCTACCATGTGGCTGCTGGAAATTGAACTCTGGACCTCTGGAAGAGCAGCCAGTGCTCTTAACTTCTGAGTCAGCCCTCCATCCCTAAGTATATAGGTTTTTAAAAGAATTATCTTCCATTGTAAATTCTAGAAATCTTTTTGTTGTAGTTCAGTTTCATTGTTTTGGTTAAATACAAAGTAAAAGCCAGTCATATTTTTTTAAGGAACATATAGTTATATACTGAGTGAGCTTCTATTTGTTGGTTGATTTGACTGTGTGGATAATGTGCTGAGAAAATGCTGGGAAGGATTCACTGTTGTAAACAGTGAACAAGGTGTCTGAGGCCGTTCAACTCCGAGCACCCTTGATCTGACCTCAGAAGCTGAGCAAGGACAATATTAAATGTCTCATAATTCCCTACAAATACTAACATCCTTTGTGAGTGAACAGCCCCTACTTCAGAAAGACAATACAGAACAAGAGCAGAGAAACGCATTGGCAAAACTGAGGTGACCCCACCCCCTTGTATTAGTCTCTGTTGTGTTGCTGTGAAAAGAGACCATGACCAAGGCAACTCTTACGAAAGAAAGCATTTAGCGGCGCTTGCTTGCAATTTCAGAGGTTTAGTCCATTGTCATCATGGTGGGGAGCATGGAGACAGGCGTGGCAGGAGCTGGAGCAGTAGCTGAGAGTGCTATACCCTGATCTGGAAGCAGAGAGAGATGGGCAAAGACAGAAGAGACTGGCCTGGTTTGGGCTCTCCAGTGACATACTTCCTCCAACAAGGCAGTTCTTCCTAACCCTCTAACCCACGCCAGTAGTGAAGCTTCTTGGTGACTAAGCATTCAAGTATATGAGCCTGTAGGAGGCCATTCTTATTCAAACCACCTCAGCCACAGAATAAAAACTAAAACCTAGCATAGTAAGCTTTAAAAAGAACAAAAACATAGGGTTTCCAGGTTGCCATGACAGTCTCTTTAGGGAACTTCCTCCAGAACAGGTGGACTCTGGATTTTGTGAAGCCACCACTTCAAGCAAGATTTAGATATTTGTGCCCAAGACTAGGAACTCAGGTTTGGGGCACATACAGAGAAACTTTGATGACAGCCCTCAGATTGCCTCCCAAAGCAAGGACAACTGAGGTTTTGGGGGGGGGTTTTGTTTGTTTGTTTGTTTTTTGTTAGTTTGTTTTTTCTAGGAAGTCGCAATGGATCCCGGGCAGGTAAAAACTACCATTGTCCCTCACCTTGGCCTCCCTAAACTCCTGGAAAATCAGCTTCTTTCCTGCTCAGTATGCCACAGGAGAAATTAGCTGATCTAGTCTCTTTATCAGATGTGTTCCTTCATTCCTTTCAGAATAATTAGAGGCTGCTGCTTTGCTGTCTCATGATACTGATTATTAGCTACAGCTAATTCATCAGCTGGATATAGGTGAGACACCTCTCGCTATCTTTCAGGAAAAGCTTAGTAAAGTATTTGTCATTCTCCACCCCGAGAAATGTTCTCGCTGTGAGTAAGAGTTTATTAGGTACCGTGAGAGGTCCTCGGGTTCAGCCATTTTCTGTCCCAGCTATAATTAGAAAGCTAGACAAATTATATCAACTCTGTGGGTAAAAATCCACACAGATACTCTTTTTAATAAATCCAATTTACTCTATTTGCTAGGTATTAGCAACTGTTAATGTTCTGTCCAAATTCCTTTCCTTCCTTGTTGAAGAGAACTATATTGGTATAGCCAGTCCATACAAATGGGTGGTTAATTACTCGGTGCAGAGGGCTGTGTGAGTCATTGCTGCAGTGTGGAAGTGAGCATTGCCAATTGTCAGCTTTTTCCAAACTACATAGCGTTGTATAGTTTATGTCCCAATCAACTGTGGCAAAGTAGCAAAAAGAAAATACTACCTAGATGTGAGGGACTCATTAAACAAATCAGTCTGCTCTTCGCTCACTGATCTCTAACCCTGACTATGAACCACAGTCATTTGATGATGCGGAAAAACTGTTTAAAAGACACAGCACGTGTTCCCTGACCACAGAATCAGAGTATTATGGGTTTGGGAATGAGACAAGGTTTTGCAGATCTTCCCTGGAGTTTATTGGATTTTGGAGTGTCCCCTACAACAGTAATCCAAAGTGTCTTCCTCTTACATATTTAAGGAAATATATTACTGTGTGTCTACATCTCTGGGACCCAGGCCCCGGTCATGCAAAATGTAATTTCCAAGGTCAGTCCATGGTTTAGCGCTCAAGGATAAGTGTGCGTTTATGTACCGTTCCTGTGATCCTCGCACATGAACACTCTAGTGGGCAGATCCAGGACTGTGATCCTGACATGTGGTCTCTGCACCGATATTCTCTGCACTTGCTCTTTCTTCCCTGTATGTCTCGTTTGGACTTCCATGACACAGTGCCTGCTGTTAGTGACCTAACAGGAGCAATGACTGTGTGGGCTCATGGCTTCAGGTGTTTCAGCCACAGACCATTCAACTTGCCACCATTCCTGGGCCTGTGATGGAGAGCATTGTGGCACCAAGGTGTGGCAGAACTGGCTGCTCACCTCACCAGGGAGAGACAGACAAGTGTAGCCTCCAGCAAGGCACCCACATTGGCCTATTTCCTCCAATAGACCTTACCTCCTAACGTGCAAAACCATCCAAACTAGTGCCAGCAGCTAGGAACAAAGTCTTCCATGGATGAGCTGTTTACAAAGACACCTCACTTAACCACAGCACACGCTTTCTCTTTGTTGCTGACTCTTGTTTACTCTTTTCCAACCTCTTATGCCTTTTATTTTTTCCTCGTGTTTTTCTAAGCTTGCTGTTGGGTTCCCAGTAATGGTGTGCATAGGCTTCTTTTCTGTTCAGAGGGTAACTGAAAGATAACCAGACGTATTAGAATGTGAACCAGCAGTGAAGGGGAATATTCTGGAGAAAAAAGAGAAGAAATCAGAAGCAAAGATAATGCAGAAAATTTAATGTTTCTGTGTTCTTCAGGATTTCCACCAGACCACAAAATCTCAAGTTAAACTGCTTTGAGTTTCATGGATTTTTGTTTTTGTTTTTCTAACGACAGAGATATACGCATAAGGAAAAAATTACCAAGAAAATTCACATTCCATCAGAGCCCAAGTCACAGCTGCTATTTTTGCAGTGAGGGACACATAACTGAGCTGCACTTCCATGCTTAGTTTCAGTTGGTTTGCAACTGTGCTTTTACCACGTGATTCCAAATAATTTGAGAGGTTGACTATTGATACCAGTAGGTAAGTGTGCTTGTCGGGAGCACTCTGGACGCAACAGAAAACCCACCGAAGGGAATGCAGAGGTCTTTGTTTTGTGTTCAGGTAAAACTCAGCCAGCTGCTTAGCTCTAACCCTTTAAGTTCTGGCCTTTACTTTTGCTTTTTAGAAAAGCCTAATGTTGAATGCTATGTGTGTTACCCTGTAATCTCTCCAAAGATATCTGTAATCACCATAGTGGCTGACATACTAAAGCTGCCTGGTTAGTGTTCTAAATGTAGAAGACTGACTATGAGCTCTGCAGGATGCCGAAACCCATCTTGGGCACATGTAATTGCAATGCGCATTTTTCAATAAGCAGGTTATAGAATGCTAACAAAATCTTTATGCTGTGCAGTGATGGACTGATATGACCAAGCCTGATCCCACTCTGGGCTTTATATGTAGTAGAAGAAACCAATACGTTCTCAGTAACACAGAGACATTTAGACACACATGGACACAAGAAACAATTTGATAAAAATCCATATAAGACTTTTGTCTAAGTGCTGTGGGTTGTTGTTTTTCCTTTTGCCATTTAGCAGCACCGTAGATTAATACAGGGCCTTGCACATGTTAAGCAAACACTGCAGCACTGAGCTTTTCCCACAACCCTTTGCTTTTATTTTGAGACAGGGTCACACTAGGTTGGCCAAACTGGCCTCAAACTCACTGTGTAGCCCAGGCTACCTCAAACTGGCTATTCTCCTGATTTTACTTCCAGAAGAGATGACATTAGAAGTATATGCCATCACACCCAGCTCTTTTGATAATCTTAAAATCTCCTTCCCCATCCATCAACAAATGCCCCAGACATTCAACAGACCCTTGAAGTCTGTTCAGAACTCAGCCTTTCCCTTCAGCTCTGCCGTGCAGCCCATCCATGCTCGCTTCCTGCCTGGAAAATGGCCGTGGCCGCCTCTTCAGTCGTCTCTCTGCTTCTCTCATTCCCAGTCCAGAATCCAGAGCAGCCTTTGATAATGTGGGTTAATTACATCATTCCTCTGCCACATATATTCCAATGGATTTATATTTTCTTTAGAGCCAAGGTCAATACTGTCAAGTGACCTGCAATATGATTTTCCCTGAACTTTTGTCTTTTTGTTACCTTGGTAATCTCATCACAGCTGTCCTTCACCCCTCTGGAACAGACCAGCCTTCCTGCTACCACAGGAACTGACTTTGAGTTCTTACCTGCATGGGTGCCTTTCTCTTAAATGTCTGGCAGACTGTCTCGCTCCTCTTCCAGCTTTGGTCATATATCACGTTCTTTGTGAAGGGTTGGAACACTCCCACCCTTGGTTCCTTTTTTATTTTCCCCCAAACAGAATCACCACATGACAAGTGATGTGTTCTACTTAATTTAATAGAATCTCTAGTAAGGCAGGAAAGTAACCCTGGATAGATGCTGGCACACAGTGAGTACCTGGTAAATTGCTGTGGGACAATGGTCTTGTACTTTGTAAAGATTTGTCTGTTGGATTATTTTAATAAAACACTCATTGGCCAGTAGCCAGGGCGGAAGTAGAGGCAGGGTGACCAGGCAGAAAGTAGAGGTGGGACGACCAGAACAGGAGAATTCTGGAAAGAGGAAAGGCCGAATATGCAGTTGTCATCCAGACCAAGAAGAAGCAAGATCAGAATGCCTCACTGATAAAAGGTTCTAAGCTACGTATCTAACACAGACAAGAATTGTGGGTTAATATGTAAGATATAAGAAGCCTGAGCTAGTAGGCCAACCAGTTTATAATTAAAACGTGTGACACATTTGTCATGTGTGCGCCATAGTTGTCATGTGTGTCATATCTGTCGTGTGTGTCATAGTTGTCATGTGTGTCATATTTGTCACATGCAGCGTATTTGTTGTGCGTTTGTCATATGTGCACCATATTTGTCATGTGTGTCACACGTATCATGTTCGCCATGTATTTTTCATGTGTGTTGTATTTGTTATACATGTGTCATGTGTTTGTCATGCGTTTCACGCACATGTTGTGTGTGCCGTATGTGTCATGTGATCCATGTGTGCCACATTTGAGCCATCTTTGCCATGTGTCATGTGTTTCGTCATGTGTGTCATATTTGTCATGTGTCATGCGCGCTGTGTGTCGTGTTTGCCGCGTGCTTGTTGTATTTGTCATTTGTGTGTCGTGTGTTTGTCATGTGTGTCAGTTTGCCATGTGTGTTTGTCACATGTGTTGTGTTTGTCGTGTGTGTCATGTGTGTGTCATGTGTGTGTCATGTGTGTGCCAAGCGATACCTGGCACATCGCAGGCAGTCAGAATCTGCTGAAAGAAACAAGAGAATGTGTTCACTCTGTTTTTCTCTGTGCCTACTTAGGAAACCTTTAGTGTTGGCTGGTTTGCCTGACATCTGTGCGTGCACCAACTTCTATGCCTCCTTACCCTACTCTGTTTACATGGGGTCACATACATGTTTTGTAGCTCATGCCTACTTAGAACCGATATCTCTGTCTTTAGGGTTAGTCTGGAAAATTCATTTCAGGAAGGTAAGCAGACATTAAAGTTCTTATCCATATTAGTGAATTAACATACTCTAAACCTAAATTCACTTCTCATAAAGTGAAGAAATCTAGTATAATGTCAAGATTTTGAAAAGGCTATGTAATTCTTTGATATATATATTTATGCAGGTTGGAATAAAGCAGAATTATTGAACCAGGGATTTTACATTCTCTGCTAATGTTAGAGTAGTAACGCTCTTTTTTTCTTCTTCATTTTGGATTCTAAAATGCGATAGAGAATTGTCAGAGGAGTCAAGATCCTCGCAAAGGGTTCGTTATCCAGGACACACCTCTAGTGGAGCGCAGGGCGGGGCGTCAGACTGGCATCTACATGCACCTCTCACTTAACTACATTCTGGAAGTTAGGTATACAGAAATAGTTTTTACACACCCAGCCATATCTGTATGTTTCTGCCTGGGAAACGATGTATGTGTATGAATATGATGTATGTATATGAATATGATGTATGTATATGAATACGATGTATGTATATGAATATGATGTATGTATATGAATCAAAGGGCAGCGCTGATCCTTCTCTCACGCATTAATAGACTTCTTTTTAAGAAAAATCTCTTGAACTTATTCTTTTTACCAACTTGTTTACCTGAAAGGAAAGAAAGTATATGCAACCTATCAAAAATTCTTGCATCTCTGTCTCAGGATGTGAAGGGCAGGAGAATGCCTTGCCATGGAAGTTAGAGGCCTCAGCAGGCTTTCCTCGGTGAGCCATGCTTGTACGTTGCTGCTCTGAGCTCCACACACAGCTATGGAAAATTGATGGCTCAAGGTGCAGCATTGTTAAAATGGGAGACAGTTCTGTTTTCAGATTTCAGTGTTAGCCACAATTGTCGGGCAGTTTGTCTTATTATATGGATTTTTGTACTTGACTTGCAAAGATCTCGGTTCCCTAACCAAAGCGTGTGTGTGTGTGTGTGTGTGTGTGTGTGTGTGTGTGTGTGTGTGTGTAACACAGCTTTGGGGTGTTCTCTATATCCTTTCTCAACCTCTTCTTTCACTTTCCTGTTCTAAGATTCGTGTTTCTGAAAGCAGAAAAAGTCTATTTTAGCAACAATTTCCTTCAAATTACATTGAAAATTATTTCTTACTTAGATTATCCTTTTATGTAGCCTAATCATTGAAAAGTTACCATCTGCCTTCCCTTCTTATTTAACCTAATTGATATCGATGTGTATCTATTACAGGATTTAAAAGCATCCTATATATGGTGAAAAGATGCACAAGCTCATTCCTCCCAGGGAAATGACAATTCACGCCCACTGTGTGCCCACTGGAGTGCTACAGTCAGGGCGCATTCGTTAAACAGTGTCAACGGTATGAAGAAACTAGACTCTTTATACACACTGGAGGGAATGGGACGTGAACATACCATCTTAGATACACAGCTATGTGGCGGGACCTCACAAACATAACGAGCAGCTAGACAGCCAGAATGCACTGTTGTCTAATTCTGTCTGTATAAATTCTTACAGTGGCCAATCCACTGATGGAGAAGTCAGGATGAACCTTCTTCCTGCTGGGGAAGGACCAGGGCTGCCACACTTTCTCATGTGCAAACTTTTTATACTTGCTTTATAGCTATGAAAAATAATTTGTTTTAAAATTTTATTTTCAGAGATTCAGTATTCCTAAATAGCCCAAATTCAATGCCCCAAAATGCTGACAATCTATTTAAAGGTAGACAGTTGCTTTGATGTGCAATTGTAAGACACGGAAAAGCCTGCTACATGCTGTGTGTGAAAGTAGGTGCAAGGAAGTAAAGAGTATATATATTTACAAAAGCAGACTCAGCAAAACTTGGATTTGAGTGCAGTCGGTGTCTGCTAAGACTACAGCAGTGCATAAGGTGGACAAGATGTAAGCGTTTAGGAAGTGTTGGATCATAACCAGTCGCTGCCATGTGAGAGGACACATTGTAGTACTGTGTCAGAACGTGGGTGCTACTTACATCCGGAAAAGTCAGCGCTTTGTTTTGAGTTGACTGACTTTGCCGAGTTGTAGGTCAATCTATCCAGGGGCTCTCAGCCCTCAGCTGCATACCAGGATCCAAGGAGCTGTTGCAACTTCTAAATCGGACACTCCAGGGGTGGCACTTGGGCATCTGTGCTTTGAGTAGGAGACTGTGACTCTTCCAGGTAGCAAGGGTGAACTGTAGTCCCTGTGGGTGGGGGAGTCTTGTCAGGGACTGGCAACACAGCAACAAATGTCCCTGAAAGTGTCATTTCTTTGTTCCTGTAGCCTCTGTGACATCTACAGAGACATGCACTTTTTCATATTTATCTCTTTGTAAGTGTGCCAAGAAATTTCTTTACAAATGGCTTTTATCCAAGTATTACATGAAAGATGTTAATCCTGCTGTTAAATTTTAACCCCTATCCTTTCAAGCATGAGGACATTTCTGATTTTATTAGAAGCGCCCAGCTCCGTAGCGGGAGCAAGAGCTGAGAAGGATGTGCAGCAGCATCTGCAGGGCCTCGTTAGCGTGCTTGTATGACTCACCCTCCTCCCGTGAGGGCGGATGTATTTTTAGTGCTAACATTTATGTAGCAGATCTTTCGCTGTGGAAATAACACCACTTTCACTTAGGACATTGTAGCTCTCAGCTTAGTTCCTTCAGTTGGCCTTCGTGCATTTGTCCATGCTGTACGTTATTATTGTGAAACAAATAATAGTACAATAGTAAACAAATAGTAATTTTACAAAAACTTTAAAAATAGTATCAGACATCACATGCAGCATTCACCCAGATATCCCTAATGTTGACGACAGATACAGCTATAATAAGCAAAACTGGAGAATTAATGTTGAAAAGAATATGAACTAAACGTGTCTAAATCTTACTGGCTTTAAAAAAAAATGATTTACTTATCTCTATTTTATGTGCATTGGTGCTTTGCCTGCATGTATGTCTGTGTGTGAGGGTGTCCAGGTCCCCTGGAGCTAGAGTTACAGACAGTAGTGAGCTGCCATGTGAGTGCTGGGAATTGAACCCTGGTCCTCGGGAAGAACAGCCAGTGCTCTTAGCTGCTGAGCCATCTCTCTCGCCACAATCTTAGTGCTTTTAAAGCTAATCTCCGTGTCTGGCCCAGGATGCAGTCTGGTATTCTGCATTATACTTAGTTGTCATAAAATCCTTAGTCGCCTCTGGTTTGTGGCCATGTGCTCATCTTTGTTGTTTCTTTGTTTGGGATTTTATTTCTACTTCTCTGGCCCTTTAGATGAATAAATACTGCTGAGTTCATTTGTGAAATGTTCCTCGTTTGGGCTTCTGAGTTGCGATGTTTACTTTTGTTGTTGTCTATCATCATCATCATCGTTATTGTGTGAGGTGTATGTGTAGGTGTGCATACCAGCACACATGTAGATGTAGAAGAACAGCTTTCTGGTGTTGGTTCTTTTCTTTTGCCTTTGCATGGCCTCCAGGAATCAAATTCAGATTGCCAGGATTACAAAGCAAGCACCTGTACTTGCCGAGCAATCTCACCTGGCCACAGTGTGATGTTTTCTTATGATTAGATAGCGATTGTTTACTTTTCAGGAATACTGAAGAAATGATCAGGAGACACAAATGTGTATGTATGTTATGCATAGTTAAGTTCACATGGATCATTGTTTAAGGCTCTGTCTTCTGGATCGACTACCCACTGCAAAGTTAGTTTTTTCCTTTTGTAAATGAGAACTACCTTTGTCACTATTCCAGTATTTTGTTCTTATACAGTGTAACTAACTGGTTTGTGCATCTATTGCTCTGTCATGCTATGATTATTGCTGTAGTCTTTGCCTAATAATATTTCTGTATTTCTCTCATTGATTTACATTATTTAAATGCAACTCTTCTGTATGGATGGGCTGTTCATCTATGCCTATTTGTTTATATTTATAGATTTATAGATAGATATTTTTAGAAATCATTAGTCAACACTGTTGTGTTTATTTTTGTGGTCATCTTGTTCCAGCTTTGACCATTGTTATTCTCTCTGATTAGATACTTTATCCTTTTGATGTACTTTCATTCCTTTTAAAACTTCTTTTTTCTAATGTCATAAGATGTTCCACACTTAGTTTCTCTAATTCTTTTTATAAGAAATCACATCTCTTGTAAGCTGTTTTTATTGATGAATGGTATTCAGATAATAGCAATAGCTCCTAAGCTCTCCCAGCAAGAGGTACCAAGGATATGCACAGACTTGCTAAAGCAAGCGTATTCATCCACCGTGCTTATCACCTGTTCTGAAAACGTGAGTTCATCCAGATAACTCAGATTCCAGTTCAATGCAAGGAGCTTCATTATAAACATCTTCCAGCTATCCCTATTTGTGACTCCTTGCTTTAATAGTAAAAAGACTGCCTGTCATAATCTACAGTCCTAGATCACACAGAAAGTAGTTATTGCATTGCTAGCTCATGATCTTAATATCCAGTCAAAACGTTGTTTCCAAAGCAAACTATTTCTTAACTCTCATCTCATATTGTAGCTGTGTCATTCACCCGGGTTGTGCTGTTCATTTTCAGTACAGTTGAATTCATTTGTGACAGTATTCCTCTTTGAGCTCTCCATATTGATATTTATTTTGGAAATGATGTAAAGAACTCCAATAGTTCAGAAAATCCAAAACCAAAAAAAAAAAAAAAAAAAAAAAAGAGGTATTTTCTGGGCAGTGGTGGCACACGCCTTTAGTCCCAGCACTTGGGAGGCATACCTCTGCCTCCCAAGTTTTTTATTATCAGAACTATATTTTCTAGGTAGAACCCTCGAAGTGGAATTTCTTCGTCAATATTAAGTGCATATGTACTTCAGTCTTGCAGTCATCTGTCGGCTGTCTATATACCTCTGGGTATGTAGGTTAATGTTTAGTCTTTGTGAACATAGAAATTACTGAGCAATTCATACTAATTTGTGTAAATTTCTTAGAATGTAACTTTCTTGACTAGTTGCATTTAGCACATTAAAAAAGTATTGAAATTTCCTTGGAATTAGGGAGTTAGTATTGCATATTTTTTCAACAGTACAAATACTGTTGTGGTATGTCACCAGCCCCTGATGTAAGTAGCAATCACATATTTACATTTACAGTTCTCTGAACACAGGTGCAATTTTACACATCCATGATCAGCAGTAGAGAGCATGCAGTCGAGGACTTCACAGTGACGCAGAGCCTGAACACAGTGCTCTCGGAGCCTTCCGTTTGTCTAGCCTCACGACATTGTTTGTGGCACGGGGGCTAGAGTCCAGAGCCTCACTCACTCCAAGGAAGCGCATTGTCACTGAGCTATAGCCTCAGCCTTTTCAGTTTTGAGGTAGTCTCTCCCAGAGTTGTCCAGGCTAGCCGTGAACCGTGTGGCCAGGCCAGGCTGAGCATACAGCCTTCCTGACCAAGCCTCTCAAGCAGTTTGCATTTCAGACTTGCACCACTGGGCTCGAGTCAGGCCTTCCCATTGCGTATCAACTGCTCACTAGTATGACTTGCAGAAACTCCAAACAAGCTGTGACATTTATGTAGCAAAAAGTCCTTACGTGCATTATCTCATTTGACCCTGTGAAGTAGATGAGACATACAGTCAATATCTGTATTATCTGGATGAAGAAGCTGTGTTTCACCAAAGTTAAATATCACCCTGAGGTCAGGTATCTACTAAATACAGTGGCTAGAGGTGAACCTAAAGTTAGATTATATTACATTTTCACAGCCAGCTCATGAACTACAATGAGGAAGTTGTCAAAGGTGCTATATATTTTAAGAGATACATGTATATATATATAGATATAGAAATAGATATAGTAATCAGGCTTTTCCATTAAGCCAGTGCTATCAACAGAGGCTGAATACTTGGCCAATCCTAAGCTATAATATTTAGGTCTTAAATAGTGTCATAGAGAGTAGGCTTAGTCTCCATCCCAACCAATTGAAAATGTCCTCAGCGTGGGAGGAGGTTGTACCTCTTGGGTAGAGCCAGCCTTGTGAACCACTTAACATGAGTTCTTTTTCTCTCAAATGCCCCTTGTCCTGCAAGGCTCCTGGAGGGATTAAGGAGAGTTCCATTGAGAATACCTCAGGTCCAGCTGGTATCCCAACAGCACTTGCATCTTGTCGTTACTGATTCCTATAGTGACCAGTCTGCCCTCTGTAGAACACTGTGACAGTTAGACTTGAGTTTACTTACGCGTTTACTTGTTTTGAGCTGTATGTTTGAGACTAGCTTCGTGCTGTTGAGGACCCTGCTCTGCAGGCTTTGTGTCTTGCCGCAGCATCTGTCATTATTCACGGAATGTTTCTGCAGTGCCTCTTGCCACTTTGAGTGTGTTTATGCGTGGCCACATAGACTTACCTGCGTGCTGTTCCTTTTCATCCCTCGACCCTTGGACAGGCTGCTTTCCCATCCAGAACTCTTGCCATTGCGCCTGCCTTTGTTTCTCCAGAGAACTCTTGGCTGTCTGTTAAGACCCAGCTGACCTCTTCTTTGAAGGCTTCTCTGTCATTCCCCCGCAGAGGGTCCCTTTATAGCATGGTTAAGAGCCTGCTCTGTGCTGGGCACGTGCTGGGTACTAGGCATACTGCACTGCATAGTGGCCATTGCTCTAATGTGAGAGGTAGGCCATCAAATAAGTGAAAGCTGTACCCAGGAGAAATAAATGACTGGGTGGTGACTCTGATCATGAGATATGGAAAATGAGAAGGAAGTAGGGATAGAGATGGATTAACATGATACTGTGACTGCTTACTTATTCTTGGCTACCCAACCTCACCCTCACATCCACTAAACTAGCCTTGAGCTCTGTCCGTATCCCCAGCACCTGGGCTCAGTACGTCACATGGTAGTTCCACCACTGGGATATCACCTGTTAGAATGACGTCATGCCCTGTGATTCTAATGGACATATCTGATAGAAGACAGGACGAGGTGCTGGCTCTCATCTTCACATCCTGTTCCTACCATTACTGTTTTGACACATTGTGAAAGTTATTCAATCTCAAGGTGACTTGATTTGCTGATAATAAGAAGTGGTAATAAGAAGACTCCACAGGCTTACTGTGAGGGTTAAATCAGATACTTAGCCAGAAATCCTTAGCCCAGAACCTGACTTATGGAAGGTAGCCTATAAGCTGTTGGTAGAAATGCTTTAGCACTCATGAGGTTCACTGAAGAAATGAGCTATGTCAGAATAATGAAGTTGAAGCCTAACTTCAGTAAACAGAGCAAGTCCAAAACCAAAACTAAATGCCCTGAGTTACCCAGAGTTGCTGCCTTTATTATATAATTTAATTTGGACAAGGGAGAAAAAAGCAAAGGAAAACTCCAGACACAAGTGGCTCTCAAACCAGGTCAGCAGCTGCTGTGGTCTCCTTATTTGCTTGTATGGCAGCCTATGAAAGTGCCTTGTATCGTTTGCTTTACCCTCTTCTGATAGTTCAGGACTCTTGTGTTCTAGCCTCAAGTCTCAGAGAAACAGGTGTTCACAATCTTCTGACCTTGGGCCTCCCTCAACACGCGCATTTCCATCTTGTAAACAGCACAGTAGGCATAGGCTGTGCTGGGAGGGATGGCATTTGAGCCCCTCCCACTTCCCTAAGCAGAGGCAATCTTCAGGATACCAATAAAGTGAGGCCAATACCAGAGAAAATCAGTTTTGTTTTATTCTGTTAACTTTTATTGATTCTTTGTGTATTTCACATCATGCATTCCAATCCTACTTATCTCCCTGTCCCCTCAGATCTGACCTCTGCCCTTGCAGCAGCCCCCTACCCCCCAAGAAAAAAACACAGAATTTAAAAGAAAAACCAAAGACCAAACATAACAAGAAACAAACAGAAAGGAGAAGAACCTTGTCGTGGAAGCTGTAGTGTTGCCCATTGTGTCGCACAGGTTACCTTGAGCCTGTCCATCTTGACTTTCAAGTATTCACTGCCAGGAGTCATTGGAGTCATTGGCCTGGCCCTAGGCCTCTGGTTTCTGCTGCAGCCCTGATAATGGGCTCTCATTGGGGCTCCTCTTGGATACCTTGTAGGTTCATCCTCTTCACGTGTGCCAGCAGTTCATAGATGTGGTGAGTGTTAGGGTGGGCAAACTCATAGCCCTGGTTCTGGGCCTGGGTGGCAGCTGGGTTGGTCACCTACCAGCTTCCCTCCTTGTCACTGCCCTGAGTGAGCTTTTCAGCCGCCTCACCAGTGCAGCCTGCAGCAGGGAGCAGGGCTGATTGGGCAGGGCCAGATCTGTTGCGTGTGCTGCCCATGTGAGGTGCAGGGCCCGCTCTCTTGTGTGTTGTAGCTGGTGTGGGGCAGGGTGAGCTGTCTCCCTCTGGTGACCCTGGGGCCAGCTCTCTCGCCTTCCACAGGTAGCAAGAGGTGGAGAGGGGCATCTTTCCCTCACCCATGCCACTGCCTGGGGTCAGGGGTCAGCTCTCCTGTTCTCACACTTTCAGTCCTGCACCCCTGACCACAGGGTCAGTTCTAGTATGCTGCCCAGATAAGGTACATACCTGTGGTGAGGGCTGGGACCACTTTCCCAAGGTGGGGGCAGCTTTCCCCTGAGGGGGAGGCCAGCTATCCCAGGGCCAGCGAAGGGCAGGGCTGGTTTAGTACAGCATGGTTCCAGTGACACCCTGTGGGATTAGTGTAGGATATCCTTTCTGCTGCTACTCCTGTTACATGCATGCACACAATTGGAAAGTGTTAATGAATACCGGTGTTAGGAGGAACTTAAGAAAAATCTCTGTGGTATTTTTAATTGAAAACACTGGGATCATGGCTGTTGTTCTATAAACATTGGCTTCCTGTAAGTACTGTGTTACAGGAACCCTTGGGTTTGGATATAAGAGTTTTTTGTTTTGTTTTGTTTAAAAAAAAAAAATCACTGAGATGGTTACCGGAGTTTTGCCAAGAGATATTTCCCGGGTTGTATTATTTACATGAGATATTTATTCTGCTTTCTAAATGTAGTCAGCACAGTTTAGAAAATACCTCCCACTTCTATGGTTCCAGAAGTCAAACCGTGTCATCGGAATAAGGAAATAACTAGCAAACAATTGCTCTTTCCCTTTTAATATCTGTGGCATTGGCATCAAGGTTTTCATTCACAGATAATACATCTTAACGTTATTCTGGCTGCAGGTACTAAAATCTGTTTTCTATGCTTCATAAATGTTAGAGCCATACTCACCTATCAAACCACATACAAGTCCCTGGAGAGAGCCCCGTTTGCTGACTGGTGGCTCCAGCAGGGTGGTGGGTTGTGGAGCTGTTCAGGGGCAACTAAAGTACCTCTGAGACTCTAGTATAGACATCTGCATTTTAGTAGTGGTACAGGGATAAAGAACCAAGAACATCAGAGATAATGTCATGGCTTTCAGATGGCAGGCTCTTTTTATAAATGGATAGAAAGATTTCTGATATGAAAAGGAAATTTGCCATAACAAATACATTCCCTTTGCTGCACTTTAGCCTGGCACCAATTAAATTCTACTATATGTATAATATACTCTTAATTCCCAACAGCCCAAGAAGAACTAATGTGAAAAGTATTATATGTTCTTATATTTTACAAGTAATGAACAGCTGGAAAAATTATACTGATTCATAAAGAAATTTGCATGTAATATAACACACCTCAAAATGGTGTTTATGTGGTCAGTTTTTTTTTCTTTTCAAAAGTATTAGAGTTACCTTGAATAAAATTTAGATAGCACTTGGACTTTTATAATGCTCCATCTATAATTTACTTGTATTTATTTCTCCTGCAAATATGAATGCTTGAAAGTATAGGTGACCTTGAGGTGAGTGAACTGGTAAAGACTGTATTCAATGCCAGGGAAATTACAGAATGATTATTCACCACACACAAGGGTTTGTCATAGGGCAAGCTTTCTTAAAGCATTTCAAATTTAATTTAGTTTATAAAACATTCATTTGCACACAGCATTTCAGGAACAGGTTCAGTGAGGAGATGAGCCGTAGTCAATCATGGGTGGGAGGTAGGTTCCCTAACACTATTAATGTCAAGACTTTCTCTCTTCCTCCCGGCAGCACTGATCGCCATTGGGCGATACAGCGTGACCATAGAGACGGTGGACGTTGGATGGTGTAAAGAAATCACAGATCAAGGAGCCACCCTGATTGCACAGAGCAGCAAATCCCTGAGATACTTGGGACTGATGAGATGTGATAAAGTAAGATGGACTTGTTTGTTTTCTGCATGTAGTTGCTATAGTAACTAGCTTAATGCCATATTCCTTCCTACATGCCCATGCACACTGCTAGCCATGTGGTTTTTGCCCTGATTTGCTAAAGTATTCAGGAATTATTTTTGTATTTCTGATTAATAATGGATTTTTGTACTTAAAGGGGAGGAGGCAATCACGTGGTAGAATTTAGCTTCCTATCCCTAAATTCACAGAGCAAAATTTAAGAGGCTGCTGCAAACTGCGATTTATACGGTTTAACAAATGAAATTTTAGAGTTTAAGTTTCCTGTAACAGCAAACTGTCAAATTGGCTTTTCGTAAGTGTTCGTTTCATTTCTGCACACATGTGTGTTCTGGCCACTGGAGGCAAGAAGGAGTCAGTCTGTTCTCCCTGCACCCCCCAGAGGCCCAGCCAAAGTGCCATGGAGCCGTCCGTTGTCAGGGACTGAGCATGAGTTTAGAAATGGGACTGCACCTAACAAGACGGAGAAGGAAACAGAGCATCTGTGCAGCCCACTCAGCCCTGAGCAGATGTTCTCTCCTCCGCGGCTTCCATGATTTCCCTATAACAAATCAAAGAATTACTTCTTTATTTGCAATGCCAAGTAAAGGCTGAGAAATCTCAGACACCTGAACAAGGCTCCATACCCAAAGTCTTTGACATATGATTCCAACATTTCTTAAACGTGTCAGAGCAGCCTTTAGCTGGGAAGCAGCTTGCTTTGAAAAGGTGTGTCTCGAGATGTGCTCTAACAAAGTACTGGCATCTTCTTCAGTTTACATGTCTGTGCCACTTCTGCAATGAGTAGGGACAAATCTGTCACACGAATTGATACTAGACAAACATGTTGCTCAAAGGCCATGTATTTGTCTACATTTTCTAAGCATAGACAAATCTGGGGCAAAAAAAAATCACAGTGGTCCAAATCCATTGTGTGCTTTGTCATTTTTGACAATAGATCTAATTGTTGTTTCCAAGGTTTTAAAATCTCAACTGCTCTAGACTTTTGCTGGTTCCGTTCTAGAGACTATATTGTATCTTAGCCCAGTGCAGAAAGCTACTTGCTTTGTATCTTAGCAACAGCACTGAGACCCGCCGGAGCAAGTCTCCCTCGACACTCATCGCTGGCTGAGAGGATGCTGATGCTAACCTTGTCACTTTACAGTTAAAGGGTCCTCAATAGGCCGAGATCTCTGCAAACACAAAACAGTGAAAGGCAAGCTCCTCGGCATCCATCAAAAGCTCATGCCATCTCAACCAAGGACTCCAAAGTGAATGCATTTAGAGCCACTCTTTCTAGCCTGTCCTCTTTATAGTTTGTACCTTGAAAATTAGCTTCATCTTCAGATACAAATTACAACCATTTATGTTCTTGTTTCTTAGTTTAGAACACTATTCCATCTCCTAGGCTAAGCAACATTTTGTTGATTTTAAGTTTAAGAATTCTGGACTTTTAAAAAAAGACTAAATAAAAGCACAAATTACTGCAAAATGAGATAGAGAGGTCGTAGCAATTAGTGGTGTCCCTAAGGGTTGCAGTCTATTCTGTGTTCGGTTCTGCATCCTTTCTCAAACAGAGGACTGCTCTGTGAGTCTGTTGCCTCTGACACAGTACCGTCTGGCCTTAGCCTGCTGCAGTTCAGCCCAGCCCAAGGAGCTCAGTCTTGCTGTCTGGCTTCCTGAGACTCGAGTCTGCTCAGAGCCAAACATGAGGGCTTCAATGAGAACAGAAGACATTTCCAAGCCACACACAACGTGCAAGCAAAGTATTGAACAGAAAGTTGGATGGAAAATCCAAACTAAAGTAGTTTTTCAGATTTCCAATTTTGCTTTATGTCATCCATCTTTAAATTCTCATCAAGACCCGAAGAAAGGTTTGCATGGAGAAGAAAAGCAGCCCATAATAAGGGGAGTGTCCTCTGGGGCCAGAGCGTAGTTCAGATATGGGCTTACACACTCTGATAATAAGGGGAGTGTCCTCTGGGGCCAGAGATTGGTTCAGATATGGGCTTACACACTTAATAGTAGAATAATCCTGAGCACAGCTTCTTGCAGCATTTGTGAAATGAGGATTATCCTAGTACCCATCTTGTAGAATTGTAAACATTTAAATAAATTAATGAATATAAAGTACTTAGGAAGCCAGGCGGTGACGACGCACGCCTTTAATCCCAGCACTCGGGAGGCAGAGGCAGGCAGATTTCTGTGAGTTCAAGACCAGCCTGGTCTACAAGAGCTAGTTCCAGGACATGCTCCAAAACCACAGAGAAACCCTGTCTCGAAAAACCAAAATAAAATAAAATAAAATAAAATAAAAGTAGGATAATGTCAATAATATATAAAATACCCTGAATTACTATTCTTTTTAATGACACAGTAACTTGTACTATACAGTGGTATGTGAGTTTACGAATAAAATACACAGACACATTACATCACATTTTGAAAGCAAATTTAAAGAGGAAATAAAATACTCAAACTATAGAAGATACCTTTGTAGGTTTTTCACATCTAAACTTCTGTGTTCTATAGAAAGATACCAATAATCACTTTCTACACATTTCACTGGTAAAAACAAATGTCTCCACGGAACACTGCATTTGAGTAAAGTTCCTAACCCATCTGCTCACATACAGAGATGAAGAAAGTATGAACATAAGACACTGATGTGGGTTGAGAAACTAGCAAGGAGAAATAAAGGCAAACAGGAGTGGAAATAAGAAACAGTAAAAGCAGGGCCACGGCATGGAGATCTGCTGTGTGTCCCCAACATTGGTCATCAAGCCAACAAAGCATCAACCAAAGTGGTGCATACCACTGTGTCACTATAGCTCAACCAGTGCTGCTAACCACTAACAAAGGTCATTAGTTAGTGATCCCCACCTTGTTTGGCACACCATCTGGAGCCAGCCAAGGGCCAAGAGACTTCATTGTTACACAATTAGACACCAGGCCAAGAATGTGGCCAGCAGGATCCCTGAGCTGGGGAGACATGTCAGTGAGTTTGTAAGTCTCTCCATCATGTTCTGGAGTTCTCTGGTCCTTATAAATCACAAAGTCAGCTGGGTATTGGGGGTGAATTTTTTTAGTCCCAGAACTGAGGTGGGGGGGGGGAACAGAGATGAGGCATAGACGCTGGTTCCAGGTCATCCAGGATTACATAGTGAGACTCTGTCTCAAGAAAAGAAAGACTTGGTAGAGTCTAGTTGCATTTTCTTTCATATATAGGTTTCATTCGGTACTACTTACATTTAATTTGGAGGCTATATTTAGCCAAACTTGTACTTTCCCCTACTTCTGCTTCTAAGAGGTTATAAGAATCATAACAAAATGTCTTTTATTTGCTGTAGGAAAATCTCAATATCTCTCTTTGTCTCCTCTCCTGACCCCCAGATGCAAAGGATCAAACATATTCTTTGCAGCTGAAAAAGCATGTACACGGATTATCAATGTCTAAGTAGATTTGCAGTAAATTTGTTTGGCTGCAACACTGCTGGGTCCTGGGGAGGCGTCCCCCAACCCTCCAACCACTGGAGCCTTCCCCACGCAGCTGTAAAGTTAGGAAGTGCATTAAGAAGGCTCTGAGTAGCTTTTCCGATGACTGGATGGATAAGCATGTTAAAAGGTTTTGAAGCTGACGCCACATAATCTCCTAAACTTTAATGCATTGTAAAAACCAAGAGAAGAAAACGCTGTGTGAGACTGCTTTGATGAATTGGGGGGAGCTTATACTCTTAGTCACTGTTCAAAGACTTACTTGACCTTGGGAATTAGACCTGACCTGAAATCACCTATCAGTTTGACTTACATTTATTTAGTGACTTAGTTAAAAGTACGTAGGTAATCGATGGGACTGAAATAAAAGCAATGTGTTTACTCTAGCTTCCACAGCCATAAACAGTCAGTGGTGACTTTGTTCATAGAAATTGTTTTCACGACTTCAGTGAATTCTAGACTTTAGAGATCTGTTTCTTATGATATTTTCCTTATTTCTTACAAGGCAATTTGGATAGAGAACAAAACTGAAAGGGAAAAAAGCGCATGGGAAAGCTGTAGGGCAAATGGAAATGCAATGTTCAAGGTTAATGAAAAAGGTTTGGGGTAACAAGGTTGATGAGAAGAGAGAGGGCACAATGGAATGGCATTGGCTGGAAAAGGAGACCTCGCCAGAGGCAACTTGGCTGGCTTGGGAAACCTCTGCAGTGTGTGTTAATACCAAAGTTTGGAGACACAGGCCTGAATTATGAGCAGTGAATAACATCATAAACGTAGCAATTCTCAAATGCCAAACCCTTGTGAAAAGCAGTTGGATGGAGAAATGCTGGAGCTTTTAAAAGCTCCCTTTCACTTTCTATTTTTTTTTAACTTCATGCAGAACTAATTTTACACACTGTTCATTTGATTTGAAAATGCCAGCGTCTGGGGTATCATTAAAGAGCGTTATTGAGGGAGCCACTCTTGGCAACGCTTTCACTTAAAATGCTTAGTTCTTATGTTCCTGCAGAGTTATAAACTAGGAGAAAATGTACCCCAGTTTATACCTTAGGCCACTCTGCCTTGGCACCCCACCACCACCACCCATCACCATTAAGCAGGTAGCTGCCTTCTGCTGCTGCCGTCTCCTGGACCACTAGAGGTGTCTGGAAGGCTGTATGGACCCTGCTACTCCAGGACTAGACATAAATAGACTGTGAAGGTCCACTCCAGTGTCCTATGACCAAAGCCTCCTGGAATTCCTTTGATTGCTGCTTGACATAAATTAGAACTACATAGGCGTGAAGCATCCACCAGGCAGAGATCAGGGAGGCTGCTGGGGGAGGAGGGCTGCCTTTGTGGCCTCTATTGATCACCCAGCTGCCTGCAGGCCAGGGGCCCAGGGGAGGCTGCCTCTTACTGGTCCAAAGCATGAAAATAATCAAATTAATTCATTTCTTATCAAAAATTCACTTCCCAAGACCATCTTCCTCGTCTGCCACAATTCTTGAAATTCTCAGTTGGAGAGAGAAATAGTGATTTATTTTGATAAAGGTCGCTTGCTATAATATCTTCTCTAGGATGTAAGAAAGCCTGATTCTCGCGTAGAATTCCTTATTTAAGTGGCAGAGAGATGGCTAATGTGGAAAACAAGTGATAGGAACCAGACAGCCAGAGCTCTGGTTACAGCCGTAAGATACAGAGGGCCCAGTACTGTGTGCCCAAGTTAATTCAGGAAAATTTGACCACTGAACTGCTTTTCTCAGAAGGCAATTATGGGACAAGAAGGCCTCAACAACCAAAATATTTCTGTGGGAAAAAAATGGGGTTTTTAGTAGCTTGTTTAGGAATTGTGAACAGGAAAGCCCTATGGGGAAAATAATAGACGGTTCTGTAACTAATACATAGAACTAACTGGAAAAATCAGTTTAAGGGAAAAATAATTTGTGGGGCACTGTGTCCAGGACTGTTTTGGTAGCAATTCAGCCATGAAACAAAGTTGAGTACCTGCCGGGCTCTCCTTATCCCCCTACGTATGCACAGCTGGTTTCAGATCGCCCTGAGCCAAAATTTAAAATTAATGCCTTGCTGAAAAAAAAATACATTGAAAAAATTTGCTTTCTGTTCTACGAAGGCAGAAGTGGTCTGACTGACCTACCCTGTGTAACCTATCTTGAGAGACCTGTCACTGCACAGCCCACCTTGTATGCCAAAAAAAATGGGGCGAGAGGAGGTGGTGGGAGGTAGAGGTGGCAGGGGCTCCAAGCTCTGGGCAGAAGTCTTTGCTTGAAACATCAGCATCTTCCTTTTACTGATGAAACAGTTCCGCAGGTGATTTTCGCATAGAAGCACAGGGAGAAGCCTCGGGCTGAGACTCGGAGGTTACCTCTCAGCCTCATTCTAGTCAAGTGTTCCCATCCTGTTTACCCCGCTGCCGAATGTCCCTGACACTCCTGTCCCGAGCTCAGCCATTAAATCAGAAAACACTGGTGTGGACCTCCTTGGAACAGGCAGCACTGGTCAGCACCGTGCCATACTGCTAGCTTTTCACTTCTGTCATTTTGCCACCTCTAGGACCTTTCAGAACTTAATCTCGGGCCTCGGACTCACCTAGAGTGACCTGAAACACAATAATAACTTGTGCCCCAGAGGGTCATACAAGAGTAATTGAAATGAGAGTAAACCACTGAGCACAAGTCAGGTTCACTATAAACAAGAAATAAAAATTAGCTTTGGTTATCATTAGTATAACTATTGTTCTTATTTTTGTGTGCATTCCTACTTTAAAATCTTTTATATGACTTTTATATGACAGATTCATCATGTGCCCTAGCAGGATCATAATTTCTAGCTCTGAATACAAATGTGCATGCTAAGGGTTGTTTTTTGTTTATTTGTTTGTTTTTGTTTTGCTTTGTTTTGTTTTTTTCAGGACAGGGTTGCTCTGTGTAGCCCTTGGATGTCCTGGAACTCACTGTGTAGACCAGTCTGTCCTCAAACTCTAGAACTAGAGATTCTCCTGCCTCTGCCTCCCAAATGCTGGGACTAAAGCTCAGTGTCATCACTACCCAGCTACATGCTAAGATCTGAAAAACAAAAAAACAGTCTCCTGAGACACATGCAGCAATATTTCAAAATAATAGAATGTGTTTTCAGTCTTCAGGATTCTGTTTCATTAAAAGGAAAGAGAGGAAGGCAAAACCTTGAGGACCACTTGGTTTTATATTTGTTTGACTCTGTTTTGAGCAGGGTAAAGACCTGCCAATCAAAAGCCAGTCAGGATCCAGATAAGACTAGGGTTTGCTTCTGGAGAAGATCGACTTCTGGTAGGATCTTGTAAGATGTCAGTGCTGCAAATAGCTACTTGTTAGGGATTTGATGTAAATGAAAACTTTAGCTTATTTTCCACAAACTGAAGGAGCATCTGCAGCCCCACCCCCACCCCCAAATACTGTAGAGTCCATAGCCCTATGCCGTGTTTGCCTGAAGACGCCCCCACAGCATCATTGCTTCACAGTCAATATTCACCTTGGGGCTTCGAATTGGCTTCAGTAATACTATGAAAGAATGAGGCTGGATAGCATTGTGATTTTTATGTTTAGCTGTAAAAGGGGTAATGGCAGCTCACTAACCCTTGACCAAGCACCAACAGGGCTGGTTTCACCAGCCTGTGAGACTGAGGGCTCCCTACAGTTGGAAAGGAAAATTGAGGTCCCAACACTCAGTGACAAGCTGTCTGCTCCTGCCCTGCTTACCCTCTGAGAATCGTGTTTCTTTTGTTTGTAAGGTTTTCAGAGAGCAGAGCCTTTCTCCTTCAATTCTGTCATGTATGTTAGTCATCAATAAATGTCTATTGAGGGCTCACTATGTACTGCAGTCACTGTGGTAGGAGAAAACGTGAAGAAGTCGTCCCTCGGCCCCTGGAGCCTGAGAAAGAATGGCAAGTTGAATCTCGTGAACTAGATTATTGTGCAACGTGTTGTCCACTCATTTAAGAGAACATCCGAGTGATTCTCCTGAATCAAAACTCTTACATTGGTCCAGCATCAGCCCTGCTGCCTCCATCTGGTACTCCCCCACCCCCAGCACCCTCCTCCCCCATTCTCTTCCTTGTGTTCTGGCACCCTAGTGTTAAACCTCCTGAAAAGGTTGTCTAGGATCAGTTCTCCTGGCTCTCTCCTTGCTCCTTTTTTTCCAGTTTCACCCTCACTGTGGCTCTGATATGACGCTTCAAACAGCGTCCACCTCCCTGTCTCCAGCTTTGTCGTCTCCTGGCAACTGTCAAATGATTGCAAATCCCAATCCGGGAGGTGCTCTTCGGTCTTCCCCATCACCACTGCTGACTTTCCCATCTCCCACCACCCTCCTGTCCCCCAGTGTCTCTATTCCCTGGATTACAGGAAGGGACTGCCCTCATATGAAGTGATCAAATCTTAGCTCTCACTTGCTGAGGTGGAGGCATTGACCCTTCTCATCCTCATTACACAGAAAGTTCTCGTTCTTTAAAACAGGACCTACACCGGCACCAGGCCCACATTACTCTTTAAACAAATACGTATTAGAGGCTGGGTGGCTGTGTGGATGGCCTTCTGTCTATCATATGTAGTCTCTTCATCCATAGCAGCCTTTTGTTGCTGTCTTTATTCAAAGTCTCCAAGACTTACCGTATGAAATTACTATAGAGCTAAAAGCAAGTTCGGCAACATTTAGAACCCACTGCCTCTTAACCATTTGATAGATTGGGGGGAAAAGGTACCTAGACTGAAGGAAATAACCAAATAAAAAAGATGCTGAGTTAGGTTTAATACCCATTTCTTGTAGGTAGAGGATTCTGGGAGTGGCCAGTGGGACAGCCAGCCAGAGCTCGGACACCTACTGTGTTGTTGCACTTGAACTCCTTGCTAGTCCAGCCCTGGAATGCTCTGGTTTCTGTGCAGTTCTGCTTCTCAAAACCATACCCAAACAAAGAAAAAAAAAACACTTATTTTCAGATTTTTAAAAATAATTTATTTAACTTTATTTTATATGCCATTGGTATGAGGGTGTCAGATCCCCTGGAATCAGAGTTACAGATAGTTGTAAACTGCCATGTGGGTACTGGGAATTGAACCCCGGTCCTCTGCAAAAGCAGCCAGTGCTCTTAGCCCCTGAGCCATCTCTTCAGCCCCCCAGATTCTGGATGAATATGATCCGAATATATTTTTGCTGATAATCAGTTGTTTGGGGAAGCAGGTCAGACCTCTCAATCTCACCTGGCAGAAAGTACAGTTTTAGGAAGCTAGCTTTTCCTCAGGTGCTTGCTTGGTGATCACCAGGTCCTGAGCCTTTGCATATGACAATAAAACCTAAAAACTGAGAAGCATAAGAAATGAAAACCATTAGGCGCAAAAGGAAACTTTTTTTTTTTTTTTGGTGTAGAGAGTTTTCTCCCTCAATTATGTTTTCAACTTAGCTCTAAGAGTTCAATTTAGAAACTCCCAGATGTGTTCCATAAATACATTGTGCTTGCCACTATGACTACTTTCATTATCCTATTAGGGCCCAGGTTTTCACATCGCTGTTCTTTTGCTGAAGCATTGGGGGCACCACAGATGACTCCTCTAGGTGACTCAAGCTCTCCCCGTGTCCTGCGTCCATGTTTTGGTTTTTCATGTGTAGCCCGGAGCATTGATCAAGCCCATGATCACGCCTAGAAGACTGGCCCGAAAGCTTGCTCTCAGCTTGAAACATCCTTCACGGTGGAAGATTGCTTGGTGAGACCAGGGATGAAAATGTCACTAACTTTTTCTCTGACAGTCAGGTTATTGGACTTCCTGTCACACTAATCTCTAATTAGAGGCTTCAGGTCCGCAAGCCCCAATTCTCACTTAACACTGCAGGCGTTTCTGTGATCCCCATCTCCCAGGTTCTTCACTGCTTTCTCCCTGTGCTAATTCAAGTGAATAGAAGCAGCGCTAGTGTTAACAGGCAGCCTGCATTTCAGGAGAGAGACAGCATGAAGCCAGGCCTGTGGTGCTATTGACAGAGCCAGCATAGCACGTCCAATCATTGCGGATTCTGAAATGGAATGGCTGCATTTGACAAAGTTGACTGAATTTACAAGGCTGCCCCTCTCAGGGTCACTGCATTCTCTGGGTCTGTCTCTTCCTATGCTCTGGGATTTTTAGATGAGGATTTTGTTTGTCGTCACTCA
Source organism: Microtus ochrogaster (assembly GCF_000317375.1). Taxonomy (NCBI): domain Eukaryota; kingdom Metazoa; phylum Chordata; class Mammalia; order Rodentia; family Cricetidae; genus Microtus; species Microtus ochrogaster. The sequence continues at coordinate 26,557,083 of NC_022030.1, forward strand.
GGAATTCTGTGCTTGTGTTCTCTCTTTCTCTCACTCTGTCCCCTGCTCCTCCTTCTCCCATGCCTGCCCTGCCTTCCCTCTTCCCAGCCCCTCTCCTTCCTGCACGGGCATTTCACAGTCTTAAGATACCAAGGAACCAAGTTCCGTCTTTAAAGATCTCACAAACGAGTGGAGCTTTGTGTCGGAAACATACTGCATCATGTGTGCTCCGTGACCAGCTGACCCTGCGATTAGCAAGCAGCATTTAAGATGCCAATGAGATATGCAGGTTTCCTCTTTTAAAGGTACTGCACAGTCTTTGGTGGCTTCTCTCGCACCCTGAATAGCTCCTTGCAGAAGCACTAAGTCCATATGAGAACTGCATTTCCGGGCCCTTTGTTCTCCATTAGCTGCTGGGAAAGTCAGTGGTGACCAGTTAGAGGCCTGATGCCAGTCATGAAAGGGACACCCATGCGTATTTAACCTTTTATGCAGCACAGCAATGAATATTTTAAAAAGATGACTATAGCCTCCAAGTCCCCTTCTCCAGCTCCTGTAGTCTGTGCAGTGGGGAGGGCGTCACAGAAGGGGTGGGTACTTGTTGCTTTTACTTCTTGCTCTCAGGTGCCAGTGGTAGGAATCAGCTGTTCCCTCCACCTGTGCTGTGCATCTGACTCTCTTGAGAGCCTCCAAAGACTGATCCTTTACAAAGACTGATACGGTTGCCTGGGAGATGGCCGGGCACCAGGGTTTTAAAGAGATCCCCTGCTTGTTCTGATAATCAGTTGGGATGACAGCCACTATGTTCTTGTTTGTACCTGATGACAGACACAGTTTAATTGATTCCACATCAGGAAGCATGTATCATATGTTTGTCATGTATGCATCACTGTGGGGCTCCTGGCTGAAGCCTTGGATAAGACGAGAAAGGGAAAGCTGCTTACGTAACAGTTGGAACAGGACTCTAAGACTCACCTTGATGTTGAACAAAAGAGATACAGGTGGTATTGAATTCCTGGTTTCCAGTTCTGCCCATAGGGAAAGCACAGTAAAATGTGACTTGTCACTAAACCGGCGATATGAAGAATCCTGGTAAAAGGAGAGAGAAATGGATTCATTAAGAAATCTTTAATTCCACAGAGAAGCGATGCACATTGTTAGCTATGGCAGGTTCTGGAAAATCAGTCCGTCGGCTGGTGTTTCACTCTCTGCGAAGGGCTTGTGATGAAGCTTCATGGTGGATCGCTTGCGGGCTGACTGGTGTGTCCTGGCTCAACTACCAGCACCAAGGGGGGAAACAGTATCTTGTTGTCCTGCATAAATGGTCATAAACTGCACTCCGATGGGCCATCATATCACATGCAGATTTTGAGTGACACTTAACTTCCTGTAACTGTCCACCACTTTCAGAGCCTGTGGGAAGTAGCTGAAAGAGCACCAGAGTGAGCATAGAGAGACATTTGCCGGCACCCAGTGAATACCATGGATGTCCAGTATAGTTTCCCAGAGATCCAGTTAACAAAAGTAGACTCCAGGGTCAGTTGCCCCAGAGACAACACTCTGCCTCTGGGCTGCCTGCAGTTAGCCCCTAGGGCTGTTAGCATTGAGTGACATTGCCCAGGGAGTCTGTAAGCAGTGACAGACCAGTGTCAGAACTGGAGTCCTGAATTAGGAGGCAAGCCCTGACTGAGTGTGCTGTGTGCGCTGTGAGCGCTTCCCACCTGCATGGTGGGACCATTTTCTTCACCTCTCACCTCCTCAGAGCAGAGCCATTGGGAACCAGGGGTGCACTAGTTTACAAAGTAGAGACTGGCTACAGAACAGGCTTCCCTTCTTATCTGCACACTATGTATACATTTAATACATGTGGCACACAGACAGACACTGTTTTTGAAAGTCCCACACACACCCTGTGTTTGGGAGGCATTTGCCAACACGCTGGAGCACCTGCTCTGGACTTCCCTCTGTGACAGCTTGCATATCTCCTCTCAGCTGCAGTGATTACCTGTATTCCTGCTGTGTTATAAGCTCCAAGGCAGCACATCCTGTATCCATCTTGCTGACCATTCTCTCTGTGGAACATGAGGAAACATTTCGCTGCGAAGAAGGTGGGAGAGAAAGCCGTTCTGGTTTTGGGGTGCCGGACCCAAGCTGGCTTTGTCAGGAGGGCCCTCATTATAGCCCTGAGCTTCACCCTGTTTTAACCACACCTTGTTGTCTCTTGCACACACATTGTACTCCATTGTAGTCCCTGCAGGCCAGTGGCATCTATTATTTGTCAGAAGAGCCCTATGGAAGAGATTGTCAGGTGCTTGGAAATATATTTATATCCCTACTGGAATCTTTGTTTTCAATGCTAGAAAGTCTTACAGGGCAGATGAGCATCGAACTCACGCTTCATGTTCAGCAGTGTTAGTCAGGTGCCACAGCACTATGTGTTAAGATCTGAGGTAACTCTAACTGGCTCACTCTGTGCACTACTGATTTCGACTGTACCACGTGGCATCGTCTCGTGACATGTTCGCATGCAGACAACTGGAAAGTAGTCGATGTTCATCATATGGCTCCCTTCCCACCCATGAGGTTGCTTCCTCTCCAGCACCACCAGGTACCTTTTTTGTAGAGACTCCATCCCAGGAATTCAGTGATTTTGCACTCATGATGGTGGTAGAGAGATTGTTGCCGGCTACAAGACTATCTAGAACAGGGGTATACCTCTGTTATACCTTACTACTCATTACAGTTAAAAGATTAACACAAATTTTAAAATAGTTTGCCAAGGTAAACAGTAAAGATCTTACTTCTGTCTTATCCCAGCACATGAAGTCTAATCTGCAGGGAGTATTGGGAGCAGTTGTTAAGATTCTGTAATTTCTATTAACCTGGGGCTGTACTCTCTGCCGCCTGTCACACTGCAGTGACAAGGAACCAACAACAACCAAAGAAAACCACTCTATTCATTATCCTATGGAGGAGCAAAGCCATATCAGTTCCAAGGCATCCCCCTCCCCCCAAAAGAAAAGGTACAGATGGCATTGTTTGTTCTCTCTACCACCAAATAACTGACATCAGAAGAGACCTTAAGTGTCTTGAAATTTTCAGACTTTCCATGAAGCCTTCTTGAGTTAACCATCTTAAGTAAGCCACTAAGGCTGCAATCATCAAATCTTCTAAGATGTAGGGTTTGTAAAGTATTGGAAACCTGTTTTCATCCAAGATTCTTAACCTGCCTCTTGTTGCTTTGTGTGTAACTGATATTGAAGGAGGGCTGCCATCTGTCAACCCAAAGTACAGTTTAGTCATTTCATAGAGCTGCCTGAAAGCCTTGTAAGGGCAACAATCTCTCTACCACTATTATGAGTGCAAAATCACTAAACTCTTAGAAACGTGCTTCTGCAAGGAAGTACCAGGTGGTGTTGGAGAAAAATCCAAGAGTCAGGATGAGGAGGAATGTAAGCAGAGATTGCGCTTTCATTCCCAGCTGCCCAGACCTGAATAATCACACAGAGACTATATTCATTTTAACACTGTGATGAACAAAGAAACTGCTTTGGCCTGTTGATGGGATAGAACTTAGGCAGTGGGGAGGACTAAACTGAATGCTGGGAGAAAGAAGGGCAGAGTGAGAGAAGCCATGGATCCTCTGCCTGAGACAGATGCTGGGAATATTTCCGGTTAAGCAACTGCCATGTGGCGATACACAGATTGATGGAGATGGGTTAAATTAATATAAACATTAGCCAATGAGAAGCTAGAGCTAATAGGCCAAGCAGTTATTTAATTAATACAGTTTCTGTGTGATTATTTCAGGTCTAAGCTAGTTGAACAGCTGGGAACGAACAAGCACCATCCTCCAACAACACTGTTTGGCCAATAGCTTAGGCATATTCCTAGCTAGCTCTTACATCTTAAATTAACCTATTTCTATTAATCTATAAATCACCATGAGGGTATGGCCTACCAGTAAGTTTCCCACATCTTTCTCCCTCAGCAGCTACATGGCATCTCCCTGACTCTGCTTTCTTTCTCCTTGCATTCAGTTTAATTTTCCCTGCCTAGCTCTGTTCTGCCCTGCCATAGGCCCAAATAGCTTCTTCATTAGCCAATGGTAATAAAATATACTCACAACATATAGAGGGGAAATACACATCATCTCCCCTTTTCTGTCTAAATAAAATCGAAGGTTTTAACTTTAGTATAGTAAAATTATATATAACAAGACAGGTATCAAGCAAGAATTACACTTATATTATTTAGTTTATTTGTATCTGGAAAGTTTCATATCTAATTTATCTTTTATCATAACTAAAGAAAACTGTAACTGTTTATCTTCAACTCCATCAAAGACTCAAGAAGGATAAAATATTACAGGAAATACATTGTAAGCAACTTTCAAAGTTCTAGAATCTCACTGCCTGGACAGTCACCCAAAGTTCTTCTGTAACATTGTAGGCACCCACCAACCTGCAGGCTCACAGTATCCAGCATCCATCAGACTTTTCCATGAAGCAGGAAATGTGAAAGTCTGTTTTATCTGTGTTAGCAGTTTGTCAGTCACTTTATTCTGTGTCCTGCAGATTGTCTGGTGGTTTCTTCTGTGAAGCAGGACCCTGCAGGATCATTCCATCCTTTGGAAAGTTCAGCAGTCACTTTTCTGTGGACCCTGCATGTCCAGTTTGTACAGCATACCATCAAACAGTCCAGGCAAGAACAGTTTCTTGCCTAAATGGCTAATTGTCTCACATTTAAGCAAATTTCATAATGAGTTTCTTCAATGCCCATTAACCTCTTGAAGTAGATTGGTGTTGCCCAAAGCAGGCATGTCTCATTGTTGAGAAAAGTCTTAAGTTTTTAAAACATTTTAAATGCCACATTATGTCAGTCTTTGAAAGGTTTGAAGAATACCTATCCATCTGAAATATATCTCTATTTATCTAGAAAACCTAACATAACTAAAAGTTTGATTATTATAGATGACTTTCTATTCATCTGTATTTCTTAATCATTACATTTTTAAACAAGCTGCATAAACTCAATACCTTAAACAAGAGCAGAAATAATGTACAAAGTGCAACCAAAATCAACCTTAAACTTGTACCAGTAGACCAAGATTCATAACAATGCAAAGTATTCATCTCTATATTATATTCCCCTTATTATTATCTTTTTTTAAAAAATGACTGTGACCATTTATACCTAATCCCTTTTAAATGAAAACAAACATTTATAAACAATTATATAGGGAATTTGGGTGCATTTTTCTCTAAACTGCTTCCTGCTGTTTTTTGAGTGAAGTATTTTTAGGGTTCATGGAGACCTTTCAGGGGCTCTTGTTCCATCAAACCACATTAGCCTGAAAGGAATCCACAGGTTCTCATCTTCTGTGGAAACAAAAGCAGAACCTCTTTTCCAGAGCTACATATCCTTAGACTCAAATTTTGAAGTCAAGACACCTTTATGTTGGTTTAACCTAGCAGCTCCCACAATCAAATGTCTCCCTTCATTTAACTCATTAGCAGTCAAAAAGTTCAAAGAAATCCCAATAACATACATAATCTAGACTCTTATTGTATTTTCCATCTTTACATGTCTTTTTTTACTCTATTACTTTTTTAATATTTATTTTAAGGAGGTATGTTTACCACTTCTGCAAGCCATGCTCACTGCCCCAGCTCCAGGGATGTAGCGGGTCTATGTCACCATTAAGCAACTTGTAGCGCTCTGCTCAAAAACCTTAAGTGCTCTGTAGAAGGATCTTCTGAAAGAGCCAGAGCTATTCATGCCCTTAGTTTCTTAAAGGAGCTGCGTCTCTGCTTGTGGTCCACAAACGCAGCCTATCTGAAAAAAAAAATGCATCTACAAGAAGCTGCACTTGACTCCCATTTTTGTGAGTCTAGAAGCCCTCTTTTCTTTCTTAAACTTTCTTTTAGGTCTTATGTTGATCCATGCTCCAGACAGTGGGCGCCATTGGTAAGCTGAGACTGCACTTTTGTTTTTGGCTGCCCAGACCCAAATAATTGCACAGAAACTATATTAATTACAATACTGTTTGGCCAATAGCTTAGGTGTATTCCTAGCTAGCTCTTACATCTTTAATTAACCCATTTCTATTAACCTGTGTATCACCACGAGGCCGTGGTCTACTGGTAAGGTTCCAGTGTCTTTCTCTTTGGGCAGCTACATGGCATTTCCCTGACTCTGTCTTCTTTCTTCCTACATTCAATTGAGTTTTCCCTGCCTAGTTTTATTCTGCGTTGCCATAGGCCAAAACAGCTTCTTTATTAACCAGTGGTAATAAATATATTCACAGCATACAGAGGGTAATCTCACATCCCAGGAACTTCAGTAGTTAAAGAACTTGGAACGGAGGTCAGATGGAGACTTTAGAAAGTCTGGTGAAGACTTAACTTTGACTAGGCACAGTACTGGCATGTTCCCTTTTTGTATACACAGAACAAATTCTCCTAATAACTCCTGTATTCACCAAGCCAACACATATGCATCGAGTGTGTACTGCATAGTAGGCGTGTGCCCTAGGCCCCAAACAAAACACAACTGCTACCTTGTAGAACCTGCATCTTAGTTGGCTGAGAACGGCAGACAGTGTGGTTTGAGTGGAAAACAGAGTTGAAGGAAGTACTGCTTGTTGTCAAGGAACTTACAGTCTGGGTATAAAGTAAAACATGCTATCATTGCTATCTCAAACTAGACTAGAACTTTCTCCATTAAAGAGATAAGCACTTTGGGCTGGAAAGGTAGATGCTTCGGTGAAGATAAGAACTAGTTCTGCAATCATGGAGACATGAGTTCAGATCACCAGCATCCAGGGCTCCACATGTCTGTAACCCTAGTGTTGGGGGATGGAGATGATAATCATTGGACAGCCAGCTAGCCAACATGGCAAGTTCCTGTTCTACAAGAACCCCTGTGTCAAGGGAATAAGGCAGGGAATGGTGGCAGAAAGCATCCACTGTCCCCTCTGACCGCCACATGAGGCCACTCAGGCACACATATTTGCACTGTCACATGCATGTACCACACACATGAAAAAATTCATCAAAAAGTTTAAAGAACAAATCACTTAGAGTAGTTTCTTCTTGTTGACCTAATGTGTTCCAGTTGCTGGTTTCTTGTCTCCAACAAGCATTTTCTGTGGTAATGAGGACAGTAGGACCACTCGATGCTTGTGGTTTCTTTGGCATATTTGATGAGATCTTATATTTTTTGGAATAGTTGAATTCTAGCCTAGGTTTGTACTTAGCAGAAACTTCCTGTTGATGATGTTGACGAGGATGTGATAAGAAGGGAAGGCACTGGAGGGCAGTTCACACTGGATCTCTGGACTCTGAGGTTCTCTCCTCACCCCGCTGTAGCAGCAACAGCAGCAGCAATATACTGAAACTATGGTATGATTTACCTTAATTAGCATAGCAAATTGCCTCACATTTTCAAAAAGTGCTAATAGATGTTAACTCAAGATAGATTAAAATACCAGACAAATTGTACTACTTTAAAGCGAGTTATAATAATCTTGAAGATGTAGATCATGGTTAGGCTGTCTTTGGAGCAAATGACAAAATCTAATCTTTCTTGTATACTTTTTAAAAACCTGGGGCATATGTTTTTTTCCTTTCAATCACAGTAATTTTTTTCAAATAACACTTCTGAGTTTTTCTTTAGGAAGACTCTTCATTTTCCAAATCTCATGTGAAGTAAATTAGTTACCATTGAAGGAAAGATGTTATGAGGGATTATGTTTAAAACACCTTTATTCCCCCATTTATATTACATACATTTTATAGGTTAGAGAATGTTCCTTCACCCTAGCAAGTAGAATGGCACATGACAAAATTTCTGCAGGCTTGTGTATGTCAGCATAAGACTGAAGATGGCTTGGTTTCCCCTGGTGTCTTACACCAAGCTCAAGCCCCTCTTCGGCACAAGAGCACGTTTAGAGTCTACAAGAAGAAGGAGGCATCACATTTACTTCTGAGGAGCCAGCGAACATAACAGCATATAAAACCTACCATTAGCACCACCCAGAGACATCATAAGTGAAAATAGAGCACACGCCACACTCTCCCCGCATAACATTTCCCCAGCCAAGGTCTGAAATGGTTTGTTTGCGTGTTCTCTTCTGCGTTTTCTGGAATTTACAGTACACAGTTAGCAGAAGGGTTGCTTAGAAGACGCACGTTATCTACTGAGGCCCGCCATTGTTCGTTCCATCGCAGCCACACAGAGCCGACCTGTTCTTAATATCCTACGAAAGCCAGAGAAGTCCCATGATAGCATCTCTATTCTTAAATACAGGTTTACCTTACTTCATGAAAAAGAAATAGATAAAGTAAATTCCGTTGAATCAAAGGAAGTGATATTAGGGGAGCTGATGAAATAAATTAACCCTCCCTTGAAAGGGTTTGCTAATGTGAAAAATTCTTACCTTAATTTACACACTTCATAAATCTGTGTCTCTGGGTATCGAGTTTGCTTAAGGTGAATTACATTCCTCTTTCTGGAGAAGCTATACACTGGTATTTTTTTCTTCTTAAAATTGATTCTCCAAAGAAATTACCTGTCAGTGGTATACACAAAACTGCCCTGCTGTGTGTGGATTGGGAAGGAGGTGCAGTGTGCTCTGCGCCCCCCCCCCAATTCTGCCTGCTTTGGTGAGTAGTCCCTTCCTGCTAAGTGCCTGGACTGTGTGCACTTGCTCTCCTTTCCCAGCATTCTCTCTGACTGTGGCTCCTGCGCTCTCTCAGAGAAGCCACTTTCATCCTAGTGTGTTAGGAACACAGTCCCCTGACGCTGAGATCCTAAACCCGCAAGTGTGTTAGGAATACAGTCAGTCCCCTGACGCAGAGATCCTAAACCCGCAAGTCTTGTAGATCAGGCCTTCTCAAACCCTGGCCACGCACATCCCTGTTCATCATACGGAATGTTACATTACCCCAGCATATCCACTAGTAAAATAGGTCTACAAATCAAACATTTGCTGATCAGAGATCACAGAGAAATTCATTTAAAAATAATACTTTGGCATACAAACAATCTTACCACTTTTTAAAAGATGAAAGCAAGTTGATCCCTGCTGAGGTGGGTGTACTTGTTAGGAGAAGAATCCGGTCTTGACTGAGTATTAGCTACTGTGGATCATAGAGCATCTTCAGTGCTTTTCAGACTGACTGAGACTTAGACTTTACAATTGTCTGTGCCAGAAACATAAATACATATTCATAGTTCAAAATGGCAGAGGTATATCCAGAGCCATCTTAGAAATTATTAGAGATTGTCCTGTCACACACCAAAATTCATTTATGAAAATTTTAAATGAAACTCAGGTAACAGTTCTTAAAAATCAAACATTCTAACAATGCACAATCCAAATTTGACACTTACGTGGTGGTAGAAAAATAGACAGAAGTCTTTGCTTTTAGTAATTAAACCATTATGTAGCTTTAAGAGCAGAAACCTTGTACATACAGTACAAACACTGCAGCTCCTAGCTGCATGACCACGAGACCATGTGTTTCAGGAGGCCTTCCTCGCTGGATCTGTGTCGCGTAGCATACACAGTACAAAGTCCATGTGCTGTGGGTTCAGAACCAAGGGTCTCTGTGAACTCCCACTACACAGTATGGACAAGCACTGCCAGAAGCATCTCTGATTGAAATAGCATTTAATTTTAAATCAGTGTTCAGCCCTTGCATGCTCAGAAACCACCTGCCACCAAACTTTAAAACCTTCACATTCATCTGTACAGCTTGTGGAGGTCACAATCCACAATTCAAGAAGCTGGGCTGCCCACTCCTGAAATCATCAAGTAGAACAGTCGTCCTACCTGGGAAGTGTGCCCTAAAGATTGCCCTTGCTGTGACTGTTTTCTTGAGAGCATTGTGACCACCCTCATGAAGGTTTACCTCGGATACATCTAGAAGTGGAATGATTCTGATTAGCACTGTGAGGATCGGGTTATCTCATACACACCCTAGTTAACTCCTGCGCACTGCCGTTCAGGGGGCTCCTTGCATCAGCCATGGTGCTAGGCATAAGATTACATCTAAGCCTCACAACCGGTCTACAGTGTAAGTCCCTTCACCTTGTTTTCATAGCTGAGCAATCCAATGAGAGAGAGAGAGAGAGAGAGAGAGAGAGGATTTGAACAAGCATGTCATAACTAGAGAAATGTCCTGACAAGCAGGGCATGGATGGAGGTCCATATCTAAAAATCTCAGCTCTTGGAAGATTTAGCATCTTGTGCTTGATGCCAGCCCGGTTATATAGCAATGACCCTGTCTTAAACCCTCTGATGAAGATTAAGTGTCAGCAGCACAAAGTGACCATGGCAGTTCTCAGTATTAAACAAAAATAACACCCTGCCTAAGTTTCAAGTCACCTGTTAGGAAAAGTACAGACAAGAGAATAAGCGAATGATCAGTATACTTCTAAGCTTACTTTCAAGACAAGCAGCTAGGGCTTCTAGGATTGTTCGGGCTTTGGGGATTTTGTTGTTGTTGTTTTTCTTGCGGTGGTGATGATTTCCAATAATGAACATCAAGAAAGATGTTCAAAAATGTTTACCACAAATATCTTCATTCCGAATTAACTCAGTATAGCTTACACAGTACAAATGAAATATTGATGTATTCGAAAATGCCCAAGTGTTCTATAAAGATTTTAAATAAAGCTACCTATAAGTTGTAGTTCTTAGGTTAATCATTTATTTATCTAAAGGATGAAGGAAGCTGTCTACTTCTGTGATATGAACTGCAGTCAGCTTAAAAATAATCGACAAATTAATCCCTTCACAGCACAGCAATTGTAAAGGTGTTAGTTTTAATTAGGCCTGTCTGATTGCCTTGTCTAATCAAGAATCACGGTGGCTTCTTTGACGGCTAAGGTCTGTTGGGGCCATCCCTGACCTGCCAGCTATGTGTGTTTTAATTATTGATCCCTCGCATTTCAGCCCTTCTCACAAAGGGACTGGGATTTGCAATGTCTTAACATTTAAAGGGAAGAAAAACAAACATTTTCCCTTGCCCTTCTATCTGGAATCCTGTGTAGCCACCCTGCCCCTCCCCCACTGTAAAGTGTTCATCCTGAAGGGCTCTCCTGTGGGTGAGGAAGTCAAAGGTCCGCCAGCATGCCATCTCCTTGTTTCCTTCCTCTGTGCTCTGGCTTTTTAATGGTCGTTGCTAAGGTCTTGGCAAATCACAGTCATTTAGTCGTTTATGTTTAGCAGGTACATTTGATTTCATGACATCATGTTTAATTAAAAATCCATAGGAGCAGATGTAGTGCTGGGAAATCAGAGGCGTCAGACTAAAGGAAAACATATGTTTCCAGCAAACATGTCCTCACGCTGCTAAGCGGAAAGGAAGGGGAGAGCCCAGTTCCTGTTGCATTGCACGCCCCATGTGGTGCTGGTGGTCCCTGTGTATGACCCTGGCTCTTCTTTGCTCCCAGGTGAACGAGGTGACGGTTGAGCAGCTGGTGCAGCAGTACCCCCACATCACCTTCAGCACCGTTCTGCAGGACTGCAAGAGGACCTTGGAGAGAGCCTACCAGATGGGCTGGACCCCCAACATGTCTGCCGCTTCCTCCTGAGCAGGGCAGAGCCGTGGGGGTCGGGGCTGGGGTAACAGTTTTAACCACCACCTGTCTGTCTGGACCCGTGTTCTATTTGTGTCTTGTTTGCATACTGCATAGCATAAGTGCACTTGTTATGTCCCCAGGTGAGCTGCCTTGTGTTCCTAAAAATGGAAGATTATGAAAACCATAAAAAACTTTTTTTTTAATCCAAAAGTTTATTTCTCTAAAAAAAGACTTTGTGAAATCTCAAGTCAAAAAACTGGGTGTATTATTTTGAGTGTCTAAGTTCTGCCACATCTTGGAGATGCTCAGCCAAAGGCTTTCTTTTGTGATAGAATACGCTGTTCACTTCCGATTAGACCAGAACAGGAGACACACCTGCAGTTCCACGCTTGTGGACCCTCATGTCTGTGCACGTATGCTCAGTGAATGTCTTGATAAGTTATATCCTGACTGAGGGACCTTCCTGGAGGCCATGGGGGGAGCATGCCATGCCCAGTGGTAATGGCTGACTCACTGTGCCCACAGGTGGTCAACTTGCTGTCTTGTGGGTACCTTAGGAACTAGAGAGAATAAATAAAGCCTTTTGTAAATTTGTATATGGAGGCAACAATCCCTGGCCAGCTCACAAAAGTTAATTATTCATTATTCTGTAAATGCTTTTCTGTTGAGTAATAAATATTTTAGTTGGTTTTACATTGACACCTTGTTAGCTTTTACTTTGTGGGTAGTTATTGGCCAGGGTATATTTTAGTGACATTTGGGGCTCATCTTACATTATCCACATTGAAGCCACGAATGTAATTAATGGTGTGCAGTTATTTTAAAAATTTTAGAGATCATTTCATTATTTTGGCAATTTTGGTAATTATGAAAATATATTCTGAGGTGGAGTAGTCACATTGGTAGAAGATTAATGAATGAGATGTAAGTAGACAATCTTCCTATTGAATATTTTCTTTTGCATTGGGATTTAGAACAGGTTTTTGGATATATGCATGTTATAATTTTGAATAGTTCTCACACTACTGCAGAGATCTACTGTTAGCTAATGTATGAGTTAAGGAGAGAGTTAGAAAATCTGTTCATTAAGATTCAGTTTGCACTTGCCAGAAATAAGTGTTTTAGTTTAATTAAATATTCCCAGCATTTAGTTATCTCAGTTGCTATCAGAAAATGAGTATATGTTTTGATTTCACACATCCTTCCAGTTAATCCATTGTAGGGACTCGGGCTCCAGTAACCTCTCCTGTGTCTGGTCTATAATCAGGCGGCAGGGAGCCTCTTCAAGCTAAAGAGTGATTAACTTTCATAGTAGGAGGAGCAAAACTTTGACCTTTGAACTTGCTATTTATTCTCACCTCGTGTGGTCTTTGGTCTTTGACAATTATGATGAGGTCTGACTTTATTTCTTATAAACCCTGATGCTCCTGACGTGATATGAGTCGCAAGAAGCAGAAAGCAGCCTTCCGTCTGAATGCCATTCACATATGTTCGAGAACTACTTTCCTGTAGAAATGTTGGTTTCCTTCGAGTATGTCAACATGCTTCTGATGTGGCATTTTCCTTTTTTGCTTTAATTCCAATCAGTTAAAAATACTGAGAAAGTATCAGGAATTTTTTTTTTCCACAGCCAAACAGGTTGCTAGTTTAGTTTGAAAGAAATACAAATGGTTTAAGAAAAAGTTGTTTACCACTAGAAAACTACATTTCTTCTTATACATTGAACTGTATCATTTTATATCCATTTCTCCGCTACTAAAAAAATGTTATTTCATAATATTTTAATTGCTTTTTAACCCAAAAGTAATTTATAAGACTATGTGTATAGTAATAGTAGCTTGAATGAATAAACAAAAGTTTAATTTTTATATGTCACATTATATGTTAAAGAGCTACACAAGGACAAAAGAAGGAAAAGTCATCTTTGATATAGATGGCATGATTTCAGTTCCAAGTTGAGATCATCTTTGGAGTGTTCTGGTGAAGTCACCGGTGGTTTCAGATGGTAGAATGAATTCTGTAAATGCTGCATTCTTTGAAGCTGAAGCCCAGCCACTCTAACACGCTTTAGCTTGGGGGTGAGGCTGCACTTACTCTCTAAGATAATACAGGAAAGATAATACAGAGAAGCTGTGCAACAGAACTGGGAAGCTGCTTTGGCTTATTTATAGAACTCTGTAGAAGTATCATATCCAGCCTCAAAGTATTAATCTCATAGAAACAAACAAAAAAAAAAAAACAGCCAAGAAAAGCATCACCTCAGTGACCCTGTGGAGGGTGTTGAATGTGCTCTCATTAGACGCTTTGAAATGAGGCTTAAAATACTTTTTCTGGGCGATATAGTTCCTTTTTTGCTTAGCCTATCATAAATACATGTGAACACATTTAATGCGGGGCTGTTTATCCTCTCCAAATGTCAACAGTATTTTCAGAATAAAGCCTATGAAATTTACTGCTGCCGTGGAAAAGTCTGGTCCTTTGTATTTAATGTCCTTTTGAGTGGATAAAGAAAATTCACCCAGTTTGTAGTTTCTATATTTCTGTGAATCTTTTGACCTTGCAATGGGTTGCAATAAAAGAGAAACCGAACTCCATGTCTTTTGTTTTCCTTTAGACAATAAATGAGCTCCCTGTGGCTGGCTGGGTGGGATGCACACGGTCATCGGTGCCCTTGTGTGTTTCACTGCGGACTTGCATAGCTTTGGCTAATCCGGAATGATAAGCGTGATTCAGAAACAAGACTCAGGCCTCATAAATGTAAGCAAGTGAATTGTTTAAAATCCCATTTTATATGTGGTTACTCATTTGCTTAGTCACCTATTCATTTTCCCCCAAAGGCAAGTAAATAAATACAATACTTAGTGAGTAGCAGCCACATGCTAGGTACAAGGGATTTAAAGATGAATGAAATTTATTCCCAGCTTCAAGTTGCTCATACTGAATAAAGCAGCAGCCTGCATACCACGCAGTGAATTGGAGTACGGCATAGGTAGTAGCAGAATTCAGAAAGAGCCCGTTGCACTGTAGTCATAGATGAGTTAGTATGGAGATGTCCAAGTGACTATGTGGAGTGTGTGCTTGGAAATAGGGCAGGAGATGCCATAGGGACTGTCATCAGAACAGTCTAAAGTCATCATTTGTTATTGAGTAGTTAGAGAACGAAGAGGTTTAAGTGAGTATTGTGTTTTTGCACACTCCAAATATAGGGAAACAGAGAAGGAGACCTCAAAGGAAACCCGAGAAAGCGCATGTAAAAGGACGAAGAGAAGTCAAGTTCATGCTAGAAGCTCACACAGAGTTATCCAGCCTCGTGATGCTGCAGAGGGAGATTGGTGTGATAGCTGACCACTGGGGCCAGCACAATGGCTCAGCAGATAAAAACACTCGCCTCCAACCTGAAGACCTGGGTTAATCCCTAACACCCACATGGTGGAAGAAAAACCAATTCTCTCTTCTTCTCTGACCACCTGTACTTTATGGTGCATGAATTCTCTCTGTCTCTCTGTCTCTGTCTCTGTCTCTCTCTCTCTCTCTCTCTTTCTCTCTCTCCCTCTCTCTCTCTCTCTCACACACACACACACACGCACCAATAAATAACTAATACTAATTGACTGGTAAAACATTAGGAGGTTTCATAAGTGCAACTTTAATAGTTTGCAATGAACAAAGCCTTACTGAAGTGGGTCTAATTTCTACGAGGCTAGTCTAACCACAAAATTATAGGTAAAATCTATAAACCAGTGAAGTCCTAAATACAACTTAGCAGGTAAACTGCCTTAACATTGATTCTTAAAAAAATAAATAAAAATAACAGATTCGCCAATTAAATAATAGAAGTTATTCTTTATAGTTTTGGAGGTTAGGAAGTCACACCGGCAAGATTGGTGACCATAAAAATCCAGTGTTTGCTTCCAAGAAGGTACCTCGACCACCATGGCCTCGACTGACAGAGAGTGAAGTGGAGGGAAAACTGCTCTGTTCTCGTCTGAGAAGGCGTTGATGTTATTACTCGTGGGGAAGATGGCCAGCTGTCACATTCTAGTGGCTCCCTTAGTATTCTTGCTGTTGGGGTAAACGTCCAACATTATCCTTGGAAGAGACACAGACATTCAAACGGCAGTATGCATTAACACCAAATAAGGCAAATTATGAGTGGTTTTTAAATGGATATAATGAAAATGTTCAAAATAATCATTTCTGTTACAAAAATCTTAGGGAACTAATACAACTAGGACGCATTGTTAACCAAAACCCTAAAAAAAACCTAAGGAACATTTTCTTTTTGCCGGTATCACTACCATTTAGCATAGGAAATGAAGACCGCTGACGGCATAAGATGATTCTTCTAGAACGGAAGAAACAAATTCTGAGTTAGGTATATCTAGTAAGAGTATCTACCAAGACAGTCACAAAGCTCAAAGGAATGGACTCATTAAAATTAATAAAATAATCTAAGAGTTAGTTGGCTATGGTGTTACAATAGAATGTTCTCTTACATCTTTTTAGATCAATGGCGAAGTAGAAAGGTGTGACTTTTTAAACTCCTTATGGACTGGAGAAATGGCTCTGGAGTTAGGAACACAGAACCCAGATTCCATTCCCAGCACCCATATGGTAGCTAACAAAACATTTTATTAACAAATACATAGAGTAACATCTCCAATGTTGGGAGTGAAACCCAGGTCCTCACAAATGCTGGGCAAATATGTAACTAAGCTTCATGCCCAGCCCCCAGCAACATAACTCATGACTCTGTAGATAAATTATCAAGCCATAATAATAGACCAAAAAATGTGTGAGGAGTCTGTGTGTGCGCACATGCACACACACTAGGATGTTCATGGGGAGAATTTCCAATAGCTTAAGCCTGTTAGGAGACAATTCTTGGAGGACCTTTGCGTTTCTGTACGTCTTGAAAAGAGGTGCTCAGTGCCTTTGCTCTATGTCTTTACAAGGCTATCCTTCAAACATGGCATACTTTCCAAGATGAAATATCTGTGCCTGCAAAGCCCTGTTCCCCTATCACATGCACATCTTCATGTCCAGTCAACCACTCCTTTTTATTTCTTTGCACAATTTGGGTTGTCAGAACCTGCATAGAAAAGTGTAGATGGTTGGGCTTCTACCACTCCTGCAAGGAGTGAGGCCCCAGGGAAGTCAGCTTGTGTCTTCAGTCAACATCCCCAAAACTGTTAAACTGACATGTCGGTCTACACGTGTTCTAAAAATTCCACACCACTCTTAGCTTTTAGCATGATAATTTCCCCCTAATTGATCTGCTGATATAATGTCATTGCAACCAAAGTCCTTGTGCAAAATTTTTCATCAAACTTAAGCTTATTCTCTCTTAAATTCACATAAAAAACAAAAGATTAAAAAGAATCAAATAGCATTTAAGGAATAAGATTGTGGAATTTGCTTTACACATTTTGAGACATAACAAATATTTGTTAAGGTGAGATGGCTCAGTAGATGGCCAAGTTTGACAGATTGTTTGATCCCTGAGATATGCATACATGGTAGGAGAAGAGAAAGCTGACTGACCGAGTTGTCAATAGCAACTAAAACAATGTAATAAAGGCTTCAGAAGTAATGGAGCAAATCAGACATTCTTGAAAATATCTAAACTATATTATGGAAATAGCAGTTGAAGTGAATGGGAAAGATTGGATACTCTAAAAAGTAAGAGGTCTAGCTGGGGGATAAAGTGATGGTGGCTTAGAGGCTAAGAGCTCTTGCTGCTCCCGCAGAGGACCTGGGTTCGGTTCCCAGCACCCATAAAACAGCTCACAACTGTAACGCCAGCCCTAGAGAAAATGACACCCTTTTCTGGCCCCTGCACATATCACACACACATGAGGCAAATACATACATTCAGGCAAAACACGCACACACATAAAATAAAAACAAACATAAAATATCAGCAGTTAAACTGGTTGTTTTACTATAAAAAAAAGCTTATTACAAATGAAGTAAAAATTAACAAATCAGAATCAGGATTCAAGGAATTTAGCATAAACTCTTCATGATATTGTGAACTTCATTTAGTGATCACAGAAACAAAACTGAGAAGCACTGTTTAGAAAGGTGGAGATCGAGAATCTTGTTTATATTAAAAGAGTAACTCGGGGCTGGAGAAATGGCTCAGCAGTTAAGAGCACTGGCTGCTCTTCAAAGGTCCTGAGTTGAATTCCCAGCACCCACATGGTGGCTCACAACCATCTGTAATAAGATCTGGCGCCCTCTTCTGTCCAGCAGACATTCATGCAGACAGAACACTGTATACATAATAAATAAATAAATCTTTAAAAAAAATAAAATAAAATGAGTACCTGCTACTCGCCAAAAGGCTAAGATCAGAAGCTAACATGCAATATCTGTAACAAAAAGTTGTTCACGAATGAACAGATCCAGAATATACAAAGGTCCTTGGTGTTGAGTTAACATGGACAAAAGGTGCGAACAGGCACTGGGCAGAAGGGAAAATACAGATGCCCAAATAATCGTGGAAAACATACTCCAATCTGTGTTCTCATGAATGCAAACCCAAAATACGAAGTTGATGACCAATGGCAAAGCCGTGCATGAGACTAAGTATGGGAACAAAGCAATGGAGATAGCTCTCATGTTTGCCCCTCATCTTACAAAGGTGACTACACATGCAGCCAATCCCTCACCAGTGTGCCTCAGAGAACAACATACACATGTGGACCCTAAGGCATGCTGCAGAAGACACATAGGGGTGACATTAATAAGCAATAATTAATAAGGGTTTTGTTTTGCTTTGTCTTTGAGACAGGGTTTCTCTGTGTAGCCCTAGCTGTCCTAGAACTCACTATATAAATCAGGTTGGCCTCGAACTCACAGAAATCCTCCTGCTTCTGCCTCCCAAGTGCTGGCAGAAGGTGTGTGCCCCATGCTTGGCAACTAATAGTTGTTATTAACTGCAACAAACTCGTGAAAACAAATTCCAGCTCCATGTTGGATGAATCTTAAAACTTTGCACCACTTTTTAAATTTCAAAACAATCAAAAATAATATGTCCTTTGATATGCATGTGCACTTACAGAGAAAGGTGATGGCAACACTCATGCATTTGGCAGAGGGCAGTAGAGTGAGAACATAGGACAGAACTCAAAATAAGGAGCTTTCCACAGTATTTGCCTTTGTGCCATAAGACAGTGTTCTTGTAATACATATGCCTAGCAATACAGCACTCACTATTCATACAGCGCAGATGTGTAACAACTCCATTTTCTTCAAATACTAAGGTTTTAAATGATAGGTTTGTGTCTGGTTTAAACTGATTAACTGGATAGCAAGAATTGTTAAACCTATTAGCAAAGTTCCCACTCACACAGTAGCAGACATTAGTTGTGTGACAAACAGGTTACATTGATTGTCTCCCGTCTAAGCAGGAGGCAGAACAGCCTTGTGGCCCTTCTGTGGTCTCAGCAGACCACTGGCTAGCCTGCTGTCTGTCCAGCCATTCCTGGAGTCTCAAGTGGACACCTGTGTGTGAAGTGCAGAGAAGAATTCATATGACGTATGTATTACGTCATTACCACTGGACCCAAAGTGTCACCACACTTATAATATGTTCTCTTCATTTTTAACTGGGTGATAAACATGTATCAAAGCCAGCTGGCAATCTGATGGTCAGTCATTGAAATGGAAAATCAGTCAGAGTCGGGTCTACTCCTTTCATCATATGAATAAACCACAGTTTAGCCATGTGACCATCAGTGACTAGAAGGTTCTTTCTAGTGGGCATTCTGCTAAAATTAACCCTGCTTTCCTGAGACCTTTAGCAGACACGTTGCAGCTACACCGGACTCTTCAGTAACCAAAATGCAACCATCTGTGGGAACATTTTCCCAAACTAAAGCCATCTAAGAAGTAACCCTTGGGCACACAGTCCTGCGAGCTTCCTAATAATCGTAAGGATGCAAGAGGCTCGCAAAGAGAGAGAGAGACTTCCAAAAGAGCTGGCCTTTTTTGATCCAGCTGTTCTATTCGTTACTGGATGGAAGAGATGGTCATGCATTTCTGAAACTCTTTCCACAGTTTGGCGTCACTTGAAAGATCTGAAGATGAGAGGCGTTGACGGAAAGTGGCCTGGGGACACTCAAGCAGGCTGATGGCACTGGCTAACTTTTCTCTAGCCTGAGATCTCTCCATCCTGTGCCTTGGGCTGTGTGTGTACCACGGATGCACGCTCACATGCCCAAATGCACCATTCAGCCATAAAAGATGCCTACAGAATGCAATCTATTCAGCTTTCTGTAACAAACATAGTAGAAAATGAAAAATAAGTCTCCAACTAAAGGCTTTTTAAACAGAACAGTCTCATACATAGATGCTGCCCCCAGTGAGTCTGACTGGCTACAGACAGTGGTGACGAAAGAAAGGAAGAAAGAAAGAAAGAAAGAAAGAAAGAAAGAAAGAAAGAAAGAAGAAGTAAGGAAAGAAAGAAGAAAGAAAAGGAAAGAAATTATACAAATAAATGGTATAAAAAAGCCTGAAATCTTGACTTTGGTGATTGAAATGTCTTTGTTGTCTTTTTAAGCTGCATCTTGCAACCGAGTCACTTACTAATGGGTGGGGATAAGACATCTTCCTAATTATATTCAAATGGAGCCTTTATTAAACTGTTTAATCAATTATAAATCAAAAATTAGATTACAATATGGGATTCATGGATGTAGAGAGACAAACACTGAGAAGCACACTTGGAGATAACAAATAATTGAGCTTAATGTGAAAATTAAGCCCCAGGCACCCCCATCCCCCATTACTGGAGATTCCAGGTGAAGGCTATGTTCTGAAGCAGGCGTGCGCCAGGAAGGAAGCTTGTCTTGGAATCAGTCTGTCCTGCTCAATGTGTAACCCTCCTTCTTCTTCAACTTGGTGCTTGAATCAGCCAGAGGCCAAAGTTAGGGACGCACCTCCAGATGGTCTCGATACACTTTGGCAGGTGAGAGGTTGTGGTGTCCGAGAGAAATGAACGGATTGTGTGAAAGAGCAACATTTTGAAACATTTTGCTTGAAAACCATCACAGAGAGAGGTGTGTGTGGGAGCCTGGAGGTGCGGTGTTCAGGTCTAAGATCTGTGGGAGACAAACACCATGCCAAGGGCTGTGCAGACCAACAGACAGGTATGGTCAGCACACCAAAGTCCCTGCTTCATAGAACAAGGGACAGGCGTCTCCTTCGTTTCAAATGTAGCCTCCCTCCTGGCTCCATGAAAATATCTCTGACCTTCAGTGGCTCTCGAGTCCTTAGCAAAGTAATTCAGTCCTGCCGGTTCTGGAAGTTTCCCTGAAAGAATCCTACTATGTGTCTAGTTTGTGACTGCTTTCCTTTGGTTGACAGTCTCTATGGGACAGGTCCACTTTGTTGTGTGTTCTGCTCCCAGTCCTGCTGTTGTGCAATTGCCTCAGTTCGCCCAGACTGCTGTAAACAAAGAAACAAACAAAAAATAACCTTCTAAACAGTGGCTAAATACTTCTAACAGTTCTCACTTCTGGAGACTGCAAAGTCAAAGACCCCACATGTGGTGAAGGCTTTCCGAACGGTAGACAGTGTGCTCCTGCCATATCGTTTTGTGATGGAAGAACACAGGCTCTCTGGCACCTCCTCATAAGGACACTAATCCTGAGCCTGGGGTCCCTGCACTCTTTCTAAAAGTATTGCCTCTAAGTATTGGCAGTGAGGATTTAAGTGCATTAAATATGCATGCTGAGGGGCTGACAAAAATCTCTATGTCACCGCTTATCCACTGTACCGCTGTACAGCATCTTTGGGGATCTTAGATGGGATAATTACAGACCCTACATTGTCAAGACTTCTCTTGCTTATCTGTCTCCCTGTACCCAAGCACGTGTCCCTCTAGGTCACATCCATAAGAGAAAAATTGCTAAAATTTGCACATCCTTAATTTTCTTAAGGGGTGCTGCAGCATCTTCCAAAGGAGTTGCACCAATTTAATTTGCACCGAAAGGTTACAGAAGCTCCCAGTGGCCTCCTGTGTCATTCTCTTTGCCCTATAGTGACATTTTATCACGGTTTGAGGCTGTGTTGTTCTTTAAACCATTTAAAAAGCTGGATACTGTTTCATAGATTTATTTACCACATAGGAAATAGTGTTTGTAAAAACACTTTTAAGTCGGTGTTTCCCTTCACATTTCAGAGGAAAGAAAGGACACGCAGGGAAGGGGAAAGCCATGGCTTCACAGTGGATTGAAGCTGTGAGGTAAACGCTGTGTGGAGAGAGTAAGGAGGTGAGAGACCGTCAAGAGATTTCCAGAGGAAGGAGTCAATGCCTTCTCCCCTCTTCCCTTCTTGTGGTTTTAGTTGACCTTGTGAGGAAGGGTGTCGCTGCCCTGCCCTCAAACGAGAAGCTGAAGGCTCTTGAGTAAAGCCTCGATCCAGCATGGATGGTGGTGGCAATGACGCAGTTGTACTAAACTGCACTCAACCCAGCTAAAAAAGAATGGTTAAAACAGAGAGAGCTGCCGTTCTTCCGCTGTGGAAACAAAGATGAATTCTTTGGAAATTCAGTAGAAAGGTGTGAGATACCAAAAAGAATGGGCTGTCAATTTAGTCGTGGAGCGCAGAGGGTGTAAAATGCGGGGAAACTAAAATAAAAATCCTAGAAGGATTTTTGTATTTAGACTGCTTTAAAAGTGCATTTGATTTCTAACTCTGCTTTAAGGAGATCAGGGTTAGAGGTCAGAGATAATATGGGGGTGGTAGACAAGAATGAGAGTGTGTCCTGGAAGAATGGCCAAGATCAAAAACCTGGAGAGGATGTGGGAAAAAGGGAACGCTTCTGCATTGCTGGTGGGAATGCAAGCTGCTACAGCCCCTTTGGATGTCAATGTGGCTATTTCTCAGAAAATTAGGAACCAGCCTTCCGCAAGACCCAGCAATACCACTTTTGGGTATATATCCAAAGGATGCTCAATCGTGCCACAAGGACATGTGCTCACCTATGTTCATAGCAGCATTGTTTGTCATAGCCAGAACCTGGAAACAACCTAAATGCCCCTCGACTGAAGAATAGATAAGGAAAATGTGGTACATTTACATAATGGAGTACTACACAGCAGAAAAAAAAACATCTTGAATTTTGCAGGCAAATGGATGGAGCTAGAAAACATCATTTTGAGTGAGGTAACCCAGGCCCAGAAAGACAATTATCACAAGTACTCACTGATAGGTGGTTTTTAAACATAAAGCAAAGAAAACCAGCCTACAAACCACAATCCCAGAAAACCTAGACAACAATGAGGACACTATGAGAGACTTACATAGATCTAATCTACATGGGAAGTAGAAAAAGACAAGATCCCCTGAGTAAATTGGGAGCATGAGAGCATGAGGGCCTTGGGAGAGGGCTGAAAGGGAGGGGAAGGCAGGGAGCAGAGCAGAGGAAAAGAATGTAACTCTATTTAAAAAAAAGAGAGAGAGAGAGAGAGAGAGAGAGAGAGTGTGTGTAATACAAACCAAAGAAAAATGCCCGGGCCACACATCAAAAGAACAGTGCCGAGCACGTGTGAGCTTGCACACGGTTTTATTGAAACATAAAATATTGAAAGCATTTATCTGCATATATGTCCTTTCAATGTTTTAATCAACTTTTCCAATTAAATAACCAACTAACTAATGTGACCATGCTGAAGAGGTTTTCACTGAACCCACTCAGCCCAAAACAGAGGCCCAGCTCACAGGAATCACTATCTGGCCATCTATCTTCCGATAACCCTCTTTTAGAATGAAGGTAGAATCTCCCTACAGCAGAATATGCAGCCAACTGTCTGGATTTTAAAGACTATCTGCTGCAACGTGTGTCCTACAAGAGCTATGTTGTGTAAAAGCTCATGATTGTGTGTGTGTGTGTGTGTGTGTAACTAAAGGAGGCCCACAGGAGCCCATGATAAAGGATTACAAATGTTTACTGGGGCTCACTCACAATAGAAAGCCACTGTGTTCCTCTGCTCTGTGGGCACTGGGTTTGCGAACTGAACTCCGACCACCAAACAAACAAAAGAAAAAAAAGGGGGCGAGCATGCTCCCTGTCTGTGCTTATAGTACCTCAGACCACGCCCTAATGGGCTGGTATCTGAAAGGCTATTGGCTGAATGAATTCCCACCACATGTGTATGCCACCCCAGAAAGACAAGGGTCCTTTTATGCCATCACGTATTTATCATGCCTGTTACTTAACCCTTCTTGAATGAAATCATAGAGCATGCATTATCGATATAATTTCCCCCAGATGACTTTTTGAGATTCATCTATTGTACTTGTATGCCAGATTAATGCAAGATAAAGTCTTCTGAGGAGGAAACCTCAACTCAGAAATTGCCTCCATAGGATAGGCAAGCCTACAGTGATTGATGGGGGAGGGCCCAGCCCATTGTGGGTGGGGCCACTTCTGGGCTGGTGGCCCTGGGTTCTATAAGAAAGCAGGCTGAGCAAGCCATGGGGAGTAAGCCGGTAAGCAGCATCCCTCCATGGTCTCTGCATCAGCTCCTGCCTCCAGGTTCCTGGGCTGTTTGAGTTCCTGTCCTGACTTCCTTCAGTGATGAACTACAGCGTGGAAGTGTAAACCAAATAAACCCTTTCTTGGGTTGGTCATGGTGTTTCATGGCAACAGTAGTAACACTAAGACATCCATGTTGGGTTATCAAATGTTGCTGAGCAGGATGCCATTGCATAAAGCTGTAGCACTACTTACTCCCTTCTGGTAATGGATATGTGTGTTATTACCCAGTTTGACTCACTAATATGCTAACTTAAAAACATGTGAACACACACACACACACAGAGAGAGAGAGAGAGAGAGAGAGAGAGAGAGAGAGAGAGAGAGCATTAAAGCTTAAAAAACAAATTTGCTTACTTGAAACCTGGGCCAGAAAGCAGCTAATATTTTTGCATAACCCTTTAGCAGGTTATCTCTTTGCTGTTTTCTTGAAAACACACCTAAGAGTAGGATTCCAGAGTCATGGGTCTAGTATATCCATACAGACCTGGAAGCTTCCAAGTTCTCCTTAGTCGGTGCTGCCTTTTTAAGTCCTAGCACCAAAGAGTGACAGCTCAGATTGCCCTGCGTCCTCACCGGCATTTGACATCAGTCCTTCAAGCTAGCTCTTTCCAAAGGTGTTTGTGGTGGTAGAGTGTGCTTATAATTGCTTCTCCCGGACGACTAATGATGCCAAGGATATTCTCATGGGTGTGTGGTCCTTGCCTGGCCTCCTTTTGTGAAGTTTGTCTTTGAGCTACATAAAGTGTAGCTGTTTTTAGGATATGTTTCCTCATTTAACTCCGCTAACATTCTGTAATAAATAACTGCCAATATCTGTGTAAGATTTTTCTCTTGTATTATATTCATTTATTCGTCTGTCTCCGAACAATGCCATATACCATGCTATATGGCTTTGAATGCCATGCCTGTCTAGTAAAGCTTTACATCAGCAGCGTGTCTTCCAATTTTATTCTCTTCTGATATTCATTTCACAATCATATCGTCAAGTTTTAAAACAAGCTTAATAAAACCTTGCTGAGATCTGTCGCAATGACTGAATTCATCTATAGGTAATGGACCCCTTGGTCTTATTGACTCTGTAGCCTTGTCTGTTTATCCAAGTCCCCACACCCTGCACTGCTCCACACTGTCATAGTTGAAGTTGCACGCTGTTTCTATTAGGTTATCCCTATATGTCTTACGCTTGTTGATGCTTCTATGTAAGGAATTGATGATGTTTCTCTTGTAGGCTGCTTGCTCTTATACATGGAAGCACAATTTGCTTGCATACATGTTATTTAATTCAAAGACATCATGCCACATGTTACAAAGAAAAACAGTGTCTGTTTCTTTCCAGTATTGGTGTCTTGTGTTTTTCTTCTGTGCTGTACTGCACTGGCTGTGATGGTGAAGGTGATATTGAATAGCTGTGGCTGGAGTCCTTGTGTCCGACCTTCTGTAGGAATCCCTCAGCTTTTCCTAAATTAGTATCATCTTGTACATGCCGTTCATGAAGCTGAAACAGTCACATGCCCTCTACTTTTTATTATTAAAAGTGGGGGTAAATCCAATCAAATGTCTTCATCCCTTTTCAACCACACTGAACATTTCTGGTTCTCTTCACTATGTCATATTTATATAACTTTCTTCTGCTCTTTTTCTTTATCCTAAAAAACTTCCTGCTAGTAATTCTGGAAGATGGATTAGTATAATAATAGAAATTCTATCATGTTTGTGTTATAGTATGGCCTCATAATATTCTTTTATTTCTTAAAGTAATTGATGTAAGATTAGAATAATTTTTAAGCACTTTGAAGGAATTCTGCAGTCCCAAGACCTAGACTTTCTGTACAGGGCCAGTCCTGGGTTTTCTGGCCGGATTAGTGTCCCTTTGCTGTTGAGCTGCGGAAGTTGCTGGCATGAGCTTGTTTGCTGTCCCTTATTATCTTGTTAATGGTGGCAGGATCTGGGACATTGCTCCTGTCCTGTCTTGGGACTGGTCATTCGTGTTTTATCTCTAACAAAGCAGAAAACACAAGCCTCCACAAACTGAAGGTTATCAACCAATCACTTCCCGAGGTTTAAAGAGAAATGCGAACAAAGAGAAACAGCAGAAATCTTAATCCCCCAAGTGCCTGGTCTCCAAAGTCATCTGCACAACTTTACACAGTGGCGAGCTACTTGAAGGAGGAGGAATATCTGACCCTTATTCGGGAAACAAAGCCGGCCAGTTGACGTGGATGCATGTGGTGTGGACGTTGGTGTTACAGCGATGAAGCTAAGTCCTGCCGGGGGCTGGGTGGGAGAATGGTCCTAATGAGGGAACAGATGGGGATCTCAGAAGCGCAATGGAAACCAAGTGAAAAATAGAAATTCTAGAACTGAAAAGTACAATATCTGAAATAGAAAATTCATTGAATCTGGGCTTAGGAGCGAATTCGAGTTGGCAGAAGAACGTGACAAAGGTGTGAATATCGATAGAAACTACCCAATCTGAAGAAGGGAGAGAAAAGAGGCTGAGGGGAGGAGGAGAGCACTTTCCCCTGCTGGGGTACCGTGGCAAGCCGGCCAATGCATGTGCAGTTAGATTCCGAAGATAAGAAAAGAACAGGAGAGAAAAACATGTGCGCTATAACAGTCGATTCCCATAACTTGAAGGGATTTAAATTCCCAGCCCTTTCTTGCCAGTGTCAGCTGTGCTGAAGAATTGTTTTAATCTCTTTAGTTCTCCAATTCTTCCTTTCACTGGGCTCTTTATCTTTTTTTTTAACCCCACACATGGAAAAAATTTAGCAAAAAATATGCAGAATGTATGTGCAGACTCGGAGGGGCTTCTTTACTTTCCAGGATTTTCCTCGCTCCGTTTCCAGTATCCTGAGCAGCCTTGAATGCCATTCTTTCGACCTTCAATTCTAGAAGGCAACAGCTTTCTTCTCTGTGTCAAACTGCAGACAAGGGGAAGGCTCTCTCACGGGAAAGCCATGAGAGGCAGAGCCCACCCAATGCTGCCGCTGCTGCTGCCTCTCTCTTTCCTCTCTCTCTGTCTCTCTCTCCCCGCCCCCGTGTGTGTGTGTGTCTGTCTGTCTGTCTGTCTCTCTCCACTGTCTTCTCTGATGCTATCACTGCATGCACACATATGTGCACACATGGAGTCCAGAGATAAACATCAACTATCTTCCTCGATTGCCTTCCACCTTATTGCTGTCGTTTTAAAATTTTATTCTGTGTCTATGAGTGAGGGTATACCAGCAAGTATGTCCGTGCCTGAGAAAGGCAGAAGAGGGCCTAGGATCCCCTGGAACTGCAATTACAGATGGTGGTGAGCCACCATGTCGGTGCTAGGAACCAAACCCAGGTCCTCTGCAAGAACAGCAAGAGCTCCTAACCAGTGAGCCATCTCTCCAGCTCTTCCACCTTGTATTTTTGAGACGGGATCTCTCATTCAACCTGGAGCTCACCAATTCTGCTATGCTGGCTTGTGGGTGAGCTTTAGGGACCTGCCTCTCTCCACTCCCACGGTCTCCACTCCCACGGGCACTAGGTTACACACTGTTTATGTGGGTGTTGGAGAGCCGAACTCAGGCAATCAGCCATCTCTCCAGCCCTATGGTTCCTGGCTTTAAATGTCTGAAGCCCCTGTAATACCCTCCACTTTCTTTTTATTTCAGGAACCTCTCATCATAAGAAATTGATGGTTGTGTCTATTAGTCTAGTGCAAGCTTGTCTATCATTCCTATCACACAAACCATATTCCTGTGGTATTATTCCAAAGAGGCCATGTTTAGCTATCCCAGCACTTTGAGAACGGTGTCTGAACTGTAATGCAGCACCCCCTATAGCCACAGCCCCTCTCCAGAAGCCCAGTTTGATATGAAACAGCTTCCATTACCACCCTCTCTCCCTTTCGGCAAGGCAAGTGATAGCTGGTGAGGAAAGAGTATATATAAATCCTTGCAAGTTTTGGTGATCTCCTTTAAAGAGAATGACAGAGCAAAAGGGAGATCTTTGCCCACCGACACCATGTTTCTTTTTAATGAATCAGATAAACTGTCTCCTTGTTGGTGGTTGCTGATACTAATTCTGATATAAACAAAAGGGGGCCTCACAGAAATCAATCATGGACCAATAAATACAACTGTATCTCTCAAATAGGACTCTTAAAGAGAGGGAAAGCAGGTGAGGCCAAAGAGTCACTACCCTGCCGCCATGAGCTCTCCACTCCAATCCTGTCTCTTTCAGCCTGTGTCTGGGGCTGCCATCTTCTCGGCTGTGCAGATGTTAACCAAAGCCATCCTAATGTCCAGTCTCTATTCCAACAGACCTCACCATACTATAGATAAGAATTAGCTTTGGCTACTTCTAAAGATCTGTGGAGACGTTATCTTTGTGTGTAATTTGTTGAATATAACCTGAGTTACTAAGCAAACCTCCCTTTTCCCTGAATTCCTAGGAACATTATAGAAAAGCTAATGTCCTCCCCCATATCTCACAGATCTCATTCTGTTCAGACACACACACACAAAAAAAAAAATAGAAATTCAAAAAAATAAATTTTTAGGGTACCATTTTGCTCTCAAATATTTCCCTGATTTTTAGAGACTAGAACCAGTCACGAATACAAGTAAAACACATTTTTCCCCCCCAGTGCTGAGTCGAGACTGTGAATTGAGACAGGGAAATGGTTTTCTTTTCCAGATGACTATTTTTCAAACTAGAAATATGTTTTGCATCAATGATGTGTTAAGGTCAAGTCAAGGAAAGAGACAATATGTCCCATGTCACGGAGACCGGGATAATGAGAGTGTTCTCTGGGAGCTGGCTCAGAGGCTGTTCATTTCACCGGCAAAAGGTTAGAGCAGACAGATTGTTTCTCATTTGATGTCTTAAATTAAACCGCTGACATGGCCTGCCTCAAAGTAAGATGCATGTGTTTTCGCCAAACAGACCCTAAAGAAAAATCCCTATTTGAGGGAGTTGGTCTCTCTAGCTGCTGCCTTTGAGGCTTTTCTGTTTTCAAGTCTTGCTTAGGAATTCAAACAGGTTTGCGACTGGCGGGCAGCTCCTAATGTGGTCATGAGGGGGTCTGGTGGATCTGAGGCTTGCCGGTTTCTTACAGCGCTGTGGGACAGAAGCAAGACAAATGTTTTCTGAGTAAGATTGAGAAACAGTCACATACGAGATGTCCATGTGTTCAAACAGGAAACCGCTGCGGGTAGAAGGGGCTCGCCCATCTGAGATGGGTTTTACTCATCACCTCGGTTCTGTGACCGGTACCCCACACCTCTAAAACTACAAGAAGATCAAACGTTGTAGTGAGTGCTCAGGAGACCTCTCCAACTCGGCAGGTGTCAGCTCAGACACGGATCTGCATCTGAAAGAGATCCCAGATGGTTGAGGAGTCGGGCCCCACAGATTTTAAAGAAACATAAAGAGGCTGTGCCGGTCACGAGTGTAGGTTCGGGGACTCAGTAGTAAATATCTCAGGCAGGCCCTGCTAACGGGGCACTTCTGTTGAGGGAGGATGTGGGATAAAGAAGCACACAGCTGGGAGCCTTTCCGGTGGTGTTAAGGGTGAGGGCAGGGAAACAGAATGATGGGATGGGGTGAGGGACACCGCTATAAATAGAGATCAAGGAAAACCAGCTAGAGTCTGAAAACTGGACAGGTACAGAGGAAATAAGGCACAAACTAGTGGGTCACTGGTGAGAAAATGTCAGTTCTAGCTCCTGGTCTCCCCTTCTCTGTATATCACATTCTGCAAACCACTGGAATTTCCTGATGCCCCATCTCCGCATCTGCCAAGAAGGAATTACAAACATCCTGACCAATTCATGGGTGCGCTATGTGTATGCATGTAGTGCTGGGAGCCCTAACCCCAGGGCGCTAGCTTCTTGACCTCTGCTTCCGACTCACAAGGGGCCAGCAGTGGTCTGACTTGGACACGCAAAGGCAAGGATAAAAAGTCAGTTTTTGCATACTTAATCTACAGCTTTCCTGAACCTCAGACACAAACTTGGCTTCAGTTCCCAGATCAGACTCTCCCTACCCTACACGGATCTTTCCCCTACTACTGACCAACTTGGACACACTTCCCCAGGAAGTCCTGATGACCCAGACCCCTGGAGCCACTGCCTCTACCGTCTCTGCATCATCTTTTTGTTAGGCTGTGGGTCTTGCTAAGGTTTAACAACCAGTTTCCTCAGCTCGGCTTCCTCCCGACTTAGCAGTTCCTGTCTGCTTTGCACATGAGATTCATCGCCTCGTGCCTGTTTGTTTGAGCTCCTACAGTGTTCAGAGGGTCGCCTTTTCTGTATCTGAAGCTGAGGTCTCTTTTACAACCGTTAGTATCTTTGGGTCCTCCGTCCTAATGACTGGATCAGCAGATAACAGTGTCCGAACCATGGGATGGATTCTGGAAGAGACCCCAAGCATGCCTGAACTGCATTTCGGGTCAGGGCATTTATTCCTCAGTCACAACAAATTCTTTCTGGTTAATTGGAGAATGTCTCTATTTGGTGTT
Source organism: Microtus ochrogaster (assembly GCF_000317375.1). Classification (NCBI taxonomy): domain Eukaryota; kingdom Metazoa; phylum Chordata; class Mammalia; order Rodentia; family Cricetidae; genus Microtus; species Microtus ochrogaster. The sequence goes on from NC_022030.1 coordinate 26,587,709, forward strand.
TCTGTAATTTTATTTTGTGTTTCAGTTGAGTAAGTGTTGCTGAATATCTGTAGAATGTGTGATAATTTTTGTAAAAAAATAAACTCAATAAAAGAAACATTACCATAGAAAAATATTTTATGTTGTGTAAAACACTTGGCTGAGGAAATGTTTTAATGTACTATATCAAAATTCCAAAGAGCCTTAGCAGTTAGAATACAGGAAAGAGCTTCATTTGGCACTGAAGGGGACCGAAGTAAGCATTGCCAGGCTTCGAGAAGGGCACTGAGGGGGAGCCTGGATCAGAAAAACTGGTTGCCTTTCAGAAGCTCCTCTTCAATAAAACCTACACTGGTCCGGCAGTTTCTGCACTGTGCATTGTTCTTGGTTCCTTGAGAGGCACACTGATGAGAGAGATACATCTAACCTGCCTTCCTATGGCTTCTAGGCTACTGAAGGACTGGGTATGAGCATCAATTGATTTGGTCATCTAAATGAGGGTTGCCATGAGCAAGGCACTGTGTAGGATGGCAGGAATAAAGCCCAAACAGATGTGACCTCTGCCCTCAGTTTCGGTAGGGGTAAGAAGGCAGGCTCGCAGGTAGCCATGAAATGATGCCAAATACGGTGAGTGGTACCTTTTGACATTCACGATTTGCTGTCGTATTTTTAACCCAGCATCTCACAGCACTCCAGAGCTCTGTTTGATGGACTTCTAAAGCTATCCTGTGAGGGTAGCAAAGGTCACACCGCCCCACTGCTGTTCAAGCTGCCAACTGAACTGTCTTGCCCTTCTCAGCCCTGGCCTCTCTCTCTCCAGTTGACCTTCCAGTATCTCCTGTAGTAAATGCTCAACAAACATTTGCACAGGGAATGAGCTGGACACGCTGTCTGCTGGGTGAATTTTAGGCTGGGGTCCCTCTCCATTTAAGATTTGCTTTACCTCCTGATCTTCCTCACAACTTGAGCTGGGATTAAGCTCAACTCAACAACCTCACTATGGAAAGAAGTCTAAATAGCATTCCCCCTACCTCTATAGATGGGCAAATTTCTCTATGTCCAACTACATCTCAAAGACTCAAGCCTTCCTCTTCGGTGCTGCAAACTGACCGAATCCAGATCAGAGGCATCAGACAATTTCTGTGAAAACATTTGATTATGAAAGATGGGGGTATTTTCCACCAACTCCACTTGTAATTTTTTTTTTCTTTCTCGGTTGTTTTCTTTTTCTTCTTGCTGCCCTTCCCTTCTTCTGCCTGACTGACTGGAGACACTGAGCTGTCAGTCTCAGAGAGCCAGTGATCCATGCTGAGATTGAGTCTGAGGCTTGTGGACAGAGACTTCTCTCAGTTCAAACCAGTCCAACAACACGGAAATGAACACTCGGGGCTCAGATCACTGGGGAAGGGAGAAGCAGCCCAGGTTAGCTCTGTTCTAAAAGGTTTACTGATAATCCCCTGACCCACACAAATGCAACAGCCACCAAGGCCATGCTGGGCGAAATATCACAGGGGAACCCTAGGATATTACAGTCTTAATATGTTCCAACAGGGGCTTTAAGAAAAAAGTTCTAGGACTTAAAAGTATTGCTTTTTGCTCATTTTTTTGTGCATAAAAATAACCTAACATTGGAGTAAAAGAAATAGGAAGTATATCAATTTTTAATAAATACAAGCCACAAAATAAATTTAATAAATTATAAATGATAAAATTATTGAAAAATTAAATATTAAACATTCCCACATAAAAATGTAGAACATTTATTAATTAGGGACTTTTCCAGAGTAATCCTTGCACTTTAAGTGCTCTTAGCTGTTTAAAACATGCAGTGTGGAAGACCTGGAGAGAGGGAGGTGCTGCTGGATTTCGGTGGTGTGTCACACACACAGGGGGAAGAGATTGTTGGCCATCTCGTCATAGAGTGATTAGTATGGAGTGGGCCAATGTGACCAGCGGAGAGGGGAGAGAACGGGACCAGTGGTGTGACTCTCTGGCTTACATACATAAAACAAGGTTAAAAACTCCACACCTCCTGTTTGGATTTTTAAATATAAGGAAGAGAAAGCATGTTTTGACCCACTGTTTTACAGAAACCTGGAAAATCCAAACTTCTGGAGAAACCTGGACGGTTCAACATATGGCGGGTGGTTTTCTATAGCGCCTGTACTACAGGATGGTATGCGAGCCAGGAACTAGGCTGGAGATTTAAACACATACACACAGAAAGAAACACGGGGACACGGGTCATCCTTGAAACAAGAATTCCCCCTTTATTGTGTTCCAGGGAAGCTTATATAGGGACACTTAACTGATAGCCACGCCCCAGCCAAATCCACCAGAAACCCCTCCCCTGCCATCAGGAACTCCTGAGGGTCTTTGCTGAGAGCAGCTGCAAACATAGGAAAACAAGTTGTTTACAGGAAATTCAGGGTCTGGGATCCACAGCCCCCAACAGCTCTCTCTTTTCTATGTTAATTAGACCAAGGTTCTAGACTAGCATGGGCGTGGCACAAATATGATAGCAATAAGTTGGAAAATGCCCTAGCGAACATGCTCATTCTACATTCCACATGAATGCTGGTGCCGGCTACAAGATAGTCACAGCAGCTGTCTGGCTAACGACAATTTGAGCTGTGGAATCCATAGCGGTGACAATAGCAGCCACCTGCAAAGTCTCAGCTGGGACAGCTCAGCAGTTGTCCTCGAGCTCCAGATCCTCCTGCCTCTGCCTCCTTCAGCAAATCCTACCAGCCTGTGCTACCACAACCGGCCGGGGTGGCAGGCAGGCTCAGGGACCTTTTGGGGCTACTGCATGGGTTGCTTGGGTCCTGTGGAAAGCCTGCTGCTCATGCCTCAGACTCTCAGGAGCACAGAGCTGGAAACCACCACCACCTTCTCTATATACCACTCACAGACCCGCAGCCCAGTGGGGTCTGAGTGGCTCCGGCTTGCCTCAGCTCCAGCATTTGTTGCTGCAGTTGCCGATGCTCCTGGCACCACCGCCACATCTGCATCCCCCTCGACCCCACTGCAGCCTCACAACCACTAGTAAACAATTTGGGGAATTTGAGCATTATTTTCTATACTACTTCCTGCTGTTTACTGGGTGAAGTTTCTTTATTCACAGTGACATTTCAGGGGGTCTTGGTCCAGCAAACCACATTAGTCTGGAAGGATTCCACAGGTTCTCATCCTCTGTAAAAACAAAAGCAGAACCTCTTTTCCAAAGCAACAAATCCTTAGACCCATATTTTAAAGTCAAGAAACCTTTCCTAGCAGTTCCCAGAATCAAATGTCTCTCTCCAGTCAAAAAAATTAAACACAATAATATACATAATCCAAATTCTCTGTGCACATTCCATCTTTATGTGGCTTATTATTTCTTAACTCCTTTTAATCTGTCTATACTCTGTCTCTTTTAAATTTTACTCTTTTTCTTCCATTCTTTTTGAGGCCTTAAATTCACCCTCACCATTCCCAAGGGCAATCTCTCAGAGGTCCCTGGTTCCCTCTCTTGCCTCCACTTATCCTGTCTGCCTGTATTCCACTCTACAGTACAGTGCAGTTCACACTACAGTATGATTTGCAAGCTGGGAACTAGGCTGGAGATTTAAAAACACACGCACATAGACAGAGACGTGGGGACCCCGGTCATCCTTGAAACAAGAATGCCCCCTTTATTGTGTCCCAGGGTAGCTTATATAGGGATCCTTAACTGAGAGCCACGCCCCAGCCAAACTCACCAGAAACCACTCCCCTGCCATCAGGAACTCCTGAGGGTCTAAAAAACATGAGTATAACAGGCTTTTTCTTTTGGGTCACCAACCAGCTGCCAAATCTTGACATAGAGACTAGTTATTAATTACAAATGCTTGGCCTAGCTTGGGCTTGTTTCTTGCTAACTCTTATAACTTTACCTGTTTCTCTTCATTTACATTTTGCCTTGGGGATTTTTACCTTTCTTTCCTTCCATATGTCCTCCTCCATCTTGCTGGCTGGACATTGCTTCACTGGCTAGCCCAGGGCATCTCCTTCTCTGTCTCCTTCGTTCTTACCTCCTGTTTATTCTCTCTGCCCATCAACCCCACCTATCCCTCTACTGCCTAGCTGTTGGCTGATCAGCTTTTTATTAGACCAATCAGGTACCTTAGGCAGGCAAGGTTAAATGTTCATGCTGCTGCACCTTAGATTGCTCTAGTGCCTTCTCTCTTCTAAACTTGCATGATTATTCTTGTACCCTCCTGACATCTTCCCCCTCACCCTCCAGTGGGAAAACATATGGCTTAACCTATGGCTTGGGCTGTAGCCTCACTTCAGGTCCCACTTGATGCCACCATGGCTTTTTGAGGTCCCTTAAGCAGTTTGATGAGGCTGGTGGTAGCTGTCAAAGCGTACTTTGTAGATCTCCTGCAGGGAGGAGCCTATGGACCAATTCCTGGTCTGACCACAGCTAGCAGAGTTAGCTGATAATGCTTGCATGGCTTCAGCGTGGGTCTCAGCTGTGGGAACTATGTCCCCACCACCACCACCACATTCCTTCTGGGAAGTCAAATAAGTCCCCGGTAGGCAATATCCATGCTAGAGCACCCCACTGAGTAGGGCGTGGCTTTGCTGAGCCTCCCCCCGCCCCATTGCCTTCGTGAGTATTCATCTCTAAGAAATATCGGTTAGCGATTGTTTCTGGCTTCTGAAGAGGCAGCCTGGTGACAGTTGCTTCCAGGATGACTGAGAAAGCAGGTGGTGAGAAGTCGCAGTGCTGAAGCTGATTCACTTGCTTTCTGGCTGGCAATTAGCACCTGTTTTCTGGTGACAGGTAGCGCCCATCACGGCCCTATTGTTAAAACCCTTCATCAGCTGTGACCGGGAATGGTGGATTGGTACAAGGGAACAAACTAGGGAAATAAACTGTAGGGCATCTTAAACCCATAAAGATGAGGCTGTAGAGACATCGGGACTAGAAGGTTTATTGCTAAGCATCACAGAGAGTCTACAGCAAAGACATCAATAGCTCACTGGAGCCACAGGCAACAGAAAGCCAGAGATGAGAACTTGTAGGCCCAAGATGACCTCGTTTTCAACTCTACAGCACAGAAAGCCAGGGCCAATCTCAAGATTTTAACTCAGAATAGCTAGAATAGCCAAACAGGACTGCTAACCTAAGGTCAGGTCCCAGGGTAGGAAAACGTGGGAACCAAATACATTGACTATGAACCTCTGAGTGGTTAACCCAAGAGGCTTGAGGAAATTCCTCATGGGAGAACGCCTTCACAAACTCTTGAGGTTTTGCAGCAAAGCCTATTATCTTTGGAGAATTATGCCCCCCTCGGAAATACAACTCTTGGCATGCCAACTAGGCCCCATTAGAGACAAACTATGTGGCATCTGAGGGTCAATGAAATCTAGACTCAGTGTTAAGGACAGGTGGTGTGGCATGGGCTACCGGCTCCCACGTGAACTACTCTGCTCAGATCCATACTCATGGGAGGGATGCAATTATCCCTGCTTCCTCTAGGAAGAAAGATCCTGAAATTGCTGTTCTGTGGACACCCACAAAGTAAGCCAAGCAGCCCCAAAGGGCAGGTCACAGTGCACACTCAGTGATCATGCACACATGAGACAAGTCACTCAGTTTGCAGCTTTGTTATGAGCTATTCCAACTGCAGGGGACTGCCTCATGTGACATCACACTCTGCAGGGCAGCTCTTACTTGATGACTGGGTTGGGCCCCAGGGAGCATGTCACCACACCACAGAACACTCTTATGACCAGTGTTTCCTTTTTAGCACTCTCTGGGTTGTCTGACGTTAGCTGGTCTGCATTCCAGCTCAACAGCTAGCTCTGCCTAGTCCTGCTTGCTCTGTCTTCCTTGGGACAATACTTCCTCCCCATCTTCTTCCTATTGTTTTACAATTCTTTTATCTTTCCTTCTTTTGGGCTGTGTGTGTATGTGGTGCCTACACACATGCTTGTTTGTGGGTGTGTGGGTGTGCAGGTGTATGTGTGGACATTTGAACGCATGTGGAGAGCCAAAGTTGATGTCCCAAATCTCTCATTGGTTGTTTTTCTACCTTGTGCTTTTGAGGCAGGGTCTCTCAATCAAACCCAGAACCTCTTGATATGGTTAGTCTCGATGGCCAGCTTCTTCCAGGGACCCCCTCTCTGCTTTCATGGCTGAGTCTTTGGATGGCTCACCACGTCAGCCCAGCATTTATGTGGGTTCTGGAGGTCTGAACTCTGCTCCTCTTGTTTGCATAGCACACACAGCTGAGCCATCTCCTCGGCCTTTCTTTAAGGCAAATCTCACAAACCAAAACCAACCCAGGCTCCTACCTCTAGACAACATGCCCCATCTGAAGCTCTGAATAGATCTTTGGCCCCAGAATGAGGTACCAAGGAAAGGTCATAGGGGTGGTTTTCCAGTCCTTGTGGAGTCACCCTGCAGGGAATGGGCTGTTCAACGCATCAGTCTTTGGTAGAGGTAATCAGAGAACCGACACCAGGTTATAGAGTACAGGGTTTGAGAAGAAGCTTCTGATCAATCTCGAAGCACCCTTGGGGGGGGGGAGGTCAACAACTACCAGGGTTGGTTCCTTGGTGGTAAATCATTGAGCACACAGGATAGGCATGGCCTGCTTGCATGGTCCATAGGCCCTAGACTTGATGTGCAGAGGATGTTCAGATGATAACGTGGTAACCTCTGGTGGGCTATCTGCAGATCACAGTGGTAGACCAGGCGCACAGGTGGCCATCGATTTGTCTGTCTTGCTTCCCTGCCAAAGCTCTCTGTCCCTTCTTGACAACAATTGTGTGGTTAGTGCTATGCCTGCCATAGAACCCACACATAGAAAGCGCATTTGTCAAAGGACTAAATTTAAAAAAAAGTCATAGAACTCAAGAAATGAAGATTTACATCCCAGCTAGTACTTAGACTCCCAGTCGGGAGGAAGAATGGTACTAACAAACACCACAGAGACAAAGAGGAACCAAAGTTCCAGAGAATGCGTGTGGTTTGTTAACGTTTTGGATGCCCCACCCCCCCACTCACACGGAAGGCTTGGTCTCCAGCTGCCAGCGTGACTGGCTCGAGAAGGGACTGACTTAATCAATGCCCCATTGAGTTGAGAGATGAATGGGCTCTTAGGAGGTGGAGCCTACGTGCCAGTTGCCAGGAACACGCCTTTGAAGAGTCGGCCTTCTCCTCGGTCCCGCCCTCTCTGCCTCTTTGCTTCCAAGTGCCAGGCCAGGAGCAGCCTCTCCTACTACCACAGCGTTCTGCCCCCCAAAGGGGTGGAGCCGCCTGACCTTGGTCTGGAACTTCGAGCCAAAAAGCACGTTACCTTTTGTAAATTATTTTTCTTCGTATTTTGTCACTGCAACAGAAAAACTAACACAATGAGGTTTGTTTGTTTTTTGTTTTTTTATTAACTCACAAATAAAGACTAGCGACAGAACTCTTTCGGGCTTAATCCAGCGTCCCTGTTATCAAGGGCCCTGTTCGAAGGTTTTTGTATGGGCTGGTAGACTTTTCATTTACAGTGTGCTTCTCCGGTTATGTAGAATCCAGAATGGGGGAAGTGGCCGTTTATTTTAGGATCTTATACCTGTTTGTTTGTTTTTAAGGAAGAAATGTTGCACGGAATATTTTATACTAATAAAATATTACTAAACAAATAGTATAAAGGCATTGCTTGCGTTCCATGTCACACACAGGTTCTCTGGCTCACAAATGGACCCAGACTGAGTGAAGCTCTTCTCTTAAAATTTTCACTGTGGACAAAGAGGACTTTGAGGCTAACCCTGCCATTAAATCCGCCGCCCCGGGGTGATATGCAGAACATCCTCTTTACCGTTTCCCTGCCTGAATTCAAAGGAATGGGCATCATGGAGCCACCGTGTACCTACAAGTAGAGAAAACCAGACATGGGGAACACTGGCAGAGCTGTCTAAACCAGCCTGCGTAGAAGTCCGAGCTGCTGCGCTCGTCTTACCCAGGTGGATTTGATCAACAGAATCTAAGCCAAAGAAACCCCTGTGTCTTTGAGCGAGGCTGTTGGAAGGGAGTAGGTAGGCAGCCGACACGTCTGCCCTGAAAGGACTTGGTGAGCAATTCCTCTGTGTCTGCTGAACAGGTCCTTCACCGGAGGCCTTCCTTCGTATATCGGAATAACGGCGTCCCTGGGTTAGCACCCTAGACGTTGGCAGTTCCAGAGTCACGGTGAGAGGATGAGGGCAAACGCATCCTGCAGCGGATGAGGAATAAATGAGGAACTGTGGAGCAGTAAGGAAAAGCCCCTTGTTGCTAGCTGACCAAATAATAAACGCCTCGGCAAGATGTCTGTCCCTTCTACCTGCCGAGCTCATGGGGCAGCTGACGTTAGGACGCCCTTTAGTTGACTTCTTCCTGCCTTTCTCTCAACCCATCTCGTCTTATAAAACCGAGCGATTTAACTAGCGTGCCGGTGCCCTTTTTGCTGTGGTTTTGGCAGTCAGATGTTTGTGATTTGGGGCCAGCATCGGGGGGCACTTTAGGTGAATGGATAGGAGGGAGAAGAGAATTGCAGCAGATGGTTGAAATACCAGAAAACTGCCCCGGCTAAGTCAGCCTCAACAGGAAAATTGCTCTCTTTCTGGGTGGGTATAAACCTGTAAGCTTTTCACCGTTAGTCCCCTTAAAAGAAAAAAAGCAGGGAATTGAAAGAGGGGCCCAAAGTCTGCTTACAGACTCCATCTTAACCATCAAACAGGAGTGTGTGTGTGTGTGTGTGTCACATATGGCAATCTGAAACAGTTAAACATATGAAGAATGTTTTTCATTCACAGATGGCAAAAAAAAAGGCACTTTTTTTTTTCATATAACACATTCCCAGCATTTGGAGCCAAGAGCCTCAAGAGAAGCTCACAAATCCACTCCGTGCCCTCCAAGACTTGAGTATATGTTTGAAGGTTTGCTTCAGCTAAAAGATGAGTAAAAACGTGGTTATTTCAGACAACTCCCCATTGACTCCACAGGTCTAGGGACACTGGCTATTTCTAAGGGCTGTATGAAAAAGTCCAATTTGTAACATTTGCTTCAGATGGGCCCACCTGTGTGAGCCAGCCCAAAGAACAGAATGTATCCATTGAACTGAATACTCCTCTTGACATTTAGCTGGTGCCTAGTGCCACAGCTCTTCCGTGAGGCCTCTGGGGCCACAGAGGGAGAGTGGAAACAGGTTCCTGATGAAAAAATATTATGTCCCTCTCTCCAGTGAATATAGCCTTGTCCAACAGTCCCTCCCGCGGCGACAGGAACAAATCAGGATAGAGTACCCAAGACAGAGCATCACTGCTCGGCACGACTTGCAAAGACAATGAGTTCACTGGGGGCTTCTGATAGTAGGAAGGACGAGTTAATTAAATCTCGTTGTAAAATTAAGTAGCGTAACTATACATTTTGGAACCAACGCAATTATGCCTTATCACGAAGCGTTGTAAATCTTTGCAACTGTGGTGCACTATCATCAGAAATTTACATGGAATTCTAGAACTAAAGGGGTATGAGGGTTCACAGAAAGGAGCGACTTCATTCTGTGAAGACGAAAACACAAACTGGAGGGTATAGGACAGACCTAATCTTACAGTAAGCTTCCTGACTCAAAATCTAGTACTCCCGACTGTTCATTGATTTGTGTTTTGAATAAAACTGAAGTCTACAACAGGTAAAAATAGCAAATGGTCAAAGAGCTTGGCTAAGTCACCATGCACATGCCAGCAAGTCCTACAGCCAGGCTTGCCTTTAGAACCAAAGCCGTGGGTAATTCTCTAGTTGTGTGGTAGGAAAGGTAGTAGTTTTGGTAAAGGGAGCACCACCATGTGGAAGATGGCATCTAAAGTCAAGAGTAAATACAGGCGCCTCCCAGAACCGACACCAGAATTTGGGGGAATTCTTAGGCAAAGACTTGGAAGAATTCTGACTTCCCAAAGTTCCTTCTGGGCTTTCAGGTCACCGGTACTTTGTCCTGAGGATTCCACTCTCTTTGCTTCTCTGAATTTTGAACTTCTTTCCTTATATTATGCTTCTGTGCTGTTGGGAGCCCCCTTCTTGGATTGTAGCCTAGAAATTCTTTCTAGGCAGAAGGCTGGGGCAACTGTAGGCTCATCTTGTTCATTTCTCTGCTGTCACGCACATGGTTATATTAGGGCTCTCTTGAGAAAGAACATGTTGAAAGGAACCAGCAGGACATGTGCCTATCAACCAGAAGCTTGAGGAATCTGGCCACACGGTGGAAGATGGAAGGTCTCTAGTGTCTGCAGTGGACAAGCAGAGTCTCGGGAACCTTGAGCGATGCTCACATGTGAAGGAACAGTCTCCAAGTCCAGGTAAAGCTGATTGCCGGTTAATGTCCAAAGGTAAGATCAACCCATAATGTCCAGGCTTGAAGACAGTATGGTCAAAGCCAGGTGGGGTAGCGCAGAGGTTCAGAGACAAAGACTCAGCTTCTCGCCTTTCTTATTCTCTTAACATCGTCAAGTGATTCGACAAGGTCTACCCACGTTAAGGAAAGCAACCTGCCGTACTCCGCCTACCAACTGAAATGTCGCTCTCATCCAGAAACACCCTGATGCTTGCCCAGCTAGCTAGACTGGTGGCCCAGTGAAGCTGACACATGTAACCAGCAAGTTGTCCCCTGCTCTCTGCCGTTCTATGACTGTAGATTACCGTCTCAAATATTTGGTGTTTTGTCCTTCTAAAAATTTTCTCCATCACTTAGGGTGAGAGAGCCTCGCTTGTTTTTGTTTTTGTCTGTTATGGCCCACAGTGGAGACCTGGTGTGTGCATTCATTTGAAGGTCACTGTCAAGTGACCTAGGGCAGGGGGGTACCCTGACCAGCAGTGAATGAGTGGCCTGATCTTCCAGCCTCCCGCCTGGGATTTGTCCTCCACCATGTGGACTCAGACTTTCAGGGAGGCAATCCTTTCTGCGTGGTTTAATTGATTTATCTTATAATGAGCGACAATGATAATCCTGACGTACCCTTGGCTTCTCGTTCCTTTTTCTACGAAGCATTTGCTCTTGTCATTTGTTCATTTTTATATTTGGTTTGTTAGCCTTTTTCTCTTCTCTACGAGTTCTTTAAATAGAGAAATTAGCACTGTACGGGAGCTGCAATCCTTTCCCTTCTTGTGGCTTTTTTTTTTCCTCTCTCACAACTTTTGCATGGAGAGGGTGCGCGTGTTTTTAATATAGTCAAATTTATCAATCTTTTCCTTATGGATTCTGAATTTTTAGGCACAGATAGAAAGACCCTTTCAACGCCAAGACATGAAAGAACTGTCCGTGCGTTTTCTTTACGCTTAGTTCTGCGTTTAAGGCACTGATCTGGACACACAGGGGCAAGCCCAGCTCCGATTTCCCTCCTCGCCCCACGCTTCTCGGCTGTTTCGACCCCATCCGAAAGGCCGCTTTCCATCCTATCCTCCACACCACGTGTGTTAGAGTCCTTCTCCGTGTTTCTGTGTTCTTCCACAGTCCGTTTGTACGGCAGCCCCACAGAGTTTGCGCCCGGAGTTTTCATTATGTCCTGATATCTGCTAAAGATCGTCTCTCTCACCCTTGCCCTTCCCATTATGTCCTGATATCTGCTAAAGATCGTCTCTCTCACCCTTGCCCTTCCCATTTGTCTTCCCGAAATTTCCAGCTTATTTTTTTTGCTTGCTTTTCTATTTCAACTCCAAAGCCAGCTTGTTTAGGTCCAGACTCTGCTTGCTGGTTCTTTCATGGGGATCATGTGGAATTCATAATGAAGAGAGACCTGCCACATCCACTCCCAGCGTGGCCAAGAACATCTTGAGACTTCCCAGTTGCCAAAGGTCCAGGCAGGGAGAGTCGAACGATTTCTGACCATGGTCTTGTAGAATCAGCGCTGAGCTTTCTTGGACAGGTTTGGGCTGTTTTCCTGGATGCTGCTTAATCCAGAAGGACAGCTGGAAACAGCTCAATGTTTTTAGGGGTTTTCTTTGGAGTCTTGTCAATGGCAAGGTTAATACTGTAAAATGTTGCGTGTGTGTGTGCATGTGTGTGTGCGCATGCGCGTGCGTGCATGCGAATAGATTGTTCTGATTGACACCCTCATGTCGCTCAGCAAAGCCATATCATTACTTTAGATAAGAACTTCCCTATGCAAAAAAAAAAAAAATCCAAACTGACCAACTTTGGCAATTTCTTTCTTTCCATTTTCTGCCACCCCTCAGCATGGCACCCCCTTCCTTTCCCTGAAGCCCACTTGAGCTACCAAGACTAACTTCATGACCTATCGCGTGTTCCTTTAATCAAACCCTAGCCCTGGAAAGCAGCCCGCTGCATCAGCCATTCACACCTTAATACGAGAATCCTCCTGACAGGGAGAGGAAAGCGTGTTTATTGAAAAAGCATTTCGAGCACCTGGGAGCAATTAGACCAAGCAGGGAGAGAAGCCTGCTAGGTGCCCTGAAACATTACCAGGTAGAGCTGCGACTCCAGGCCCCTAATTTCAGGTTTAAGAGGGCCCTGCAGGCCCCGGGCGATGCTTTTGTCTCTTCCTTCCCTCACTCGGGGAAGAAGCCTAAGATAAGATGAGAGTGATTCCCTCGTGACCGGAAATGATTGGGCAGCTATCCAGAGTGTGTCCATTTCTCTTATCTGCCGGGGCTTGGCAGCGCGCTCCTGGGATCAGAGTCCACGGCACATGCGTGTGATTAGCAGCACAACAAGGAAGTACATTGCACACAACTCTCATACCACATGCAAAGCAATCAATCTTAATTTCTGGAGCCATACCAGGGCGGCCGTGTCTCCCATTTTATTTATGGATTTGCCCTTGGACAGCATCCAGTATGTTTGTTTTTGTCCTCAGAAAGGTTTTGGTAATAATCCAGCCCGTTTGACCCCCTTCCTGGGATATAATTGGCTCATTTCTGCCTTCCTCAATATTAGTGGACAACACCCATGCCATACTGTACGCTATAAAGCTCACGTTCTTCTGATTTAGTGATAGAATCTCTTTGGCTCCGCTTTTCAGAGTTTTAAAGAGCAGGGAGAACACCATTTAGAGCCGGGTTCTTTCTGGCTCCATTTGAAGAGTCTGAGTCCCCGGCTCTTCAGAGGCCACCTTCTGGGAGGCCCCCCAACACTGCTCCAAACCTGCCAAGAAACCCTTGATGTGCTTCAGGCTCCGTTCTCACCGCTCCCACCTTGGAATGGAAACTTTGTGCCTGCCTAACAAATACTGCCTTGAACACTTGAAAAACCCAGCGCTCCCCTCAGGTGTAACGCGAGTCTTTGGAACAAACGTGAAAGGAATTCGTTAACTGAAGTTCCTGAACGCGCCGAGAGTCAAGTGCCGCACTTCATTACTAAACGCTGCTGCCTGGGAGTGACTGCCTCAAGAACACTGCGGGGCGTGGCATGAAAGGCGCCAATTCCTTTTCCTCTCAGCTTCCCAACTTCAAGAGACCGGTCCATGAGACTTGGGATGATGGAGGGAGGTTGCAATTCTGACAGTGGGAGCTGTTCATCCCCTAGTCTTACCCCTCTTTCGAGTAGCCCAGACAGATTGGTCTCTGTCCGGCTCTGTACTTTTCATTCTGCTTGAGTATATGAGCACCACTAATCAGGTATGAAATAGCTCTTATTTGGAACTGGTGGGTTTTATACTAAGCCCGAGTCTGGGCCTCACTTTTCTCTGGAATGGCAAGTGCAAGGACTTAACAGGGACACCGATGAATACTGAAAGAGTGGAAGGGTGAGTGGTTGGCAGTAGTCTCTTCCTTGATCCTTCGTGCCTCTTCAATGCCCCTCCCGCCAAAGTCAATATCTCTCTCAGCTTCCTGAAGTCATGCTCAATGATACAGTTTCTCCCTTTCATATCATGGGCTATGCAGAAACAAGGGCATCTCCACAAGCCATCGAGAGTTCTTCCTGTTTCTAGAGTCATGGGGTAGACAGCTTCACTCTGTGGGAAAAGAGTGCTCCGGACTCAAACTTTGAACAGAATTTTCAATTTGCTTTTGCCTCCTGCGGCCTCCGCTGGGAGTCAGAGGCACACAGCAATCTGCCGGACCTCCCACACCCTGTCTGTGTTCACAGATGCTTCCCCGCTCTCTTCCAGGTTCGCCAGCCCAGCATATTCTCATCTGAGGAGTTAAGGAAAGAGAAGAATACATGTTTGACCGTCTCCACTCAAATGCATGATTCCTACACCTTCTTCAAGAGACTGAAGGTCCTGAGCTCTGGGGCTTTGCTGTTTGTAATTTCAGGTGTACACGCTTAGGGGTTGCAGTGTGATGATTAGATATGCATGTACATAGTTTATTGGTGCAGTTAGAATGGCTACACTTTAATCTGCTTGAATATTTAATGTGTTTTATAGATGTGTAATAAATTATTGGCTCACAAGGCACACTGTATATTTCAAGACTGTATGAAGCATAGTAATCAAGTAACAGCAATTGGTACTTCCATCTCCTCATTATTGTTCATTTGGACTCTTCCTGGAGCTCCCCTCTTCTGCTTATTTATATAATAAAGAGTATAGAATATATAAATATGTCATTGACTGTTTGAGCACTGTACAAAACTAGAATGTGTTTCTTTTATGGACTGTGTTTTTGTGCCCATTATCCAATCTCCCTCCATGATTCTCCATGCAGATCAAATGTTTACTTTTCCACGTATGAGAGAGAACATGCAGTGTGTGTCTTTCTGTGTCTGACTTAGTTCACTGTTGTGGCGTATTATTTTAATTACATAAAAATGTGTCGCATTTGTTTCTGCTGGGTGATATCACTTTAACTGTGCAGAGGTGTGTTCCTTTTTTTATGCTGCATTTGTTTGATGACGTGTGTATGTTTTGTTATGTACAAATGTGTCTTGTCTGTTTCACCTTGCCTGCCTAAAGCCTCTGACTAGTCTAATAACCACCTGAAGGACAAACAGTTAGGCAGGAGAAAGGATAAAAGAGGCTGGCAGGCAGAGAAAATAAATAGGAGGAGAAATCTAGGCTTGAGAAGAACAGAAGAACGAGAGGAAGAGGAGGAGAGAAAAAGGGACGCGTGGGGGAAAGAAGCCAGGCAGCTGCCAGCCAGCAGACATGAGAAGCAGTGAAAGTGAGATGAACAGAAGGAAAGAAAATAAGAAGCCCAGAGGCCAAGGGTAGATAAAAAGAAACAGGTGACTTTAAGTTAAAAGAGCTAGGCAGGAATAAGCCTACACTAGGCCAGGCGTTTATAACTGAGAAGTCTCCATGTCATGATTTGGGAGCTGGCTGTTGGCCCAAGAGGATAAAAAGCCTGCTACAGTTCACTTCCCATAACAACCCCTAATCCCTTCCATTTTGTTGCAGATTATAGAATTTCCATCTTTTCATTCTTTTTACGTTGCAATAATATGTGTACATACCTAGATTTTCTTTGTCTTTTTATCTACTGATGCCAGCCCAGGCTTTGCGGAGACAAAAGCCAGGATCACAGTTTCGCTTTTCATCCTGTAAAAGGTGTTCTTCCAACAAAATGTATCTGAAGTAAATATAAAATGAATCGAGCAATAAGTATTGCCTTACCATAAAAAGTAGCTTAATAACCCCTGCCCACTTGCTCAAGGGTGAAACATAGCAGATCTGAGTGAAGGGCCAGTGAAAACTTTGAGTTTGGACGCGAATTTCACATAAGCCTGATTGAAGGCATGTTGGTTTCTGTGCCTTCTGAAGCCCTGTGATCCACAGTAAGATCTTGCTAGCATTCGATCCTCAGACACATCTTTTGAAAACAGGGTTTTTTTTTAAACTTTTACCATTTAGCATTCAATTATTTTATTTGATACTAAAATGAATTTCAAAATACACATTTTTTATATTTTTTTTCAAGAAATATTGTAATTTCATACTTTTCCTTTTAATTGCAATTCTCTTATATATTTTGGGGTCATAATTCTTATTATAAGTGTAGTATTTATATTAATTGTATACATCAGAAATACAATAGTTGTCCAAAAATACTCAAAATGACCTGTGACAAATGATATAAAAAACGTTATTTTGAAATTTGTAAAAGCAGTCACTGCAAATACCAATGCTGGGCTCAGTATTCAGTGATCCAAAAGCCGTACATACATACAAGCTTTTAGACACGTGCACACACTCTTGGGTGGTAGCTTTTTTAGGGAGCAGGAAAGGAAATGGTGACCAGAGAGAGCAGAACCAAGTTAACATACTTAGCTTTAACAGACAGTACTGCTAAGTGCTTAGTGCTTCTCAAGCCAAGCCATGCAGACGTTACTAGCTCCATCTGCACAGAGAAAAACAAAGGCCCAGAAGGACAAGGCGGCTTACCCAAGGCTGCCTTTATATTTATCAGCACAGCTTGATCTAGAATCCAAATGAGACATTCTCTGTAGCCCCGTGTCTTATAGTGAGCCCTCATGGCGGTCAGCTCCGTGCCCACAGCACAGCAGGATCTAGGCAAACTCACTTCGCGTTGTTTCCTTTTTATGGGCTTATAAAAATCCACGCCAAGGGCTTATCTCGAAGGCATAAAATGGAAGGCTATAGCCAGCTACACACGCTGAAGCATATTCTATCCATTTCACACATTGAAACCAGACTGGCTATAAGCGATCTTGCTGAAGAGATTCTGATTGGATCGCGCAGCCTTTCAAGCTATGATCCAGGTCTTTAGCGAGAACTAAACTATTTTTGCAATCCATTGAGTGGTGACAGAAGTTCACTTCACACTGCCACAAATTTCCCAAGAGAGCTAACAAAAGCGTGCAGCTTGGTAACGTGTGGGAAAACGCAATATCCTCCTCACAAAGTAGAAGTAGTGGGCCACGCTAATAAGCCACGTGCCCACGCAAGTGGGGTGGGGCCGGGCAGGAGGGCAAGGCTGGGTCCTCACAAAGAAAATGTGCGGTCCAGCTTAGAAAGAACTAGAGAAGATGCATTTTGTGCAGCCAGTCACAATGGATTCACTTCTGACACTCAGATTAGCAGCTAGCAGTACAAATGTCTCTATCTGGGATCCAGGCATTTTAATTTTAAAATTGATTTTTTTCTTTTTCCTTTTTGCAAATGTTACTCATTTGTTAACACTTTCACTTCCTAGAGCCTCATTTGGTCCCTCTTAGGAAAGAAAGAAACTCCTACTTTGGTCTAATTTTCTTGAGAATTTAAGCTTTTGCTTAAAACGCTAGGTAAATATATAAGACTTGCATAACTAATTTAATAACTGGCCTTCAATGTTTGTTCCTTCATTAAAACCGCACAACAGACAGACCAAAAGCTCTCAGGTGACCCGGGCACAGATCAAGCAGGGTCAGTCTTTAGCAGCTTCTCGGTTTTCTGTTTTCTACTAATCAGTATGTGGAGTTCCTAACCTGAACGCTGAAGAGAAAGTCTTTGAAAGATGCTCATAGAAACAGAGCCAAGAACTAACCAGTCTGGTAATATCTGCTTAACCAATAGCACAGCCCTGCCAAAAAGCCACCGCGGGAGGAGCCTGTCCACAACCCAACATTCTTTCAAAGACACAGGGGAAAAAGTATTTCTTAAAAGTATTTTAAGAAAACTACAAAGTTCTAGGCAAACATTTTAGTTACTACTTTACGTAAAATTCAGTGCCTTGCTGTGACTATCTCTGTTACCCCGGAGACATTTCTGGGATAGGCTCAGAATATTCCAGAAGAAAGAACATAGGCTCTCAGGTCAGGAGCCCTGGGTTCCAGGCCTGGACCTGCTGCTCCTTCTTTACTAGGGCATCCTTAGGCAGTAGCTTCTTGCTTGGTCTTACCACTTTTTTTAACTTTTAAAACTTAAGACAACAACAAGCTTCATGTGGCCAAGCAAGGTCATGTTTGAACATCTTCTCCATGCTTTGAAGGTTGGTCCAGGATAGCTCAGATCGGAAATGCTCCGTGTTTACAGCAATGTAGTTTCCATTCATTACACACTTCTGTGACATCATAGATGATTTTAACCACATTAGGCATCAAATAAGCCTTCACTTGGTCAGCCCTGTGACCACCAGCAGCGCTGGGAACGTTTGCTTCCTTAAAAAAGAAAAATGCAGCCGGGCGATGGTGGCGCACGCTTTTAATCCCAGCACTCGGGAGGCAGAGGCAGGCGGATCTCTGTGAGTTCGAGACCAGCCTGATCTACAGAGCTAGTTCCAGGACAGGCTCAAAAAAAAAAAAAAAGCATTGATTTGCAATCCGATATTTAGCCCCACCCCCCAACTTTGTGAAGTACAGCCCACTGACTTCCTAGAATGTTGGCCCGTGTTGTGAAAGCAGCCATTAACCCGTGGGCTTTTAAAAAGCGTCGTCAATCTTTGCATCTTTAGCACCACAAACAGTGAAAGTTTAGTAAGTTTTCTGGACCCCAGCTGTTGAGCTGGATGGAATCGAAAAATACACCCTAAAGTAAAGGGGGTGAGGGGAGGAGCTGTCTGACATGATTATAACCCCCTGACCTGGGAAGATCCTGCTCGGGGGAGGAAGTTGGTGCCCTCACATGGATCTGGATGCAGAGGCAAACTGCAATTCTGCTCCTCCGTGATGCTGGCCATCCACTTCTGTTTGTGCAAGCGTGTAACTAGGTGGCATTAAGAGAAGAGATAACACAGGTCAGTTTTAGATGGATGCACAACTCTATGGCATTTTAGTAAAATTCTTTAAAATTATAAAAATCCCTTTAAAAATGAGACAAAGAACTTCTTTAATGTCTCTTCATTCTGAGTTCCCTAAACATTTGAGTTAGCGTCTCATTCTGTCATAGCTCAAGCGTGCTTCAAAAAGGAGGTGATACATGAAAACCAGTATGTTGTGACACCTTAGTGTGGTTCACTCAGGTGTCCCCTGATCGGAGCGAGGCTCTCATGGCACCAAACATGCGTGCTGGTTTTGGGGGTGAAAGGCAAGACGTCGGTTTTAACTCCACGTTGCCATATCCTTAAACAATGCATCAAGCATGGAAACGTTGAAAATATCTTTCCTTCTGTCGGATTTCACTTTGGTCGATCCAAATTTGGCATCACTGCTCTCTGAAATATTTTTAATTGTTGAGCAGTTGGTGATTTTAATAATTTAGTGGAGAGGGAAGGAGAGAAAGAAGTCAGAACTTAAAACACAATGGCAAAAAAAAAAAAGTTAATTTAAGTTGATGTTTGAGTTTTAAAAAAAAATGCAGTGATGTCACATGATTGAGCAGGTTAATGGAGATGACAGGATTTCTCCAGATGTGCCATGGGGGTCTCTGGGGTTGGCTTTTTGGCTCCTATGCCCCCAGTTAAACAAGCTTGTCAATTTTCCATCAGATTGTTTTTTCTCACTGGTCTGAAGGCCTTGCCTTGTTTTGCCTTATTTCCGTGAGGCTCTTAGCATTGCAGGCATCTACCTGCTTCTGTTCCACATGGTGAAGAGTGGATTTGGTCTCTACAGAATAATCTAGCAGGCAATGCTTGTCTCTTTGCATTTCTTAGTTTCCTCTGTTGGAATGAGGGGCCTTTGAAAAGTGATCACGGTTACCTGTAGCAGACTTCCGTTTCGTGTCTTTCCACCCTGATATCTGCTTAGAACGAAGGTGTGAGCTCAGGTGGGTTGCCCCTTTGAAGACAAGTTGCTAAGCACCATTGTGAGGAGGTGCAGCACTGGCCTTCAAGAGGCAATGTAGACCTGCTCCTGGCATCCGCAAGGGTTCACGTTGCGAGGGAAGAAGCTGCCGCCTCCTGCCTTGCAGCTTAGTTCCTCCGTTCCTTCATGCTAAATACTAGATTTTTTTTTTTAGTGTTCTTTTAGCTCCAAAAATGAAAAATCTTTTCTACTCCAAAAAGAAAAAAAAAGTTCCTTAAAATGACTTTTAGTCTTATGACTTCCTTTAGAATTTTTTGGAAAGCTTTTAAGAAAAACACCACATTTACATAAGCAGACTCAATTATAGCTTCCCTTGCTGTGCTCACACGTGCCCGGCTACTTCTTATTTAACTGGGAAGCCACAGAAATATACACAGCATGCATCTCTGTTTTCCTCAACTCTCAAATATTGTCTTCGCATGCGTTATCTCTGTTGTTCTTTCAGCCATCGCCATGAGTCAGGGAGACCGGGCTTGTCCACCCCACCCTCCCCGAACAGATGGTACCCATGTGTCCTGCCTGCCTAAGGCTCACACAGCAGCCAGGATAGAGTCGCATCGGCCGCCAGGTCATTGAGGATGCAGCCTATGCCCCTCCCACGGCACCCTGCAGCTGGAAAGGCCCTGTCAGATGCTACACACCCCCCGCATGCATTTCCTGGCAATATTTTTTTTCTTTCAGAAAACCGGAAATATTTTCTGCCAACTCAAGACTACAATTGCTCCATCCCATTAATATCTAACTTTACTGTGGAGAGAAGCTTCTAGTCTAAGGCTCCTGATAGAGAGTACAGCAAGCAAACGGACTCTGCATCCCTCTGCCTGCTAACTCAGTAGTTACTTTAGTGTTACTAATACTCAGGGTTAGTCTTTGGAAGAGGCAAAACAGTTGTTCACGGCATCTGAAGTTTTGCTTTTACTTCTTTGTGTAGCTCTCCCCCAGTGAAAGTGCAGAAAATCCCGATAGGATTATGAGGCACTGATTGAAATTTAATAGGTGCTAGTCTTTGTAGTTTCCGATACAATTAGTAATAAAAAATGTATTGGACCCGGTGCCAGGAGGCCCTGCTCTGAGCTCTGTTCACTTACTATTCTGCACTTAACTGTTTCTCAGAAACACAACAGTAGGTTGTTACTCTTCTCACTCTGCAGATTAGGAGATTGAGATTTCAATGGATGGATCATTTGTACATGGTTCTTGTCTGATTAAGGTGGGATTAGGATTTTGAGTCCGGTCAGGATGGCCCCTCTTGGCTCATGCTCTGAGAAGCACCTTGCTTACATGTGGAAAAACGTAGCTGAGCCAGGGAGACATTGAAAATATGCTGATTAAATATCCAAATGCTAAGAACACAGGAGTTTCTGGGCTTGGAGTTTTGCTTTCTGTTGTTGTTGTTTGTCCGTTTGAGAACACAAAAGGACCATATAACAGCTTAAAACTTTAAAACATATAACATTGGCAATGGTTGGATTTTGGTGAGCAGCGATAAGCTATAGAAGGAAAGGCATTAATCAGACTGTTACAACTGAAGAAAACAGAAGCAACATTGGTTACTTAAGTTCCAGAACATACTGCCCCTCAAGCTAACTTGAAACCCAAGGTGTTTATTGTCTCTCTCGTGGTTCTGTGGATTAGGAAACCAGGTGCAGTTCGCTTAGTGTCACTGACTCAAAGGCTTCCCCCGGCTAAATCAAGGTATCCGTCGGGGTGCAGTCACCTCAAGATTTGACTTATGAGTTTCCCCTAGAAGCCAACTCACATGGCTCAGACACACGGCTATTGTCAGGTCTCAGGTGCCTGCCGGTTGTTCACTAAGACATCAACTTCTTGTCTCTTACAACTCTTTCTGGAATCACCCATACGGCAGCTGGCTGTCATCAGACCCAAGACTTGAGAGAAAGCTTATGGACCAGATAAGCAAGGGAGACTTAAAGAGGCTAACAGGCAAGAGACAACAAGCAGGGCACGCCAGAGCTTCTGGGAATCTAAGCCCAGAATCTGGAACACCTACCTTTTATCATAAGTCGTCTTAAAGAAGCGAATTCTGTGACTTACATAGGTTCAGCCTGCTCACAAGGAAGGGTTGAGCACAGAGTACGAGGTACAGGAGACAAGATGCTTGGCAGTCATTTTAGCCCTTGCCTACCACAGTGGCCTCGTATTTTCCAATAGACCGCAAGGTAGTGATGGCAATCGATAGTTTTAAGTATGAGTTTGGAGCCAGGTGCTGAGTTCCACACCTTTAATACCGGTTCTTGGGAAACAGAGGCATGCAGATCTCTGTGAGTTCAAGGTAAGCCTTGTCTACATAGTGAGTTCTAGGACAGCTAGGGCTGTATAGAGAGCCCCCTTCTCAAAAAAATAAGTATGAATGGGCTGGGGGTGCTAGAGCAATGGCTCTGTAGCTAAGAGCACTTTCTGCTCTTGCAGAAGACCTGGGTTCAGTTCTTAGCACCCACATATTGGCTCCCAACCATCAAAAACACTTATACCCACAAAAATAAATGCATCTTTTTAAAAATAAGATAAAATGTAAGTTTGAAACAAAAAAAAGGAAATTTGAAACAAACTATACTCTCGCATGAAGCAATTGCTGTTAGAAAGCTCTATTACCATAGTCATGTCTGAGAGTGGAGCATGTCAGAAGTGACTTCCACTTTAGTTAGTAAAAATCTAGCACCCATAGGCATTACATACCATGGTAGGCCCTTCGAATATAGTTCTGTGTTTTGACTCTATATCGTAATGGCATTCAACATACCATAGTCTTGCGATATTTTTAAAACTTTTGTAATAGTGTAAGAATGTTAGGCTGTGAATCTCCATGTTCTTCTGTCTGTAGTGCCTAGCATGGCCAGAGGAAGGGCCAGAGTTCAGGACAAAGCAGCCTATTGTATACCATACAGGAAGTGCTAGGACAAGACAGAGAAGCTCTCAGATGGAAATCTTACAGCAACCCTACCAAGCCCAAGCTGCTCCAAGCAAAGCCCCTGTTAGGATGGGAATCCCAATACACTGCTGTTTTCATTCAGCGAAACTCAGAACCCTTTGCTTAACAAGAACCCTAGTTTGGATTTGTTTTTGTTTTTGTTGGGGGGGGGTTGAAGCAAACTCTAGTTTAATAAGAAACAATTTAAGGTACATTCAAACACTTAAAGGAGGAAGATGTTCAGAAAAAGGTAATATCTACCCAAGGCAAGGAATCAAGTTTCTCAAGAAAGTTGCAAACAATTGAATGCCTTAACAATGGCAATATAGGCAAGCAGCAGGGACCGGCGCAGTGGCAGACGCAAGTGGTGGGGACCAGCACGCCAAACCGAGAGCAGATCGCCCCACTACAATTAGATCAAAGAGGTAGGCCTTTCGTTGGCGAGGCCCCTGGCAAACGGGGAGCCTGGTCCTGTTCCTGAAGACCCTTCTGAGTGGGGAGAGGGATCTTGGCCAGCAGCAGGAGCCAGGAAACAGAGCTGGGGCATTTTGTAAGTGAAGCCCCTGGCTAGCAGGGAAACTTGATCCGGTTTTAAAAGACCCATTAGATAGCATCGGTAGGAGGAGATGGGCAGGCACCAAGGCAAGAATTCACCCAACAATCTGAAAAACAACATGAAAACACCAGAACCCAATGATCTTACAACAGAAGTACTTGAACACACTAACACAGAAGAAGTGGAAAAAATTGACTTTATGAAAGCAATAGAATACCTTAAACAACATGTAAAAAACACCCTTATAGAAATGGATGAGAAGTATAATAAAAAGTTTGAAAAAATGAGTAAATATGTACATGATACCCTGGGAAACCAAGACAAAACGATCAAACAGGTAATGGAAACAATTCAAGAATTGAAAACTGAAATGGAAGCAAGGAAGAAAACACAAACTGAGGACCAACTGGATATGGAAAATCTAGGTCAATGAGTAGAGTCTACAGAAACAAGCATAATCAATAGAATACAAG
>NC_022030.1:26615470-26620010 GCF_000317375.1 Microtus ochrogaster
TGAGCTGAACAGACAATTCTCGACAACATCTTCTTGAATTGTACAAGAAGAAATCAAGCTGGTACCAAGCTGGAAACTTCCTTCCTACCAGTTAGCTTTTGTAGGGCCATAAGGGGCATCAGGTTGCTAGGGAGAAAAGACACCAACTGAAAACTATGTTAACAATCAGCCTAGCAAGATTTGCCTATTGCTGCTATTGTGGCATGAACACTGTGGGAATAACCAACTACTCCACGTTTGGATTTAAGGTCTGTTCCCCCCAAAAGACCTCAGGCCTGCTTCTGTATGTTAGCTCAATAATTCATGACTGAATTGGCCCTAGGCTTTAGGAAAGGAACTACTTCTATTCATAAAGAAAAAATAAGCATAGTACCACACTGCCCTCTAAATATTTATCTGGCAGGTTATGCGGCTCTCCGCCATCTTCAGAGGGGCTTCTGTCACAGTGATTGTGGTCAATACAGATACTCAAAACGTGTAGAGAATGAGAGGAAGTGGGGTTCTCAGCTTCAAGTGGGTCATCTATGTCATGTTCTCCGTTGCCAAAGCTCAGAGGTTATCATAGGAGAATGTGCAGAAGGGTTCAGAACCAGTGTGTGCAGAGAGCTGCTACCAGGCAGTGTTTTCTAGATCTAAGACCACAACGGCTGTGGCTGCAAATACAAGATCTGTACAAGATCAAGCCGGGAAAACTTCCAGCCTGGCTGAAGCAGTTGAAGAGATACCAACAGTTGGTGGCTCCTGGGAGGGGAGAGTCAGTTCTCTTTAGGGATGTGGCCCCGGTAGATTGGCCACACTTCTGTGAACGGGCCTACTCCCGTGCACATACTGACAGCACTGAATGATTAGTGAGTTAAAAAGAAAATAATACATTAAATTAGGAGGAAGAAATACGGGATGGGATAAGTTGGAGGAGAGAGAGTGGAAGTAGATTTGATCAAGGCACATTGCACAGTTGTATGAAATTATTAAAGAATAAATTTAAAAAAATAAAGTTTCCATTTAAAGCAATTTTTAGATAATTTAATCTTACTAAATCTTATACTACACATTATTAAAATGGTAACGACTTATTTATCAGAGCTCTATGCCCTAATGGTGAATTCACCTCTTTCAAACAGTGCTCAAGAACCAAAATAATTAGGACAGCAAAGTTTGTTGAAATGAGATTTTACGTAAATCCAGATAATTAAGATGACTCAGTAGTTTTCCCGAAATCTCCAGACAGTTGCTTCATTTATCCTCATGGGGTGTACGTGAAAAGTAAATTCTCATGGGACTTATGGAAGGGTCCCCAGTGTCTCTGAGAAGCTGCGAGTACCTCATACTTTGATATAGAATCAAGTTCATTACTTAAGAAACAATGAAAATACAGCAGTCCTCAGACAATTAAATGCCCACCCTGTCAACACCCACTGTGATAAACGTTAACACCTGAGAAGCTACAGTGCATTACAACTTTTGAGAGAAATATATGTCTAAATCTATGCACAGTCAAGCTTTGGGGGGGAAATATTACCAGAGCCGGGGAAATAATATCACTCTGTGACCTAAATGTGACTCGGATTCTTCCACGCTGCTAATTTATTTAGTATTCTGCCAAGTTGTTCTTTGTTTCCTACCCAAGACCCTTGTGTTGTTTGTCATGAATGGGGTTATGACTTCCCTAGTGAAGCAGAAGCCCTCTCAACAGAATGCTGGTGACAATACTCATTCCATAGCTGCAAAGAACCTTCTAGAGGCCTGGCCTGGTGTGTTGATCATGAGCCAATCTGATCTTTCTTGGTGCCCCTCCCCATCCAGCTTGACATGAAATGCTGGTGGGTGATGCTGTCAGAAGAATCAGTCTTCTGAGATGCTGCTGTTTCATAGATGCCAGCAGGCAGTCGAAGCTGGTGCGAGCGAATCTCTGCGGATTTGAGTGACCGTCTGAAATCTGCACTGAGCTCCAGCCCGTCATAATCATATCTTAGACTCTCAAAGCCCGTTGTACTTTTCTAATCTCTGACCGTTTATAAATTTTATTTTCATTGACATGCAAGGCCAGGGGTAGTGTAGTGATATTTTAAATGAAGGAAGGGACATTTCTTATCAATGCTCTGTGCAATTTGGCAACAAGACAACAATATATTATCTGTGCCGAGGAAGCTAGTGAAAATGAGTTTTCAGTGCGCTCCTCTGTCTTCATCGTAACTGAACTAACGTGCGGCGGCCTAAGCCAAAAGAAACTCCGCACCTCACATCTTCCTTAACCGTCCCGTGTCCCAGTGAGGCTGTTTTTCTCTTGCTCCTGACCCATCTTCCTGATCTTCACTCAACTCCGGACCATCAAAGCTTCCACCTTGCTGCCCGGAGGTGCGGATTCCAGTAACTCAGGGCTTTCACTCGTCTCCCCAGAGCGCTCTCTTAGTTCTTCCCTTTAATTGACACCTGGGTCTTCCCCAATGACTTGAAATCCCCAGCAGCCCTTTCAAGTCCGACTGTTTATTCTCTGTAGTCCAGCATGCCCTATGGCTGGCAGGAGGGGTCAGACTCCTCTTTGCTTCCTGCTGCTACGCCTTGATTGTAACCACCTCACTTTCCTTCTCCAGGAGTGCCCTCCATTGTGAAGGAAACCCCTGCCCGTTTCGCACCGTGCTCTCTCCTGACCTACGGGATCGTGCATGTCACGTCTCTCCAATTGTTTTCTTATCCAGAGTAGACTCCTTGACTTGTCTCTTCAAAAGTGTATTCTTTTGAAGTGCCCTTGACTCTAACAGCTGTATGTTCTTCTTTATGATGCCGCTCACAACCCTCTGAGCCCATAGACACTGTTTGGCACAGAAATTTCACATCTATCATCATCAATGATGATAAGACTACCGCCAGTACTGTGGCTACTTCTGCTAGGGCCACTAAACTGCTCCTACAACGGATTGCCCCCGTCATCCACCGTTACTCAGATCAAGTCCATGACAGTTTTAAGCATTACATGTATTGACTTTTCTGATCTTCACAGCCCTGCAAAGTAGATCCCACTGCAATCTCCATATTGAAAATCGCATCTGGGATTTACAAACACTTACTATTATTACACATCCATATGAGTTTTAGAGACATTCCCAACCACATGGCAATTGCCCTGTGGGAGCCTGTGCCTTATCCATCTTTGCCCTCCTGATGCCAGAACGATGGCTCCCACACCATAGCTTGCTTAGTTGTCATCGACGAAGGGGACTGACTTGTTTTATTCGATGCGTTCCTTTAAAGGTCAGTTATATACCGTGATTGTACCCACCACCAGAGATACAATGATAAAGCAAATAACTGACTCTGTAAAATTTATGCTAGCACAATGAACAGAGATAATTACACATTCAGTTACAACCAGGCGTGCTTATATTTTGGGGACCAGGACAAGAGTACAAATAGAGGCCCACATACCATATGCCTAAGTGCTTAAAGCTAATAAACTGTCAAACAAAATATGTTCTGTTTTCCTTCCTTGACAATCATATTTCATAGAGACAAAAATTGAAAAATGTGAGTAAAATGTTGGCCTTTCTATGACTTTAAGTTGGCAAAACGACAAAAATGACTGAATTAATTGTTATTGCATATGTCTGGGTATTCTGCTGAAAGAGCCGGGGATGAGTAATAAAATAAAGGCATGCATAATTCATAAACTATCAGATTCCATGATGCTTTCCCTCTAACAAAACCACTAGTTTAATATAACTAGATGTTCATACAATGGATATTTTACTGAGCTTGCTATCTCAAGGGTTAAAATAGTAAGGTAAAGTTATACTTAGAAGTTGTCAATTTTTGAATTTATTTTCTTGAGAATGGAAACTAAAGCTCAAAATTAAAAAATAGATAAATTGATATAAAAAAACACTTGTTTTTTTTAGTAGAAAGTAAAATTTAAGGGATGGGGAAAGAGGACATTGTTGTCAAAGGATATAATATTTCCGTTTTATGCAGTGAAAAGTTTCTAGAGACCTGTTGCACAACTAGGTACATTTAGCTAAAGCTAACATAAGGCCCAGTTATACACACTTAGGAATTATTAAGATGGTAGATTTTATGGTACCATCATCACGGTAGCAATACTTGAGCAGGGAAGATTGCTCAGGCAGCAGTGTTTGCGGTGCAAACCTGAGGACCTGAGTTCGCATCCCTAATACCCATGCAAAACCTGGAGACAGGAAGGTCACGGGAGCTCGTTCTATAGCCAGCCTAGTTGAGTCAGTGACTCCAAGGTTCGCTGAGAGACCCTGTCTCGACAAATAAGTTGGGGAATGATTGAGGGCCAGACTCATCATCAACTTCCAGCTCTATATGCGTGTGCACACACATGCACACACGCACAAAACACAACACATATATCACACATGCACAAAAACTTTTCAATTGGTGAACCTAAAGAAACTAAATAAGAAGGTGAACCCAAGGAAAAACATATAGTTATCCTCTTGGCTATGGGAAGTAGACAAAATTGCCAGGGAGAAGGTTGGGATCTTGGGGATGGGGTGGGATAGGGGTAGGGGGAGATGGG
>NC_022030.1:26620410-26633530 GCF_000317375.1 Microtus ochrogaster
TTGGGAGCTCACCAAGGCCAGCTGGACTGTGACTGAGAAGCATGGGATAAAACTGGTCTCTTTGAACATGGTGGACAATGAGGACTGATGAGAAGCCAAGGACAATGGCACGGGGTTTTGACCCTACTTCATGTTCTGGCTTTGTGGGAGCCTAGCCAGTTTGGTTGTTCACCTTCCTAGACATGGACCGAGGGGGGCGGACCTTGGACTTTCCACAGGGCAGGGAACCCTGACTGCTCTATGGACTGGAGAGGGAGGAGGAGAGGAGCTGGGGGGAGAGGGAGAAGGGTGGGTGGAGGGGGAGGGAAGTGGGAGGCTGGGAGGAGGCGGATACTTTTTTTTCCTTTTCTCAAAAAAAAATATTATGTTTACTTTAAAAATATTCAAGACTGCCGCGCCACCAGCACAGCCTGGATGCCAAGACTGGTGTGTGTGTGTGGGGGGGGGGGCGAGGGTGCCGGGATTGAGACACGGAGGCTTCTTTTCAGGTGGAAGGACAGCAACCTTTATTTTGCCTCAGCTAAAACCTTTTATACCTCTACTGCTTCTGTGGAAAACCACGGGCCAGAAAGAACACAAACATCCTTGTCAATTACAGACCACAAGGAAGTTCCACTGTCAAGGGGAGTGAGGGCAGCTGGATCACAACACAAGATGATGGTGAAATACAAGTTAAAATTTTTAAATATCAAAAATGTAAAGAAAACATATGGACACAGAATCTAGATACATTTTTTTGATGAAGCATTTTTATTCACCACATATTTTATCATATAAACCATTGCGCATCTAGTGCTGAAATCCTGTGTAGCTGCCTATGAAGGATAGCACCAAGCATGTAGGTAGTGCATCCACACGTGTGATTACATACGTTTCAGGCAGTACCATGAGCAACTGTGCTTCATGTCATGATTGCCATGCTAATGTGGGGGTGCTTTTGACATCCCCCACTGGAGAAAGAAAAGCAGGGATAAATGGACAGCTTGGCACCACTGGGATATGGTGTTTTGATATCTGTTGCATCCATGCTTCGTGAGAGGAAGAATCTGACAAGCTAATTAATTTGTCTTTCTCTGCCTAAGTGGTTCTGCTGATGAAATTCTCCCTGTTCTAAGTGGAGTCTGCGTCCTGCATCTCCCATTACAGAGAATGGCACTTCATAGACCTTCAGGGCATTTGCATGCGGTCATCATTTTTAAAATTTACTGTAGGAACTACAACAAGAAGTGTAACAAGTGTTTCCTTGAGATTGATACATGTCTTTCAGGAGAGGGGAGTTTAGCCACGTGCTAACATTGACATGGGAGGGTAAGAAGAGAGGAGACATGGGTAGGGTTAGATAGAGGAATTGATAGCATTATATTTTAATTAAAAATAATTCAGGTAAATAAAACACGCAAAGGAGTCTGCCTAAACTTTGGGTAAATGAGCGATAGCCCTCTCTGGCTTTCCCCGTCTCTGTTTACGGAGCTCCTTCTCCGTGGGGTCTCCCTCACTGGTTTTCAGAGGTTCTCAATGGCAGCCTCTCTTGCCAAGGTCATACGCTCCTTTCTGTTTCTTTCCTTTCCCTTTGCTCTTTCTCTGCTCTGTAATTTCTGGTGTACAGTTTGTACTTCAACTGTGATCTTCTCTCTCATAAGTAGTGGAATAAATTCCTCTCCCCTGGGAGTAGGAGACCTGGGCAGAACTCTCCCAAATTGAAGTTTCATTGTCCCTTCTGGATCCAGATATTGTGGTCTCCTATAAGATCAGCTCTAATTCAAGACTTAAGTAAGCAACATATTTTGGAACAAATATTGTGGATGTTAGCATCTCCAAAACATGTATTATGAATGTATCACGATTGTGAATTTGTTTAGTCCAGTATGAAAACTCTTTCCTTCAGTAGCTAATTCCACTCTACCCACCAAATCCTTTATTACGTTTGGTCTTATTGTTGTCTGATTTTCTAGAGTAATAATAATATTTAGAAACAGTTAAACCAGGAATGTCAATAATCTTGCCACTCTTGAAGTCTAGGAAGGAGAATCAGGAGTGAGTTCAAGGCCAGGCACAGATACTCAGTGAATCCAAAGCTAGACTGGGCAGCATGAAACCCTGTCTCACAAAACCAAGGGGTGGGAAAGAAGGTTAAGTAGTTAGATCTTTAATAAGCCTTTATATCACATGTCACATGTTCTTTAAAGCCGGGGTTATATAAAGAACCCCACTTTAGATGCTAGTGACCTTTCCTGAAAGCAATTAGGGACTGTTGGAAACACCTCCCAAGGAAGGCAAGACAACGAAAACCCTTATAGAAGATAAGGAAAGTTAATTTCCATAGACACTTTTCAAACTTAAATAGTTGAGACATCTTACATTTTTCTCATAATTCTAAAAATAATTAGATCACAATGTGGATTAATTTTTGGTCACATTTAATTTTTTAGACAAAAGCTGTTGTTCAGTTATAAGCACACACAAACACACACAGAGACACACACAAATACACTGACACACAAACATACACACACAGACACCCCCACAGACCCACTCCCCACAGACCCTCCCACACACACACATACACACACTCAAAGTGAAACTCTTCAGAGTTACTTCCCTTTTTTTTTTTTTTTTTTGCATTACTTTTTAGAGAGGAGAGGATCCTCCAGAATTAGGAATACAGAACAACATGGGGTTTCTAGATTTGTTTCTAAGGAGACTAAGATCACAATATAATTACATGGTTAAAAAAGAAATCCTTACATTAACCTCCGAGGTAATGGGTCAGACTGTCAAAAGAAGTATCATCTTCAAAATCCTAAAGTGGAAAAAGTTATACATATTATATCCAATCGAGTGGGCTACTGCTATTGGTTGCCTGGATCTTTGACTCCACGGCCAGAAAGATCTAGGATTCTGATCCCAGATCCATCATTCATTCATTCTCCAGGTGACGTCAAGCAAGCGCCTTCTGCCCTCTGCCCCCGGTCTTTCATCTGTCATCAGAGACTGTTGCTTTGAAAGAAGCGACTGCTCACAGAAAGTTGTCTAACTCACTCTGTGCTTCCGACTTAAGCAAGCAGGGACTAATCTTGCCTTGTTCCAGGAACTAGGTGAGCTAGCTACTCACCAGCCACTCTTCTATTTTGGAACCTCTCCCAAGACTAGAACCTGGGGTCAGGGTGGCAGTAGGGAGCGGTAAGGATGGTGGAGGGACCTGCTGCTGGGGATGTTAGAGGAAGTAATTACCAGTTTGAACTAATCAGGGAACAGCTGGAGAGGCCAGCCCCAAGCGGGTGGGTCGCATCTTCTCAGGATAACCAGCCTCATTTGTGTCCTAAATACTCCCCAGACAGCTGAAGTGGAGGCGATCTTGTGCTGGATCCAGAAATCTATATCCCTTGGGCATAAATAGGGAAAAGGATCTCCCCCAAACCCACATTTACCACTTTCTCTGCCTCCCTTCTTCTGATCCACTTTCCTCCCCCCCCCCCATTCTACCACTTGGTCTGACCACGAGACATTGTCTGCCCAAGAAAGGTGGGAGAGCTCAGGCTTTAGTACCAGGCTTCTGGGTTAGACTCCAATCTCTGCCAATGAATAGCATCTGGCCAGCTATTTAATCTTTGATTCTCTGTGTACTCACCACAAGAAGGAATAAAAATGATATTATTTATCTAATTAATAAGCAATGATGATAAAGTTGGGTAATAGACTTCTCAATAAACCTTCAAGAAAGTGTGATCTTCTTAGGTGTGGGGGGTATTTTAGGCAGGGTGATAAAAATAGAGGAATCAGCCAGGAATGATGGTCCTCCAGGAAGGGGGAACAGACACTGATTCCAGAGTGATGAGGTGGTGGGAAGCAAGGGGATTAACTTGCTTCTAGGAGGACGTAAAGCAAATGGCCTGCAAAGGTGGCTCAGAGGCTGACAAGCTGGCTGACGTTAGAAGAAGCTAGGATAGTTTCTGCCTGTCCATACATTTACCTGGTTTCCTGCTGAGCCCTGCTGTGTCTATGTCTAAATTCAGGACAAAAGCTGCTGTTCTCTATCCTCACAAATCAAGCACCAATCCCTGTCCAAAGGATGCCAGTTGCCAACAATCTGCATCCTTCCACCCTCTGCCCTTAGTCCTACTTTGGAACCATCAGATGATGAATTAACCCTTGAGGGATTCCTGTGCCATGTGGACATGACAGGATGTGTGTGTGTATTATATATATATTTGATAGCAGATTGAGACTATGGCAGGTTTTAACATGAAGATTAGCTAACATGGGGTAAGCCAGAAGATGGGTGGGTTTGTCCCTTGATGACCAAGATAGGTGATTTCAGCACTAGCATCTTTTACTACACTCTTTATCCAAAGGCTTTGCCTTCTCGTGTTTATAATTCTATGTCCACAGCAGCATTCCCCAGGCCAGCCCACTCGCACCAGTTCTAGCCTGTACTCCGTGACTCAATGGATCCACTCACTCTTTCCTGCCCTGCTGGATCTCACACATCTTCCCAAGGGGCCTTCTATCCACATCACCTCGGTGGTCCTTTGACCTCTCTTTTTACTTCCACAGGACTCTTTCCCAAAAGCAAACCGACCATTGCACCTTCCATGACATCTACTTACCTGGCTCACTCACCAGAGTGGGCTGAATGAGTCCAGGGACAGCCCTGTACACCCTATGTCCAGCATATCATGAGCTCTCAATGAACTCTTGTAAAATTTGTTGAGTCTCAATACCCCTGCACTTCTGATACCCTGAGAGCAAGAGCCTTTCCTTTCCATAGAAGGCAACAGTAATTTCAGAAGAAAGCAGCGCTTCTATTTTGTGCGCTTCTTATTAAATATTGGCTTCCAAACCTTCAAGTCTTTGTAGGGTGTTCTAATCCAAAACCCTGTCCTTACTCTAGCTTTGAACATGTACTTGGTACTTTGTAAAAGTTAATAATAATGCACTTATATTACATGTATTTAGAGAGAGAGAGAGAGAGAGAGAGAGAGAGAGAGAGAGAGAGAAGAGAGCTCCGTGGATATTTATAATATTTGACTCACTCTGAAATGATTCTCGGATTTTGTTGGGTCAGCCATCTGGCCCCTGTACTACAGGCTGTCTTGTGTCTGACTGCAATATCTCCCAACCTTCTTTCCCCATATTTAATTGGGTGACGGCTTTGCTTTGGTGGTCAAATCCAGCCCCCAGCCTGCCTGACCCTTCCTCTCATGGAAGCCAATCCTGAAATGGTTACATTGGGCATTGCCAAGGGGAGCGGTTGCATGCCAGAGGTGGAGGGTAAAGGGGGGAGAAAAAGGAAAAGGGGGAGATCCCAGCTGTATGACTGTCAGGGGCTTTTGGTGGGGGAAGCTGACAGAGTCAGGAGGTGAGAGGAAGACCAGCTGCTTCGCAGCTATTTATAAGGCTGTCATATGGGGAAGTGTGTCTGGCCGGCAGAAGCAAAGGGGGGTGGCGGACTAAACTGGCTCCTTATTTAGCTTGATGACACACACGCAGCCAAACTGCGAGAACCCACTCCGTGTAGAGACACCTGGTCAAATCTGCCTCCGCCAGACTGGAAAGAACATTGACATTTCTCAATGAATTGAAAAATGGCACTGCAAATGGATTTGCAGCAAGAACAACCAGGTTTCCCTGTCGTCTTCCCCACCCCTGCTCAGACTCTTGGACCTCCCACATCCCTTAGGCTGGCATCACCCCAGGCCCTGCACGCCAGTGGCCAAGTAGACTTGATGCGGGAAGAACAGGCCTGGAGGTTGTCTTCTCAAACTGGACAGGAGCAGTCAACAGCTGCAAATTTTTATGGAATCAGCTAAGCAGCAAGAAACAGTGTCCGATGGTCTCCTGCAGTAGAGAGAGGTTAATAGCATGGTGCATTTGGGGTCTGTTTGGGGACCAATAGTATTTAATGTGTTTATTATTGATTGGGAGAAACCGGTGGATACTAAGTTAGTGAAGGCTGTCGAGGGCACTAAGTTATTTCACTTAGTAAACACCACAGAGATTTGTGGAGAATTCAAGATGGATTTTTTCCAGTGAGTTAAAGAAATTAGAAATGAAAATGTCTTGTAAGAAGATGTACACCGTCCCAGCAGGCCGGCGTAGAACTGTTGCCGACAATGGGAAATATTTCCTAGCGTTTAATTCAACCTCAATTTTTAAATGCCTTGAATGTGTTCACCTTCCCCTGGGAATAGGGACGTTCTGGCTCATACCTAATCCCTGCCTCAAGTTTTTCTTTTTCAATGCCTTCTATTACACCTCATAGTTATGCCATGGGGATAAGAGTGTGTGTGTGGTGTGGTGTGTGGTGTGTGACCTGGTGTGTGTGTGTGGTGTGTGTGTGCTACTTTCCATTCAACACAACGAAGTCAGACAATTTTTTTAACATCCTCCGAGCCGGTCCTTCTCTGAAGCAATAATTAAATCTTTTCTTAGATTTCTTCATGATTATAGATGGTTCCTCATCCCTAGATCCTAGTGGGTGTTCCATTTCTTATATCTCCTTTCAACTTTCATCAATCAACCGATTTCCAGTCCTGGCAGATTGTCCTTGCAAGGTTCATCTCTGATTCCAGAGGGAAGCGGGAGGAATAGTAGGACCAAGTTGTGCAATTATGTACTCATACAGAGCTCTTTGCATGTTTGGCCAACCCAATGGCCTGTGGCTGAAGACCAAATGGTTGTTTTCCTAGTGAGTGTATTGAAGATGCATTTCTCACTTGTGAACCAAGCTCACTGCCAGCGCCCAAAGTCCCACCTGTGTTTGTATTTCAGCTTCCTATCCTCCAGCAAACTCATTTGTTCTTGTGGTCCCCAGTCAAGAGAGTTCTAGGTTTTGTGGGATGCTCTGTGTTTAAATATTCTTGAACATGCCCGAGGATGGAGTGGCTTCATAAGAGGTAATTCTCTTTGAATAAATAAGCATAAAATAAAAAAAGGTAATTGAGATTTCCTGTCCTAAGTTTTTTGACTGAGACAGGAACATGAAAAAATACTTTGAGAATGACATGTTCGATGTTTGTCTGAGATTACTGGAGAAGGACCCCAAATGTGTTACTCAATCTCCAGTCCTTTCATTCCCTGTCACCATGACCTTCTCATGTGTAGCCCCTCAGCCATTGCGTGTAAACCTTTGACCTCCTCACAGAGTCCCCGCAAGGACAGAAGGAGACAACAAAGGGAATAAACGTCCCCTTCCAACAGTGCAGTCCATTAGCAGGAGCTTTGTGATACGTCCGTTTTAGCAGGCTAGCCTTTTATTTAGACATCTCCCTGCATTGCCTGTCCTTAATTGCAAGGAAGTCTGCTTCTCCTCACCCAAAATAGCAGGCTTGAGGAATCATAGAACCATGGAGCCAGAGGAACCATGCAAGCTGCTAGGATTAACCCCTTCATTTCTGGTCGCGGGATGGAGATACACAGGGGTTAACCTCTTTGTCTGAATGCATAAAACATCTCCTCCTTGAGTGGGAAGATCAAGGAAGATACTTAGCAAATACAAAATAAGGAACGGCCACTCTTTTCATCATTGATAGGGAGTGGAGCCTCTCAGTTTGTTAGCAAGACTAATGTTTCCTCTCCCTGGACTATGACTCCTCATCCCACATGTAAGTTTAGGGGAGGACATGGTGTTTAGGAGAGGTTTGGGGGGACGAATAGGATTTCTGGCCATCTAATCGGCACTGGGATTCACTGTGTGACCAACAATGATAACCAGATGATTCTTATAGCAAAAAAAAAAAAAAAATGAATAGCATTCAAAAGTCCTTGTCAAGAGCATACTTATTTATGAATTGGGGCAAGAAAATGAATAGTTTCTTATCTTTGGGAGTCTTTTCAACCTACACTTTGAATCTCCGTAGGACACTGTGATGTGTAGTGTACGATGCCCCTACGTGGAGAAGGGCATTTGTTCTCCAGCTTCCAGAAGCTGGAGTGGAGGTGGCGGCTGATAATTGTCATTCACCAACTCCCTAGAAGGAAGGCTGAGAGTAGACAGAATTGCCACACCCACTCCTGGAAGCAGGCGTGGGCTGACTAGTTTATCCCCAACTAGTTTTATCCCGAGATCACGCCTGGGTAAGCTTCCTAGCCTTCTCGGAGACTGTTTCCCGGGGGCTCTGCCTTAAGATAGAAATACAGAACAGGCATTTTTACAAGAGCAGAGGGAGGGAGGCTCAGAGAAATCCTGTTTCCTAGCATGTGACACATTTTAACCTTTAACTATGACTCACTTCCCCCAGTCAGAATCCACCTGAATAGCCCAAAGACATGTCCAAAATTTATATGTCCAAGGTACCCCTGGAGATGCTACCCCAGATCATTAAGTCTCGGGTGGGGTCCGGGCAGGAGAGTTTCAAAACTTCTCAGGGGATGCCGAAGCGCATCCTGTCTCGAATCCTGGGGGAAAGAGTCTAATCTTTCTCGAGTCCCTGTTTTATCTCTCTCCCTCAGACAAGGCCAAGAATATATGTGGGAATGCACCAAAACTGTTGAATGAGAGAGAATCAGTTTTCTGCAGGAAAAGCTCACAACCGAGCCCTAGAACTCTGGTCCCCATGCTTTGGACACTGACATTGCTGGCATCTTAAAGGCACACACGCAAGGAAACAAAAACACTGTCTTCGCAATCTCTTAATGATCACTCCTTCAGCAACTGTTTTATTTGACCTCTTAAAATTCCTCTCTGTGAGGGCAACAAAAACAAAACCACCACAACCTGCCCACGGATGGGCTCTCTTAATAACTGCACCACCAAAGTCTAAGTGCACACTCTCCCCTGCCATCCTCCACTTCAGAGTCCTCGGTGTGGGGGGGGGGGCGGGAAGATGATGGATTCGCATATTAGGCTCTGGTTGTAATGAACACATCCATTATAAAAGCAATAGTAACTGCAGCGGGAATTAGAAGCTTGGCAAAAGCATCCCCGGTGCCTTGTAAACACCTCAGCCTTCTGGCAGCCCCCCTGTGGGCCTATTTACTGCCTCCACGATGCAAGGTAGCTACTGTCTAATTATACACAACTGGCTTGGTTAATCCTGTACAAGAATAATTAAAAACAATTCATATTTTTTCTTTTACTCTCTTTATTAACTTTAAACTTTTAAAAGCTTCAGAGGTCCCTACAGAATCAAAAGCTTATTAAAATATCAAGACGTGTGAGCCTTTTTAAGTGCATATTATTACATTTGTTTTTGTTAACATGACAAGGCCCAGAAGAAGCTCGGCAGAGCTGTGCAGATCAAAACAAAGGCGTTTGTAAGAGAATCTGGATCGCCTGCGCAATGTCACCCAGGGTTGTAAAGAAAACAGCAGGGCTCCAGGGAGCCTCCCTAGGTGGTGGCCCAGATGGGAAGGGCAGCAGCAAGGGAGGTACAAGGCAGCTGGGGGATTCACTCAACCTTGACTGCTTGGAGCCTGTGGCCTTCCAGCTGTCCTCGGGGAGGTCCACCTGGGCTCAAGGGTTTGGGGTTACCTTGGTTACGTGGCTTGTGGAGCCTGGTGTCAGCTGCAGCCTGTAAGACACTATCAGGATGCCGGGATGCTGGGATGCGGGGAGCAGGAAAGACAAGGCCTTCTTCCAGGCCTCGGGTTTCTGAGAGATGCAGAGAAAATCATGCAAAGGAGAAAGGCTTAGTTACGATCTCAAATCTCACTTACATAAAGCCATGCGTATATTCTGAGGACATAGATGGAAGGGACATTCTCATCCTGCCACAGACCACACATGTCCGAGAAGGCCCAGCCACTGGGCTGTGGGCCTCTGGCTGCCTCTTCTGCTTTAAGCCTCCCCCGTGCTTTTTGAAATTACTTTTTTTGCTTCATTGCCCCTCTCTCTAAACTTGGACATTGGGACCGAGTTGGGTGCATAGTTTGTCTAGGCTGCTGACTTCCCTGAGTGAGGGCTAAAGGCCCTTTGGGCATCCCAGGTAAAATATCTTACTACATCCCGAAGTGGTCCTTTCTAGCCCCCTAATCAAGACAGGAGCCCACATGATCTATGGAGCATCAAGGCAATAAAGTCAAGGTTGGAAACAGGAGAAGGAGTAGATTCCCTTGCTTGCCCATTCTGACTAATGAGCACTAAGTAATTTTAATTGGTCTCAAGAAGCCAAGGAGAGTGTAAATCCATGTAGGCCACACAGAGGCAATTATATACGCCGAGCAATGTTGGGCAATGCTGGGGTCAAGCACTAGGGCTAGATGCTTTACAAATATGTAATCTCCTGCTTGAGCTGGGGAACTATCTGTTACTCTAATTCAAGTCCCTGGCACAGAGACCACATTCAGTACGTCCTTATTAAACGGATTAGCTCGTTTATAATCCCCATAGTAACCTCACGTGAACATTAATATTCCTGTTTAGCAGACATAGAATATGAAAAGTGAAAACCTGCCCGGGTTCTCTCTTCAAGCATCTTCCTCCTGCCTTGAGGAGACCACACTGTCCTGAGCTCTGTATGACTCGCTCCCCACCCCCATCCCTCCACCCCTTTCCTGGTTGCTCCTTTTCTCTCCTTTCAGAGAGAGTGCCTATCTCTCTAAATGTACTACCTTGCTGATTTCATTAAATCCCATAGCATTAAATATCGACAACACTCCCATTTTTATTCCAGCCCAGACATCTCTCTCACACCCCAGACTTGGACATCCAATCACTGCCCGGCATCTCTTATGTCTCTTTGGACTTCAAGTGGAGATTTCAGTCTCAAGATGTTGAGGATTAAACTCTTGATATTTCGGCATTGAGCCTCCCTCACAGGCTGTGCTCCCTTCCTGTCACACAGGCTCAAAACCATGGCACCCGTCCATCATCCTTGACACTTCTCTTGAACACTGTCCACCTTCTGGTACCCAAATGCCTCTGGCTGCAGAGATCCACAGCTAAGCACTGGGCCGAGTTCCTGGAGTCCGGTCATAGAGCGAGGGGGGGAGATACTATGAGCAAAGGGGTCAAGACCATGATGAGGAAACCCACAGAGACAGCTGATCAGAGCTATTGGGAGCTCATTGACTCTGGACTGACAGCTGGGGAAACTGCCACTCGGTCCTCTAAATGTGGGTGACAATTCTGTGTCTTAGGCAATTTGTGGGGCCACTAGCAGCAGAACCAGCATTTATTCTTAGTTCATGAACTGGCTCTCTGGAGCCCATTTCCTAGATACAGGGGTAGGGCCTTGGTCCTGCCTCAAGTGATGTGACAGACTTGTTGACTCCCAATGGGAGGCCTCACCCTCTCTGAGGAGCGGATGGGGAATGGAGGGGAAGGGGGGGGGGACTACAGGGGGAAGGAGAGGGAACAGGGATTGGTATGTAAAATAAAAAAAAAAGATTGCTTTAAAAAATAACAAATGCATCTGGCTTTGGGTCTCTTGCCAGCCTTGCAGTATTGTACCCTTGTATGAGCTCCTGTAATCTGCTTGCCTGGATAGCTGCAATAGTTAAATAGCCTCCCTTTCTCTATCCCAGGCTCCCAAAATATAGTGGGATTATAACACTCCCCTCTCTAAGGTCTCACACGGACCCCCATCTCATTCAAAGATAAAACTTTGAACATCCTAGAGACCCAGCATGACCCACCACTGTTCCTCCCCTGAACCGCCGCCATAAACCCCACATCTATTTCCACATCTGAAATTTTCCTTTTCGCAGGCGTATGAGGCTCACTTTGCATAGAACGTAATTTCCCAACGAGGCCTCTAAAAGAGGTTTACTTAGCCACTGAGATAAGGACAGAAATTAAAGTGTGGGGGCTAAAGAGATGGCTAGCAGTTTAGAGCGCTGGTTGCTCCTTAGTGTGGTTCCCAGTACTTAAGCGGTGGTTCATAACTGCCTGTCACTCCAATTTTAGGAACTCCGACACCCTCTCTGGTCTCTGAGGTACCAGGCATGCGTGTGGTATGTAAACATACATGCAAGCACTAACACACGAACAAATAACTCTTTATAATATGTGTGTGTGTGTTTATACTTTAGTAGCAATTTGTCCCCAACATCAATGCGTGCTGTCTCTTGATGAGACATAGGGCAGACAGGCCAGGTGTTGCTACATGCACAATAGAACTGTTAACAAGTCAACGACAGACAGGAACAATTAAAATATTGACTCTTTACCAGAGTGAATTTGAGAACTACCCTGTAGAGGGTACATAGGTGTTGCGGAGATGGTTCAATTTACAGCCAGGGCATGGGAATTAATTCCCCCCATTGTCTTCAGGAAGCCTGGCCCTTTTGTGTTCCTGTGAGTTCATCTTATTTTTCTGGGTTTTTCCCCCCTCGTTTCTCATCCAGAGCCCTTACTCTTTCCCCTTTAGCTGCCTGTGATCCACTTCGTTAGCTTGAAGAGGGCAAAGGGAGAGGTAGAAAGGAACACAGCTGCTGGTCCTGACAGCTGCTGCCTCTGCTTCTGAAACTGGGAATTAACGGAATTGAAGAGATTGAATGGAATTAGCAAGCTGTTGGACAGACCCTCTGGGAGCGGACTCCTGAGGAGCTGCTCCAGATGGGGCTCTGGGGAGGGGTGGGGCGGAGCCTCTTGAAGGCCTCGGTGGGCGAGTCCTTGTCCTGGATCAGCTGGAGCCGCGATCAGCTGTCCCTTGAGCGCAGGGGCCTTGGTTTTTCCAGCTTGGCTCAGTTGGAGCGCCGTTTCTGACCTCCTCCCACATAGACATTTTCCCTCTTTTCTCTCTCTCACCTGTGGGAAAGTCGTTATCTTGATCAGGGAAGCATGAAGGGCTCTGACATTTTAATTATCGTCTGTCTTCTTGAACAACAAGAATAAGAGGAAAAACAAACCCCTAAGAGCGCCCTGCTGGAGGGTTTTGCCATGTCTCACTATACCCCCACTGCTCACTGTAGAGTTAAGGAGGTCTGGGAGTTATGGGGCAGCAGGGGGGGGGAGTGGGGGGGGGTAAAAGGCTACAGAAGTGTACAGCTGAGAGACGCCAGACA
The DNA here is from genome assembly GCF_000317375.1 of Microtus ochrogaster. Taxonomy (NCBI): domain Eukaryota; kingdom Metazoa; phylum Chordata; class Mammalia; order Rodentia; family Cricetidae; genus Microtus; species Microtus ochrogaster. The sequence goes on from NC_022030.1 coordinate 26,633,359, forward strand.
ACAGAGAGAAGCTAGGATTAACTGCCAGGGCTGGGGAAGCCTAGGGAAGGTGGCACGACTTTGGTACTTCTGTGGACCCCAGGCAAGTCATGCAACTTCTTTTCCATGCCTTCTTCCAATCTGAAAAGAGGACTAATATAAAAATTAGCAATTTGAGCCTGGCGGTGGTGGC
>NC_022030.1:26634430-26647381 GCF_000317375.1 Microtus ochrogaster
CACAGCGGCTGGCTCTGAGGATGGAGAGGTCCACAGCGGCTGGCTCTGAGGATGGAGAGGTCCGCACAGCGGCTGGCTCTGAGGATGGAGAGAGTCACAAGGCACGGCACATGGTTCTCCTCCAGACAGGGACAAAGGTAAGCAAATGCCTTACTTTCCAATCCTAGACAGAAAGAAGGCCTGCAAGACCTTCATGGCAGCTCCGTGAGGCCGGTCTAGACTTTTGACCTTTAGAACTGTAAGAAAATAGGTTTGTGCTGTGTAAGCCACTACATTTGTTGCCATCTGTTCCAGCTGCAAGAGGAAAGGAAAACGTGCTCACCCTGCCCGATGCTTATACATCGGTACGAACACAAGGTTCTTACTTGGTAGTAAGTATGCGGTACATACTCCACTGAGCATGCGTGACACGTGTTGTTCTCAGGTCTCATGGAGATCAGGAGTAACGTGAGACTCCATCAGGTCTTACCTAACCGGAGACAATAGGTACATACGTGTGAAAGTTACAACCCAAGTGTTTTGAGAGCTATGGAAAAGCCTGGCATGGTGGTGCCTGCCTTTAATGCAAGTTACAACCCAAGTGTTTTGAGAGCTATGGAAAAGCCTGGCATGGTGGTGCCTGCCTTTAATGCCAGCACTCAGGGACAAGTAGAATTATTAGTGAGTTAATGGCCAGCCTGGGCTACGTAGTGAGACTTTGGCTCAGACAAACGCTAACAAATCTGCCCCGTCGCCAAGCTGTTGAAAAGAGGCTTGGCATTCATGGTGGGTGTGGATTTGAGGGTTTTGTTGAGACCTGGATGATTATAACCTTGAAATTCATATGGAATAATTATGTGTGCTTTGTGATCTACCTATAAAAGAAAGTAGTCAGAGGGACTTCGTGCCTACGTGATTGGTAGCGGACAGGTAACAGAGCGACTGAGGGTGTGTTATGACTCTATTGCTGCTCAGCTAATAACCCGTAGGATACATCGCTCTACCCTCTTCACCTCCGAAGCATGAAAACCACTATGGGAAATTTTGTGAAGATTAAATGAGACACGGTCTATGTATTCAGTATACAGGGACTCGGTAAGCTATCTAGGATTCAAAAAAGCAATATTTTCCATCCAATCTCTTTTGCAAAAATGGGTATCCTTGTGCCCAGCTGCCACCCTCAGTAGCCTAAGAGTTAATGTAAGCACCCTCTGGCTTAGTCCAGAGACCACAAGGCAAAGCCTAGGATTATTTTCAGGAGTCTGCTAATTATAAGCAAACAGCTTCCTTCGTACAGCTAGACATTTCTGTAAAAACCAGAACAGGGAAGCTTCTAGAAAAACACTTCTAGGGGCAGAAACCATTTGCTCAGGATTACAGGCTAAGCAATGCGTAGCAGTGGGGGGAGGAGGCGAGATTTATGTGATTATGGCTAGAAGGAACTTTGCAAACACCGCCACACTGGTGGTGTATTTAGTGTCCATGAAAGGCCAAGGGGTGTAAGTCTGTATCAGGGAATTAAATCCTTAGCATTGGTCCTGACAAGAACACATAAAATCCCACAGCCTGGACCCCAAGGCAGTGTCTAAGGAGGATGCTAGTTTTATTTCTTAACTGGTCTATGAAGCTTCTATTGGCTAAATGTCACTCTGGGACCATCTCGGTAGTGCAAGCCTACTTTGCAAGGCCATTGGACATGGCAAAGGCACTGAAACCTGAAACTGGCAGACTGTAGAGCAGGGTTCTCAACCTTCCTAACACTGTGAGCCTTAACATGGTTCCTCACAGTGTGATGACTTCAGGGTGTGGTGACCTCCCCCACCACCATAAAATTATTTCATTGTTCATTATTCATAACTGGAATTTTGCTACCCTGGCTCTTTTGATTTTTGTTTTTGTTTTTGCATAGAGTTTCCTGTATTCCAGGCTGGCCTCAAATTCACTGTGTAGCTGCGGATGCCCTTGACCTTCAGATCTTCCTGCCCTTGCTTCCTTAGTGCTGGGTTGTGACTGCAGCAACTCTCCCAGTTGAAGCAGCGCCAGAGATAAGAAGACTGCCAACCAAGCTATTCCTCAATCCCGACGTGTTTATTTTTTTTCTTTTTACCTCTAATCCTGTCTCTTTCCATATCTTTGGATGATATGCTTATCACGATATGCCGAGATTAGCCGCCCACCTAGTAATACGTACAGCCCGTTGTGTGTCAAGGATGCTGAGAGAGCATGGTATTGCAATGTGGAGAGCGCAGTGATCTAGAAGCACACAAGATCCCCTGGGAAGAAGGACGCCAGACTCATCGCAAAAGAAACAGGGCAGGTTCTGAGACAATGAAGAGTCCTGCCATGGCATATTTGCCTAAATGATTTCATCTGTTCCTGCCCCAGTTCGTGGTTGGAGGCATCTGAAAATCCTACAGATGTTATAGGGGAGTCAGGTGAGTGAGACGGGCAGGATGTGAAGACACCCTATGGACTGAGGAGGACAAACCATCACCCTTGTCCTCCCAAGAACCTGGGCTCCTCCCTTCTACCCCAGGGCTTCCAGGTGGGAACACATATTCTCCGTTAGCAGGTTGCCTCATTGCGTGGGAAGAGCAGAACTTCAGATTTTTTAAAGGAAAGCCTCCTGGGTTTTAAATGCAAGTCCTTTATTCACCTTTTAAAATAATTGTTTAGGAGCTTAATTAACTCCTGGGCACCAGCTGGTGAATGCTTGCTCAACTTTCCTAAGGGTTTTTTTCAGACTAGTGCTCAATGAGATCCAGCAGGGGCCTCCTGCACCTGGTCACTGTGCACTCCCTTCCCCCACCCCATTACCCCAGCACCTACTCTACCTAGGCTTTTTGGGTGGAGTAAAGGACTTCCTTCCTTAGGGCATCCCGGTGGACTGACTTTTAAGGCAAGAATTGGGGAAAGTAAATAGACTTCAAAAACAACAACAAAAACAAAAAACAAAAAACAAGATCATGAGAAGTCCAAGTCTCCTTATCGCTCCATGCTTATTTCTTGATTATGGAAAACCGTAAATGTTTGTGATCTAATACATGCATGAGTCACATATGTATACACTTAACTTTAATGCCATGACTTCTAAGAGCAAGGCTACATTAGGAGAATTCTTCAGCAAGAAACACTGTGTACTCAAAGGTAGTACCACTACCAAACTCAAAGCCAGCACTATCAATAAGATACAATGATTCAACTTAGCACCTTTCGTTAGGTTTGCTTTTAAACCAAATTTCAGGAGAAATAAAATTTGCTCTAAAATGTATCCTACTTTCAGAAGATGTACATGCACGCTTGCGTACGCGCGCACACACTCACACATATGCACACCCTTCGCACACATAAACACACACACCACTCACAGACACACACACTCATACACATACTTCACACACACACACACCCACACTCACAAAGTTGTTCTGGACATAGACAGGTGAAGGTGTTTGCCCGAGAATTTTTCTTCTATTACTTTGGCTTTCTTTGAGACCAAGAAAACAATACTTTGTGCATCCTGAACAAATTCCTAAAACACTTTATAATACAGTACATTCACTTTGTTTATGAATAAGATATTTATAAGAGGAGTGTGAAAACTTTTGCATAAAAAGGTTCCATGAAGATGTCTATCCCTAGGAACATGTGAGATTATGCTTATTGAAATATCAGCCAGTACCCGTCAAAGATGTACAAAAATAAAAATCGCTTTAAATCAGGTCTATTTCTTCTTCTTAACTAAGTTGGTTTTCTGAAGAAAATGCTTCTGAAATAAAAGGTGAAATAGGTCACCTAGCTCTGTAAAAATTAATAAGAGCCCAGAATGCTCTTCTTAGTGGATTTCCTCTTTCATTAAGAAAGAATGCTTTTTCTTAGCGTATTCCTCTTTCTAGAATGTTCGCTGGTGACTGCATGCACTGTTGCACAACATGCTCGGGTGTAGGGCTTAACTGCCTGAAGATGCTACTCAGCAGGTATGTTCTGGTGTGAGAGAGGTTCTTTCCACATGTGTCTTTGAGCTAGTTAAATCTTGCATGAAATGTGCAATTGCAATGCAAGGAAAAATGTAAGCCCTGTTTATTTCTCTCTCATTCTGAAAGTCTTCTCAGCTTCGTAAGTAAAGAGAATTAGCAAGAACATATTTAAGGCTGAAAACTAGATAGAATTGAAATAATAGCCCCTGCATTTGGCTTTCTTCTCCTCGGATTAAACCTCTTCCATATGGTAGCTGTCTGTGCCCTTTTCCTCTCCTACTCAATCCTTTCCTGACTCCTGGAGAAAAGGAACTTGTTGTCTTGCTGCTGGTTTTGAGGTGACAAGAAACCATCTCTGACAGGGGCAGCGCATTCCTCGGACTTGGACACTTCCTAGGCCAGCTCTCCTTCTGTCAAAGAGGATGTCCTGGATCGTCTGCATCTACGGACTGCATCTTAGCCTTTATATATTTAGGTCCAAACTTCTCCTCGGCTTTCCAGGGAGTTAGGGGAAAGAGTTCCGTGGCTGTGGAGAGCAACACACGTGTCTGTGCACAAATGAGATGAGACAATCCTCCAACCACTCTGGGTCAGACTGAAGACCACTGGATTATGCATCAGCTGCTTCTTTGCACTTAGGAAAACAGATATGTCACATGTGCCATAGTTCTGATGACGTTGGAGACACTGGGTTTATCGAGGCTGGGCACCTAGCTTGGACTAGAGGCTGCTAAAGGGCACCTTTGACCCATACAGACTACACTAGTCTTAATGCAAGAGTATCAGACAATTTCCTTATTTCACCAGAATAAAGAATGCATTTGATCAAAGTTGTGCAGCTCAGCGTTTTGGGTTCTATCCAAGGATAAAGACCATCCCTCGTCCCTGCTTCCTCAAGTTACTCTAAACTCCGGTTCAAACCCTGAACCCCAGAGCAAGCTACTTGAATGCTTTACTCACTGGTGTCTGTTCTCATTAACTACTAACTTCTCTGGGTGCTTGGTTGACTTCTATCTACAGTGTTTGCCAGCGCTCTTATTTTTCATTCCCCCTTTCAATATTTAAAGCCATTCGAGGGACTGAATTAGAGTTCGCCAGTCATTTCTCCCTTAGCGAGAAGTAAAATGTGCATACTACTTCCTTCAACGGTATCTATTTATTTGTGGTATGAATTAAACATGCTAAGGAAAACAATTAGAGATAGGAAGTCCAAACTGGGCTGGATGAACTTAGATGGATCTTGAACATTTCAGTCCGTATTTCCCATATGCACTGTGGCATCTCCCTGGGGTAGAACAGCCGTGAGCGGCTAGCCACTAACAGGATGTCTCTGATGCTGTGTGGAGTCATCATCTCTTCATGGGCATCCTCTGAAATCCACAGTGCGTGCAGCAAGCATGCTTCAAACGTGCAGCATAAGACAATGCCAAAAGGCCGGAAGGTCGAGGAGCTATCGCAGGATTCACACAGTTTGTTCCTTGCCTTTCTAAGATGTGGGTTGCCATGGCGATGGGAGGACCAGATAAGGCTGCTTCATGAGACTTCTGGGACTGTTTCCCCTCTAACTCCAGCCTAGAATGCCAGGATGTTGTCTGATTCCCATCACGTGTGGAAGGCTGGGCACTGAAGCATCTTTGCCTTATCACCTCTGCTGCCGCTGCTGTCTGGAGACCTTATACGGAACAGTGCTTTTCAGAAAGCTTAGTCTTCTCTTGTTTGCATTGTAAATCTTATTTCTAACTTTGGAAAGGCAGAGGTTAGAATTGCAACCATTGCCACGTGTGTGTGTGTGTGTGTGTGTGGTGTGTGTGTGTGTGTGTGTGTGTGTGTGTGTGTGTGTGTGTGTAGGGGGTGGTGATTTTGGTAAGGGCCATAGCAGAAACGTTCTTCTTGACATTGTCCCCTTAAGTCACTAACATAGGTACTGAAGCTTACCTCTTCAGGATCTGTAGCAAGAGCAGAGGAGCCAAGGGGGAGGGGTGTCTTTCTTTGTCTTTTCCTAGTGAGTGCAGCCACTTTGGGGTCATCTCTAGCCACCAAACACACTTAGTTGAGGACTAATAGTCCTTAAGTAGAAAGACGACTCTTTTCCTTCATCATCAGCTCTTTGGCTATTGCAAGGCACTGCAGAGTCACACAGGAAACTTTAGGCAAATACAGTTTTTAGCTAGAGGAATTTGGTTCCTGGAGCTCCTGGCTTGGGAGTGCTGGGGTAGAGGGTAAGGGTGAAAGGTGACTTTGGTTCCTCAGCCCAAGGTTTATAGATTTGGTCTGACAGTTAGACCTGCATGCAAACGTGGACTATGCAGGACCTAATAGAAAGCAGAAAATGGTTACCACACAGTCATCTTCTCAAAGTTCCGAGAACATGGCTTCTTTCTGTCTTCATACCCTCTAGAACTGGTTTGCTCACTATGGTGCCTGCATGATTCAGGGAAGTCAAGCCAGTGTGTGAAGGGGATCAAGTAGGGAACGCGAGGATTTGATGGCACAAAGGAAGGTTGTCAAGAGAAAAGGTAGTATCAGATAATCTGCTTCAGAGACTAGCTCATTTCTCACACACATGCACACACACACACGCATACACATACACACAAGCATGCAGGCATGCACATACCTACACACACATACGCACACACACACAAATGCACGAACTCAGGCATACATACACACACATACTCACACACACACAAATGCACGTACTCAGGCATACACACACACCAAGAAAGAGAGAAAGAGAGAGAGAAAGACAGACAGACAGACAGACATTGTGTCCAAGACACTGACTTTTTAATGTTCAGTTGCCAAAAAGCTTGGGCATTGAAACAACATTTTCCAAGGATGCTCTGGATGTGTAGGTAACGATCCCAAGAGTCAGAACAAGCACCAGATGTGGTGGAGGTGATGCCGAAACTCAGCTACAGGAAGGAAGAGGGCAATCTGGAGAGCTCTATCTCGAATTCAGCTGCTTCCTCCAACCACAGCCCAAGTCCCCAGGATCTCTCGTGCAGAGAATTCTGAAGCCTCTGAATCACTCCTGTATTTGTGATGGCTGCGTAGGTGAGTCTCTCAGCCCCGCGGCTGGACTCAGTATATTAATCATGTCTCTTCACTCCTACCAACTCAGCCACGGCTTCCATTACACCCAGGGGCAAAGGCAAGGCCTTAGGTAGTCTCTGTGTCTGGACCCATTCTTCCTTGACCTTGTTTCCTATTCCTCCCTTCTTTGCTCAGTCTGTGAATGAACTTTTCAAATCTCTGCCCAGGCACTGGCCATCCCCACCATCTTGAATATTCTTCCCTAAGGAATCTACTTTCTCGACCCCCTTGAGTGACGGGCTCCACCCTAACCTCTTGTCCATCTTCCTTCACTATTAATGGCACCTTTTCATGATTACAGCTTTTCTTGGAACCAGAATCCCTACCCTCTTAGCCAAATAGAAGATTGACACATTCTATCTATTGTTTATTGATTTCCAAATACACTGGAATGCTGGTTCTGAAGGTAGAAATATTGTCTGATTTGCTTAATGATCCGACTTCAGTGTAGAGTTTTTGTGGGTACAAAATACAGCAGGAACACTCAGTGAGGAGTGGATGGATTTGCAGAATTGCGTGTGGAAGCCCCAAGCTCCCACAGACGATAAAGCTATGAAGAGCAGGGCTAGACCTGAGGCCTTGCTGTATATGTGAATCCAACCTGGAGATCTAGTGTCTGTTTAGCAGCCTGCAGGATCCCCTCGAGTTTCGCCTCTGTGACAGCTGCAAGGGCACACAAACTGAAGCTGGAGATGGCTGGTCTGAGAGAGGAGCAAAGCCCTGCCCTTCCGCGGCCTCCCTGAAATCTGCTCTAGAATGACAGTCCTTGGCAGAAGTTCCGTCTCCGCAGCCCTGACTAATGTTCCGTTAAGACCTTGAGGTAGCAAAACCATTTCTCCCAGGAGTTTGCGTTGAGCCCTGGCGGGAAGACAGGCAATCCATCCCAGCGCTCTCTCTGGCAATTGCCTCAACATCTGCTTCTTCCTTTTTCCTTCTTACCCCACACACACCAGTTAATTTTAACTCCATTAGCGCTCACTTCCTGCCACACCATCTACCTCCCTGGCTCCCTTGCTTCAGAGAGGTCTTTCCTCATATCCACCCGCATCAGTGGGAAGGTTCTCAAGGCACAATCCCCGTGAACTTTGGGAGGAAGTACAGGTGTCAGGGCAGCCTTATTTTTGCGCCAGCCTGTGCTATAATTTTATAGCAAAGCTACACGCAATAAGACAGCATGTAGTTTATGGATGAACCTTTAGCTTGAAAACATGAGCTGCTCACCATATCCAAGAGTCTCCTCTGCCACCATTTGCTCAACACGGCTTGGCTCAGAGAAAGCCTAGGATTGATGACTGTGTGGAGAAGGAGCCTGAAAACCAGCCAGAGGCCCAGAGTCTAGTGAAAGTCGTTTACAGAGAGCTGTCATCTCAGAGCTGTGGAGTTTCATTTGTTGCTTCAACAGATGAAGCCTGAGAAGACAACACCCCACTCTGGAGTCCCTGAGTTCAGAAGGGAACCGGGGTGAATTATGTTAGTGGCCCCTGGACAAAGAGGCTAAGAGCTTCTTGGCACCTTGGGTTGGGCCTTTCAGTTGGGTTGGCTTCATGCGCCCTACAATTTTGGTTGCATTTACTCCTCCTTTCCAGCCTTTTTCCCTTTAGATTTCTACCTCCCAACCCACTCACATCCATCTTACAGGGAAATGTGAGCCCTTCCTCTTTGCTGGGCGCTGCTCTGTACCCTAATGCAGTAAATCCTACATCTTGATGGCCTTGAATCCCTGCACACATAGCTTAACATTCCTTGGCTTTGAGTTATTTCATTCAGACCTTCTTTTGCCTATTGCCTTATTGAATCATATTCTCTAAAGCACAGTGCTGATACATCAACATTATGATAGCAATGACCTGGGGAGTGCAATGAATTCCAGTAAGGAATTGGGTGTGGTTATCATGTGGAGAAAAGTGATACCCACCCTTGAGGAGTTTTGCAGATGATCAGTGTTAGTATGACAATAAAATAGCATTAGAATTTCTATTTATTTTTAGTTTTCATTTTCAAGAATTATACTGAGAGCATGCAATTTATTAGACACACATTGTACAAGCGTAGCAGTACTTGTACACATATTTTATCAGTTAGCAATTGTGTTGAAAAGGCATAGTTTAGATAGGTGTGCAATTAAAAGGGCTTTATCATTATAAGAAGAGAAATCCAAACAGAAACATCTCAATTTTCTACATATTCTTGAATTATAAAAGTAACAATTCCATTTTTAGAGGAAATGGTATGATAGATGTATCATAGATTGTAAACCTAACCATTATAGTTTCTCATTATGATCAATTTTATGACTTTGAAGACTATTTCCTTTTAAAGGGTCTTGGAAGTGAGTTTTCCAAAATGCAGATGAAGAGTTAGTTGATATTTATTAGTGATGGAACAAGGGGTTGTGAGCATTGAACTCTGGTCAGCTGTGCTGAGGCTGGTTGGGTCCTTCAAATCCCGAAATGCTAAATGAACCTTCCTGGCTGTGAGGATGGGGTGAAGGAGAGAGAACTGAGTTCCTCCCATGAAACAGGCCCAAAAGATAGGCACCAGCCTCATCTGATGGGACTGTACAATAAAGAGATAGCCCACAGGTCTGAGTTGCACAAACCCTTCACATCCCCAGGAGAAGCCTGAACCTACTGGCTCTCAGAAGATGACTTCTAAGTCTTTGAAATATTCTGCCTATTGCAAATGCTTTTGTCTACCTGGGGCTGGGTCAGGCTCTCTCCGATTTTCCTGAGGGAGATTGGGTATTGATAAGAAAAACAATCTACAGTTTCCACAGGGAGATGGTAAATTAAAAACTCCTGCTCTCCCTGATTCTCCCTATAGCTCTTCTATACATAGATTATAATGTATCTCTCTTCTCTATAATAAACTATTACCTTAGGCAAAACATATATTCTTTTCTATTCCGTGAGTCCTTGGGAGATTATCGAATCAGAAGGTGGTCACTCCACAGAACAGTGATAAGTGTGACTGGTGATGTCATGTGAGCCCTTTGCATGGAATGTGAAGCACAGAGGTCTGTGCCTTGCCTGACTGGACAGATGGGAACAACTGAGTCAAACAGCCTTGCAAAGCTGTCTGATGCTAAGACAAAAACATTGGCTTACACTTACTGGCTGTATGACTCTGCAAATTATTTCACACTTCTGTGTCTTTAACTGCTTCCTCTATGAGTCAAAGATGATAAAACAGTTAGCTCCTCTGTAAGAGAGACATGATGAAAATAGTCTCAAAAGGCTGTTGCAGTTGTGAGGGTTTTAATGGCATAGTGCATGGAAAGATGGTTAGAAGATCACTGGGCACATGGTAACACTCAGCAATTATTAGTTAATGTAATCATCCTGCTGGAAGCAGTGCATTAGACTGTAGATGGACACTATAAAGTAGTCCCACACTAGCTCAGAATTGAGTATAATAAAGGGTTCTTTATTTAGGGGTAGACTCACAGATCACAGTCCTCAGCATGAGCAGGGAACAGGAACCAAATCCAGCAGGAAGAGAGAGAGAGAGAGAGAGAGAGAGAGAGAGAGAGAGAGAGAGAAAGAGAACACAAGCTTTACAACTGCATTTATAGTGTAAGAGACCTTGTCTAAGTGGGCTAGTATCTTAAAGGCTATTGACTGAAGGAGTTCCCACAGCACCTCCCCCTTTTGTCTAAATAAAAGAGTTCTAAGCCTAATACAAAACTATATACAATAAGAATAAATATCAAGAACAAAAATTAGAATTATGACCAGCATAAATAATATCAAGCAAGAAACATGATAAATGCTTCAATAATTATCCTATTCTAAGGAGTCTAAATCTTGTATTAAAAATGGCTTGGCCAAGGCAAGAGAGGAAAGTAATTATGACTATCTAGTCTTCAACCTCATTGAAGACCTGAGAAGGGAAACAATATTACTTGAGTAAACAAGAAGTACAATCAAGCAAGTTCCAAAATATGCAATAAATGACAGAGACAACTGGCTACCTGGGCAATCACCCAAAGTCTCATTTGCAATGTTGGAGCAATCAACTTTGGCTATGTCTAGAGTAACTGACAGACCATTTTCAGAGCAGGAAAATTTTCAAAACCATGTTACCCTATCTTGGCAAGGTTTAGCAGTCTTTTTTCTTATATCCTGCTTCTCCTGTCCAGACACCGTGTATTTTGTCAGTGGTCGAGGCATGGCCGGTTCTTTGCCCAAAGGTCAGTATTGCCAAGAAGAAAACAAACTACAAGTAGAGTGTCTTTGGTGCCCAACATTCTGTCAGGAATAGATCGATGCTGCCAGGAGCAATTGTGTCTCATGTCAATAGAACCCTAAGTTGTTTAAATGCCATACTCTACAGTTCTTTGAAGTGGTTGAAGATTACCTATATATGTGGAATACAATTTCCATGTATCTAAAGAACCTGATTAGTCTAATTATAAGTGTGACAAACATGTATGACTATTGACCTACAATTCTTAATATCTATATAGCTTAAAGACTAAGACTTCATATTAGAACATTAAACAATTTTTAAACATCTGTTTTAAACGTCTGCAAATGAGGACAATGATCTCAAAATGTAAACAATGTATAAGTATCTTGATTAGAAGTAGAAATGTATAGTGCAATATGATAAATATATACTAAAATTGTATCAATAAGCAAAATACCTTAAGCAGAGGTACAAGCCTGCATGCATACAATATGACAAAATAACTTTGCCTAGGTGTACAAGTATTATAAACAGAGATAGGAGCATATTCAATATAACAAATATAATTTGAATTTGTATCATTATATAAGAATCTATACTAATGTAAATTGTTTTTAAATAATAGCTCATAAGTATTCACTCTATTACTCACTGTTATTATTAGTGTGAGTAAGCTCATACTAATCTACCTATTATCCATCCAATTTCCCTTATTTTTTCCAAAGAGATCCCTGAGCCTACATAATTTCCACCCCAACCCCCAACTCTCTACCTGTTATAATCAACCCCTAATATAACCAAGTCCCTAACCCTGAGGACAAACTTTGTTGGAAAAAGGAACGTCGTCTTCTAGAATTGCTTCCAGCTGTCATGGGGTTGAAGTTCTTTCTATGGGATCCTGTAAAAGTAAAATGATGGTTAAGTTTCAAGTTACTGTATGATATAATTGCAAATAGTCTCTGAGTAATCGATAGGGTTTTTCTGAAGTTCTTATTTGAAGTTCTGGCCAGAATGTTGTAAGAAGGTGCACCATTTCAGCTAACCAAGTTGGAATCATCTTGAGCAGTTGGTACCCAAAAGCAATCTTAAAGTAAAATGCTATCAGCATCATGATGTCATATCAACCAGGTGGAATTGTTGTGGGGCCCCATCTTCTTCCTAGAAATCTCAAAGACGACTTCAGGAAAATTTATTGTTCATTGTGGAAAAGTTAAATATTATTTATATAGACATAAATTCAAAGAAAGGTATGATAGAGACAAAAATAGGTATGGAGAGAAGTAAAATTTTTCCTTCTTTCTGTCTTATACCAGATTATACTAATTATACTAATATGAGACAGAAACTCTGATTTTTTTCTTTTAACAACATGCATGGATTTTAAGAAGGATAACCATTGTCCAACTCCAAAGCCAGCTTTGATTTTTAAGTAGAGATATATACATGTTCAGGTAATGAAATTTTACTGTGCAGATAATACAGCATCATAAGTGAGATTTCTCTTTGCTTGATGATTCTTTCTGGATAGCTATCTTTTCTTCTTTAGGCACCTAGATGCTCAAGGTCTCTCATCTTTTTGAAGATGAGTATATTCCTGCAAAGACAAGAGCAGAACCCTGTCCCAACCCTTATGAGGTTTTCTTATCACCTGTAGGATTGTCACCTCTGTGGATGAGCTGTCATTTCTCTTTCTCAAGAGGTTTCT
>NC_022030.1:26647616-26666691 GCF_000317375.1 Microtus ochrogaster
AGCTAGCAATATGTTTAAGTGATTGGTCAACCAGTGTTTTAATTAATACAGTTTTTGTATGGTTACTTCAGGTTTGGGTGACCAGGAATGAATGAGAAGTCTCCATAGACATTAGAATCACATTGTTCCGAACTTAAAGACAAAGACACTTGGTATATAGCTGAATGTGCACACACGTGTGTGTACATATGAACACTTATCCGGCACTCCAAAATCTTATTCCTGCTGTTCTACTACACAGCCATCTATTCCACATATTGCTGGTCCAGCATGACCTCGTTAAACTCAAGAGAAAGATCTAGACTCTGTATTCTTACTCTCTTCTGCTTGAGGGAGTGTCCATGGCAAAGGACAGGTATCTTTGTCATGGACGAAATCTGATGCTGCTGAAACAGTGGGAAGAAGAAAAGACCCCAGATTCATCATCATCATCGTCATCATCACCACCACCACCACCACCACCATCACCACCACCACCACCATCACCACCACCACCATCATCATCATCATCATTGATGGTGGTGAGTGTGTGCACGTGCTTGTGTGATGTTTGTGGCATAGCTTCCACAGTACACATGTGAAGGTCCCAGAGGACAACTTTGGAAGTTGATCCTATACTTTCCCTTTTTTATATGGGTTCTGGGACTCAAACTGAGGCTATCGCTAGTGTGTCTGAGCATCTCTCCGTCTCAAACCTCTGTTCTTGATACTTAAGAGGCACTGTAGTCTTGGAGACTTTCTTTCAGGTTTCCAGTTATAAAATATACCATACCTTATTGTTTAAGTCACTTTGAACAGAGACATTTTTGTGACTTGCAACCAAGTGAATCTCAGTTAATGCAGCTGAACTCTCTTGGTTGATTTTCAATTTTGCTACACTCTGTCTCAGAAAGGCTAAAAACAGCAAAGTTTTTTTTTCATTCTTTTCATTCATGTAGCATCGTTCACATTCAGAAATGAGAAAATTAACTTTACTGCAGAGTTAAAACCCCTGACCTTCATGGGAGGTGCAGGCATGGCATGCCTGGCTCTAGTTCCATCTTTCTGAGCATACAGTTCTCTGTGTTACCTTCATCTCAGGCTGGTCTTGTGACACAGTTAAATAACAGGGACTTTCTGTCACACTTGCCAAGCACTGGTTCTTCCTTGAGTGGCCTGGCCCTGCTTGCTATGTCACAACGAAGTATCATTAACTGAGTAGCTCATAAAAACAGAAATTTAGGCCAGGCATAGTGGTTCACACCTTTAATCTACCACCTGGGAGGCAAAGATGAGTGAATCTCTTTGAGTTCAAGGCCAACCTGGTCTACAGAGAGAGTTCCAGGACAGCCAAAGGCATCACAGAGAAACCCTGTCAGAAAAAAGAAAGAAAGAAAGAAAGAAAGAAAGAAAGAAAGAAAGAAAGAAAGAAAGAAAGAGGAAGAAAAGAAAAGGGAAGGAAAAAAAGGGAAGAAAAAGAAAATTCAGGACTCCAGGCCAGGTGTGGTAGCACCGCACCTTTAATCCAGCACTTGAGAGGCAGGGGCAGGTAGATCTCTTTGAGTTCCAGGGCAGTCAGAGTTGCATAGTGAGACCCTGTCCCAATAAACAAAACCTAGAAAAATTTCCCCATTCTGGAGATTAGGAAGTTCTATGTCAACATGTCAGTAGATTCAGTGTCTTGTAGTGATTTGAATGAGAATGCCCCCCAATTCTCTGCTGGGCTCATAATGTTTGAATATTTGTTTTTCCAGTTGATGGATCTGTTTGGGAAGGATTAGGAGGTGTGGCTTTATTGGAGACGGTGTGTCACAGGGTGTGAGCTTTTGGGTTTCAAAAACCTTGCGCCATTCCTAGTGTTCTCTCTGTCTTTCCTTGGAGATCAAACTGTGAATGTTTGCCTTTTCCTGCTGCCATGCCTTTACTCTACCATCATGGATGCAACCCTTTGAAGCCATAAGACAAATACTTAAGAAAATAAAATAAGCTGTCCTTGGTCATGCTGTTTTATCACATTAGCAAAGTAAATATGACATCTAATGAAGTTCTACTTCCTTATTTATGGATAGCATCTCCTTGATGTACTCTCACCTGTGAAATAGACCAAGGTCATTTCTAGGGTTTCATTTATAAGGATAGTTACCCCACACATGAGCATGCTACCTTTGTGTTCTAAGCATCTTCCCAAAGCCTTGTCTTCTATGCCAGCAACTTGGTTGTGAAGATTTCAATTTTTGAATTAGAAAGCCAATATCCATAATATTTTATTCTTGCTCCCCCCAAACATATTCTTAAAAGCAAACTTCCACCAGATAGGCTCAAAGGACTTCCTACTCAGGCATGGAGTCAAAACCCTAAAGTCCAAAGTCTCATGAAAATGTTATCTAAATCATATTTGGGTAAGACCCAAAGTATAATTCATAGAAAAGCAAATTCTTCTACAGCTGTGAACCTGTGAAATGAAACACATCATAAGTTTCCAAAACACAACAATGAGAGGCACAGAAGCAACACTTCATCACAAAAGAAAGAATTATGAGGAAGGGAGAATAGCATGATAAGAACCCAATCAAACCTAAAAGTCAACAGGCAAATTTCTTTCAACCTTAAGACTTAAAGCTGGTCAAGTCTGACTCAATACTTCATCTCTCAGTCCACTGTCCTGTCTTGCACTACCTTCAAACTCCACTACAGCAATGGTCCTGCCCATAAGTTTTGTTGAACAGATTTTGGAACCCCACGATTCCAAAGAGTCCAAACCTGATGCTTGTGCTGGGTACCAATCATGCTAGGCTGGGCTGTATTCCTGAACCTGAGACACCTAAGGAATGGGATGCCAGTATGTCAAGTGTGAGCCTACCCAGTTGAGAGCATGGGCCACACTACACAAAGTCTACCTCTCTCATATTCTGCCCTCGGCAATCTCTTAGCCTCTTTTCCTCATCTTTATTCCTTTGAAAACATTATTTTATGTGTGTGTGGTGTGCATGGATGCATGTTCATGTGTTTATGGGTCACATGTGTGCACATCTAAGTGGAAGCCCAAGGTTGGCATCAGGAGCCTTTTTCTCTATCTCTTTCTCTACCTTTTTTTTTTTCCAGGCTGTATCTCTTAATTGAACTCAGAGTTTGACAACGTGGGCTAGTTTAGCTAGACAGCTTTCTTTGAGAACTCCTGAATTCTCACCTCTGAGTACTGGTGTTATAGGCAGGTTGCCATAACAACCATTGCTGTAGGTGCCGAGCATCTGAACTTTGGCTATCGCTCTTATACCCCAAGTACTCTATTCCCTGAACCATATCCCCAGCGCTCTCCTGTTTATTCTTCATAGACATGTTGTTAATAAATCTCAAACGCAGCTCATTCTTTTACTGACTCTGCTCCTCAGAGGCCTGGTCATCAGCATCTACTGCACAGCTCACTATTGCACTTGACTGACCCCTTACATGCCCCATCACTGCAATTCTACAACCCGAGGACTCTCTCGCCTCTTTAATCTAATGATGTAATATCTCAGTGACATAATATATTGTCTTTTGTGGACTGCACGGTCTCTGCCACACTAAACTACTCAACTCTGTCACCGTTAAGTGAAAGCAACACAGACAGTGCATGGCAAGTGTCTGTGTTCCTATAAAACTTTATTTAGGCAGCCAGGTTGCTTCCTAATATGGCTTGTGGGCTGTGGTTCTCTGACTTCGGATAGAAATGACTGATTGTGGGTGAAGGGAAAGGTGATTCAAGTAAGCAGTTCCAAGGAGAGAGAATAGCAAGTTGATCACAGCAGACAAAATGAATGAAAACTTTAACTTTGGCCATACTATAAAATTAGTGCATATTAATTACTGAAAAGTAGAAACTGTGAGAAATGAAAGGAGGGCAGAAATAGCTGTAGCATCTAAACTAGCAGACAGTCAGTCCCCAGGACCTCTGTCTATTCCTTTCAGGAATTTCCAATGTACAAATTGCCAAATTCTCCATAGTTACATTGTTCTTACTCACAATTAGCACATCTATCTACCATTAAGAGCTCTTTAGTGGGCTATGCTTGACAGCTGTGCAATAATTCATGTGGCAGCCATCTAACGTGTCCAGTTGTCCCCTAACTGATATGTTTAAGACCGTTCTAATATTGACACAGAAAGGGATGGAGCCGAAACCGGCTAGAACCGTTTTCTTTCCTTCTTCCTTTCCTGCTTTATCTTTTTGCTTCTTTTGAAAACTGTATTTCTAAATGATTTCATGGTCTCTAATGCTTGGGAAAAGTTGGAGTTCGCGGCCTTTTCCGGAAGCCACGGTGCACATAAGCACCGGAGAAATCCTGACAGTTCTGTAGGACAGTGGAGACCTCGGCTAACTACGTTCCGGGTGTGCTTGCTCCTGCCTCTGTCTTTGGTTCAGGCTGCAGACCTCTTCTGCCCAGCAGGACTCTTACGGTCCAGCAGCCACTGCAGACTGGCTGCCACAGCCTTGAACTATTAGAAAAGGAGACCTAGAAAAGGAGCCGGCAGAAAGCAGTTCTGGCAGAACTCTAAGTGACTTGGTGGCAGGAAGAAATGGGTGACACTTGTTTGCGTTCATTGTTCATTATGACGACAGGACCTTTTATAGAAATTGGGGAAGAAACCAAATGCAAACCAGGTGAAGACTGTAGATGGCCACCGAGTTGAAGGTGGAAACCGTGGTACCGTTTGTACTAAGCAGTAGTCTGGAAGAGTGTGAGACCTAGACCTCACCTCGCTAGGACTTAGAGATTTCTGTTGTAAGAAAGGAATGATAAATGCTGGATAACTTCAGAACTGAAGGTAAAACTGAGCGTTATTTAATTTTATGACAGAGCAAGGGTATTGCAGTGTTAAAATTTTATCTCAAAATATAAATCTCAAGGCATATTCATCTGTATCTGTATTTCTGAAGTAGGGAGATCTCAGATGAGAGATGGGCGCTCTGCATGCCTGTCGCCTCATTGGTCCTCACGTTTTCTTTTACTGATGCTCTCACCCCTTTGGAGAAAAATAAGGGCAAATAAACATTTTCCGTTTTTAAGGATTTCTGTTCTTTCTTTTTTTCCCAATGAACTCACATCAACAAGAATCCATTGAATAGGGGTTTTTTTGTTTTGTTTTTTTGGTTTTGGGTTTTTTTTTGTGAGGGGGTGTTTTGTTTTGTTGGCCAGGTGCAGCAATCTCAGTAGATATCCGAAGGGAAATAACTGTTTTCTAACCTATGGTAAAAATGAGATTTCTAAGTACAAGGAAACCATATAAAATACCTCAGTGCCAATAGGAGGAGCAAAGTCTAGGCTTTATCATATTTAATCAACTTTCAGAGTGCCATGTTAGGAAGTTGAAGAAGGAGATGTTATGAAAAGTCTAAATTAAATGTCATCTGCCTTGCAAATGGGACCAAATAGATCATAGAACATCTTTATTTTTAAAATTAATCTCTTTTATCATAGAAAGATCAAATGGGAAAACAAACAAATACAATTGGAGAATTCCTTGGCTTTGCTTTGGGCATCGTACTTGCCCTAGACTGGTGGGCAGGAAATGATGAAGACAGAAATCACGAAAGTGTTTCACAAATAACAAACAGTCATGCATATATACATGCATATATATATGCATGCATATATGTACCAGTTTGGTTGATACTTGAATAAAAATGTCTATGCAAAACATTTTTCCTGGCACTTCCCAAGTCCCCGCAGTAAACTCTGTCATGATCTCAGCTCAGCCTGGAATAGTCGGCAACAGTTAAACCCACTGAAATATTCATCTCTTCTGCTGTCTCTGCTGCCCTTCCTAACTGTCACCCTCACTAAGACTGGCATTCAAGTCCATCCACATCCTTATTAGTGATGAGCTGGGTGAACTCCATAGCACTCTGCATTTACAACTTCATTATCCTGATTTTTTTTTCTGAGTTATGTTTATCAGATCCTCCCTCTCTATGCAAACCGCACTCAGTTCTCCTTCCTCCAACTGGATCAGACTAGCATTTCGAAAAGTCTCCAAGTTCACAAAAGGAAGTTTTGCATTTGTGATAGAAATAGAAACTATAGATTTTCTATTTTTTTCTTGAGAAAAAAAAATAAGAATTCTCGTGCCAAAAATCGTATCCTGGTTCCCTTTTGTTCTTGTTTTTTCCAATGCTCATGCTTGACCTAGATGTGGCGCCACACAGGTCCCTGTGTGGCGCTGTTTTAGAAGCCAGAGCCTTGCTGGAGAGGTGGATGACTTCCTGTCTGCTCTCTGCTTCCTGCCTGCCGGTGCAATGGGATTGTCCAGCCTTCTGCTCCTTGCCTTCTGAGCCGCGGTGGGCTGTCAAAGCTGTGGGCCAAATAAACTCTTGTGCCTCCAAGTGGCTTTTCACATGGTGTTTGGTCACACCAATGAGAAAGTAATGGCTGTAGGATGTTAGTTCCTAGCTGTTCCCTGTGAGAAAAGCACATAGTCTCCTCCTGAGAAGTGAAGTGCCTTTTCCACATCATCTGCTCATCTCCTCAGGCTGTGACCACAATCCCAAGCAAAGTGTGCCTCCCCGTGAGCCACGGCAGCAGGGAGATGCACTGCCTCTGAGTGACAGAGCATGTCCCAAAATGTTGATGTCACATTGAGACTGTTTTTCAAAATTGAAGTGACGTTACCATAGACTCCTGGTATGAACCAGGGCAGTGGAAGTCAGCATTTCCTCCTTCTAGGAGCAACGAAGTCAATGAGCAAAACACTGTCAACACCATTTCCGTGAAGAGATAGGAACGAATATCATCTATATTCTAGAGCACAGAGAAGGGCCATGATGCTGCCAAAGAAAACATGTCAAAATACTGTGTGACACCAGGGCAGATGGGGGATTTCTTAGGCAGAACACAGAAAGCACTAACTACAGAAGAAAATAATAACGAATCAGACTGTAAAGAATTGAAACTCTTGCTTGTCAAATTACACTGTTTTAAAAAAGGGCAAATCACACAAAGAAAATATTTGTCAAATACATTGCATACACACGCATACAGACAGACACATGCCCACATTGAAAAAGTGCTTCTATTCAGATTTTATATGTAATATCTATAGGTTTGGGATAGTTTTCGGGTGTTTTTTTCTTTTGAGACAGGGTAACTCTATGTAGCCCTAGCTGTGCTAGAACTCACCCTGAAGCCCAGGCTGGCCTCGAACTTAGAGATCCACCTGCCTCCATCTCCTGAGTGCTGGGATTAAAGATGCGCACCGCCACGCCTGCTATATCTACAGCTCATTTTAAAAACCTCACCAGCACTGATCTAAATGGCCGAGTCAGGAGGCACAGCCGTACACAGAGCCACCATTGTTTCTAACATCCAGCTTCAAGCTTGGGGGATTTCCCAAGTCACCATGAGGTTCGCTAATTCTCTAGAAGGACTCACTGACAGCGATTATCCTCAGAGCCTGGCAAATTTCAGGAAAGAATGCAGAATATCAATGAAAAGAGGAGACACAGAAGGCAGTGCCTGGGTGAGTTCCAAACATAGAGCTCCCATCATCCTCAGGATGCATCCCCGTTGAGGTGTGACTACACCCACGAAGCGCTGCCAATCGGGAGAGCGCAGGGCCAAGGTGGGAAGTCACCTATAAAAGGAAAACATTAGGCTGGCTTCGGAGCTTCCAGAGAAGTTTCCAGCTCCTCAACAATTTAAGATGCTTCAGGAAAGAAAAGTGTCAGCCAATGATTTTATATTCAGCCAAACTTTTTATTTCCAGCAAGTGTAAAGACGACAGACAAAAGTTTTGAACATGTAGAACTCAGGAAATAAGAGAAGTTCTTTCAAATTGGCAGGGTAAGGGCATTCAGAAATCTGGTCTGTGTGAAGGCAACAAAAAAACCTGGCAGAAGTTGTCAAAAACCAACTTTTTCTCTGCTCTGGAAATTAATCAAAGGCTTGAAACAATCAAAGAGACGCCTTTAAGAAGAAAAGGCTGGACTTTGGTAAGGATAGTAGACAGTGTGTGTTGCGGGGGGGGTGTTTGTTTTGTTATTGGTTTTGGTTTTTTGAGACGGGGTTCCTCTATGAAGGTTTGGCTGTCCTGGAACTTGCTCTGTAGACCAGGCTGGACTCGAACTCACAGAGATCCACCTTCTTCTGCCTCCTGAATGCTGGCATTAAGGGCCTGTGTCACCTCCACCTGAGACAGTGCGGGTTGTAAAGATCTCTCTGTTCTTATCTCTCCATCCACAACACTAAGATGCCTGAAGGACCAGTCACCTCACAGCCATAATGGACTTAGAGTTTTAGAAAGAAGTGGCAAATTCTGGAGAATCCCACAGACAATGAACGGAGGGCTCAGCCAGGCCTCTGAAAAACCTCAGAAAGATGTTCGTCATGAAAATGTATGACCGTGGATCCTCAACCAGAGAAAGGGACCCTCCATCGAACTGGGAATCGACTGCTTGGCCAGTGTTCATGGGCTGTTTGTGCAAGCAGGAATGAAGCTCTGCACCAACAGGAAGCAAAGGCTTAGTCAGAGCTAAACCTTTACCAAACACTGAAGGTGTGCCTCCTTACAATTGCACATACACAGAGCTCCTCAGCAAAGACTGGGAGAAAGTGGCTTGGGAACTTAAGGAAATGTCTGTCCTGTCTTTCGCTGGCCGCTCTGCAAACCAAGCAGAAGCTACAAACATAGCATGAGAAAAAGAATGCCAATGGTAAAGACTATTCCAGGCGCTGTTTGTAGCGCTCTCCCCGTGTAACCCGAGCACTAGGGAGAAAGCAAGCATACCACAGGTTGCAGGCCAGCCTGTAATGTACGGCATGACTCTGTTTCCAGAGATCACAGCAAAACAAATGACACTAACAAAATAACTACTCTAAAACTGTCATTTAACACAGAACAATGGAGGGCCTTGTTGGGTCCCATGGAGGCTCCACAGCTGTCTAGAGTTCACGAGTCTCCGCAGCTTGGCTCAGCTGTCTCTGTAGATTTCTCCAGAGGATCTCCACCTCCCTTGCTCATATATTCTCTCCTCCCTCTCTTCAATTGAATTCCCGGAGTTAGGCCTGGTGCTTGGTTGTGGATCTCTGCATCTGGTTCAATGGAGGCCTCTATCTTCTCTGGAGCTGTGAATTATGGTCTGGTTATCCTTTGCTTTACAGCTAATATCCACTTATGAGTAAGTGCATACCATGTTTGTCTTTCTGAGTCTGGGTTACCTCATTCAGTTCCATGAATTTCCCTGCAAATTTCATGATGTCATTGGTTTTTTTTTTTTTTCCGCCAAAAAGTACTCCACTCTGTAAATGTAACACTTTTTTTTTTAAAAAAAAATTCATTCTTTATTTGAGAAGCATCTAGGTTGTTTCCAGGTTCTGGCTATTATATACAGTGCTGCTATGAACTTTGTTGGGCAAGTGTCATTGTGGTATGAGCGTGCATCCTTTGGGTACATGCCCAAGAGTGGTATCACTGGGTAGAATGATTCTCAGTTATCTGAGAAACCGCCATACTGATTTCCAAAGAGGCTGTACAAGTTTACACTCCCTCCAGCAGTGTGGGAGTGTTCCTCTGACTTCACATCCTCTCTCACATAAGATGTCCTCAGTATTTTTGATCTTAGCTATTCTGACAGGTGTAAGATTACAGTATCTCAGAGTCATTTTGACTTGCATTTCCCTGATGATTAAGGATGTTGAACAATTCCTTATGGGAGACAGTGGTGAAGTTTGAACTGAGGGATCCCTGGCAATAGGACCAAGATCTATCCCTGGTGCATGAGCTGGCTTGTTGGAGCCCATTCTCTGTGGTGGGGTGCCATGCTCAGCCTTAACGCAGGGGGAGGGTCTTGGCCCTGCCCTAACTTACTGTGCCAGACTTTGTTGACTTTCCTGTTGGGAAGAGTGGATGGATGGTGGACTTGTTGAGGGTGGTGAGGGGCGTGGGAAAAGGAGTGGGAGGTAGAACTGTGGTCGGAATGTAAAATAAACAAAGAAACAAACAACAAGGATCTCTCAGGGAAAGAAGGGCCATACACAGGAGGGAGAGAAGGAACTTATAAGGAATTATCCTAGACTGGTATGAAAAGCCCAAGTACTAGCGTCTCCATCCATAAGCCAGAAACTCAGGAAAGATGCTAGTATCCTTCTATTCTGAAGGCTGGAGACTCAGGATGAGCCAACATTTCAGTGCAAGTCTAAGGGCAATGACAGAAGTGTTCTAGACAGAAGGCAGACAGGCAGCACAGCTCCTCCTACTCATGGAAGGTCATCCTTTCTTCCTCTTTAGCCACTTGATGCTAAAGTTATATATTTATCTTCATAAAAAACAGCAAAGGTTTATTCATTTAAAATGACATTGATAGACTGCTAAAGTGGATGGGAGAAAGATAACGAAGCTTCAACCCTACACAAAGCACTGGAGACAACCAAAGGATGCTGAGAGGGGACGAAATTGTCCTCCCCAGGGAAGAGCACAGCTATTAGCTATCCAGTACCAAGTGGTCAGTCCTGAAAATGTACATACAAGTACCATTCTATAGACTGAGCAGGTTATTTGTAAAAATATCTATGTATACACATATATGCATATAACAATTAATTTAAAAAAGAGGCCATGAATTTGAAAGATAACAAGAAAGAGTATACAGAAGGGTTTAAAATGAGAAAAGGGCAGGGGGAAAGGATGTAATTATATTATAATCTCAAAAAAAAAGACAAAAGGGGACATGCAGTTATGATGATCAAGACACATTTGGGGGGTCTGGAGAACCTTCCTCCATCACGTCTCAATTTTTGGTAAAAATGTATTGATTTTTCCTAAACTTGAGATTTAAAATAGGAAGAAATTTATATGAATCATAATTATTAACAAATATAATTTTCCTCATAGGTCCCAGAGACTGAAAACAAAAGGAACTGGGCACTCAATGCTTGAAAAATAGTTTTGTTTTGTTTTTTTTTCTGGAGTCTCAGAAATGTTCTGTAACATTTCTGTAACATCACAGGTACAGTAAGTGCAGGACTTGGTGACTGTGTTCAGGTCCTCTGAACTGATCGCTTGATGTTGAGTGGACTTAACCTAAAACTTAAAACTTTTGAGCACATATATAGTTTTGCAGAAGGATGTCCAGGGGAAAGACTGAAGGAATAAGTCTTGGCTAGCAACCTTTGTATCGCTATGACATAGCTAGCTTAAAAGAAGAAGAGTTTCCTTTGGCTCACACTTCTGGAATTTCCAGCCTTTGTGATAGGCTCCGTTGATTCCTGTCCTGTGACAGGACATCATGGTGAGGGAGCCTGCAGAAGAAGAAGCTATTGGCCTCAGGGCCAACAGGAAGAAGACTAGAGGATTAGACAAGAGATGATGTAAAACCTCTCAGGGCATGCCACCAGGGACCCACTTTGTCCAAGCAGGTCCTGATTCCTAAAGTTTCCACTCCTTCTTAGAATAGCTGGTGGCCAAATGCTCAACACATGAGTCTCTGCAGGACATTTCATAGTCAAACCCTAACCTTCTGCTCCGGGCCCTAAAGGCCCATGCCCTGCTATAACGCACATCTGCACGACCTACTATAGTCCTAATAATTGCAACACTGTTTAGAAATTCAAGCCCAAGTCCTCTTTGAAGCTTAAGAAAGACTCTTGGCCCTGGAAGCAAAAAGGACTGTTCTTATTTCTGAGATGCAGTCACCAAGTAAACATTTCCATTCTAAGAGAGAGTCTGGGGTATGGAAAGAAGGGGTGAGACTAAGGTGACCCTAAAAGCCAGCAGGACAAAAGTCAAACCATGTGGTTTCATGTACAGGGTGAAACACACAAGGTAGTGTGGTCCTGGGCAGCCCTACCCTGATGGCCTTTCCATTTGCATCTCAGATGGCTTCTCTTTGGGGCTGTCTCTATTTACTGCCTTCCTCGGGAGACAGCCAGCATCCCTCCGCCATCCACGGATTTCCACAGCAGCTCAGGTTGCCTACTCATGGCAGGGCACATTGCCTTCTCAAGGGCTGCCAGGAAGGATTCTGTTCCTTCCACACGTATTTTGGCTTCCCAGGCCATCCACTGAAACCTGGGTAAAAGTCTCATGACCATACGATCCTTCTATTCTGCACGCCCGTATACTGGCATCACATGCATGACGGCTGATCTACTGCCAGGCTGAGCAGCAGCCAGCCTCCTGAGACCAGGGCTGCGCTCTTCTTGAAGCAAAAGGTTTTCAATAAGTAAAAGTTTTATACTCCAAGTCATCGTGTGATGGGGGAGGCCTGACCAATTCCTGAGTTTTCGTCAAGACCCATTTCCCATTGGCCGGATGCAAAGTCTTTTTCTTTTTCTCTCTCTATTCTTTCTTTTGGTTGAGACAAGCTCTCACTCTGAAGCCTAGGCTGGCCTTGAACTCATGCTTGATCCTCTTGCCTCGGCCTCCTGGGTGCTGTGATAGCAGGTATGAGCCATAATACTCTGCTTGGTTTCTTTTTAGTTGTGCTAATATTTTCAACAACCATGGTCTGTTTTGTATTGAAACACTCCCCCCCACACACACACACATACACACATGCACTAATCTGTCCCATAACTTTTAAATCCAGCCTCACTCCAAGTTTCAGAACACAATGTGACATGACTGACTTCTAGTGAGAGTCTCAATAACGTTCTTATTTCTGCTCAGGAGCTTTCGAGCCTGGCCTTGCTTCGTTGTCTGAATTCCTGGCAGCATTCTGGTCTCCTAGGCTTATACTGGAACCTCTCATTAAATTGAGCTTACAGCATTTAAAGTGTCTCTGTCCCACTTCCCAACTTCCTCCCGTAAGCCATTTCCAGAGGCTCAGCAACCACAAAGTCAGGTTCAATCACAGCAGGGGCCTTCCTTGACACCGATACTCTGTTTCACTTGGCTCCCAGATCAGTAAAGGTTTAAGGACTTACTTTGGCTCACAGTCCTAGGAATTTCTGTCTGTAGTCCTTGGCTCTATTGATCCAGGTTCCACAGTGAGGAGGAGGACCCCAGGGGGTGGCAGGAGCATGCTCACACGAGCTTGTTCACCTAATGATAGATGGGCAGCAGAGAGTAAGGGAACGAGGAATGAGGTCTAGCTTCCTTCTGCTTCTTCCAGCTAGGCCTTACCTCCTAAAGTCTCCCCCAAATGGAACTATCAAGTGAGAAGCAAAGGTTTAACCCTTGAACTACCGGAGGCATTTCCTATTCAAACTATTACAAATAGATACTTTTAGGCAAAAGCACCCCCATGGGAATGCCCTAACAACTCAGGCTATTGCCAAGTCTGTTGGTTGCTCTCCACAAACTGATGGTGAGGACCTATTGCTGAAGGCAACACTCTTGTGTCTCATGAAACACGGAGAAGTCAAGATGGTACCTAACGAGAGCCTTCTCCCCTACTGACCAGTGTTCATGGTACTGGAAGGTACTCTACATACTACCAGAGGAGAAAAGTAACCACAAACCCAGCTAAAAATCTTCCGATTCATAATGGTGACTTGCATGGATGATGTGATGGTGTCTAATAGTGGCACAGTGTGGGAGTGACCAACCACTCCCTGATTGGGCTTAAGGTTCCCTCCAAAAGACGGAACCAATGCCTGACAACCCAAGACTAGATAAGCCATGGACCTAAGGAAAAACGTGCTAAAGGAACAGAGCAATGAAATGACTCCTACTGACGTTCTGCTCTACCTATTGATCATTGCCTATTGATCATTACCTATTGATCATCAGGGAAGCTTCCTCTTGCAGCAGACAAGAACTAATACAGAGGTCCACAGCTGGACACATGCAGAGAGTGAGACTGTGGAACACTGAGTCCTAAATGGGATGTCGTCATCAAATCCTTCTCCACGAGGTTCAAGGGACTTCATGGAAGAGGCAGAAAGATTGTCAGAGCCAGTGGAGATGGATGATTTCAAGGAAGCAGTGTCTACCAGACCCAACAGGGGTGGTGCACATGTGAGCTCACCCACACTGTGGCAGCATGTACAAGGCGTGCACGGGTTTCCCACCAGACAGGGATGGCGCACATGTGAGCTCACCCACACTGTGGCGTGCACGGGTTTCCCACCAGACAGGGATGGCGCACATGTGAGCTCACCCACACTGTGGCATGCACGGGTTTCCCACCAGACAGAATCCCAGCACCGAGAGGAGGAAATGGATGTGGTCTCCTATCCCTGACTGTGAAATTATCTTCAACTGACAATCTCTTACAAAGGGAAAAATCAGTTTTCTCCAGTAGAGTCTCACTGAGTTCATAAGATACACTTAAGAGCAGGTCCCATGCCTATAAGGTTTTGGCCAACCCAAAATGAACTCAATAGTATTTTCATAGACTTTTTTTTTTTCAGATTGCTTTGTTTGGGCATTTTTTTTTTGTCTCACTGGTCTTTTGTTTGTATATTATTGTTTTTGATGTTGTATTTTTATGGGGTTTGTGTATATGTTTCTTGTGCTTTTTCGTTTTTAATTCATTTGTTAATTGTTTTGTCTTGTTTTCTTTTTTATTTGCCTGTTTGTTTTCTAAAACGAAAGACAACAAATGGAGTTAGATGCTTGGGAAAGTGGGGAGACTCTCAGAGATGAGGGAAACCATGATCAGAATGTATTGTATGAATTTTCAATAAAAACAGAATCAACAACAAATCTCTATTACTCCATTTTGATCTTATCCATATATGTTTATCAGTGTAGAAGAATAAGACATTTAATTTTAGTTTTAATGTATTACCTCTACTATTTTAGATATAATATATAACTTTTAATATTTTGACATATATTTACCCTTGTGCTCCTAGGCAGGACCCCATTGTGTCAGAGAAGGGCTTGCCTATAGCACAAAAGACAATGAAAGGGACAGTTTGGAGCAGTTCTTGAAGCCAAATGACATGTGGAGAACGGTAGAAATACTTACCCAGTGCTATTTTGGGGTAAATGATGGAATTCTCTACTTTGGCTTAATTTCTCAACCTGATTTCCATATGTTTAATCTTCATGACTCATTTAGTGATATTTTAAAAGACAATTTATGGAGGGAGCGAGACAAGAAGTTTATTACACGAGCAATATCATCCCAAAGGACCTTGCCAACTTCACAAAAATACCCATTAAAATATACATTGTGATAAATTCTAATCTGAATGTCGGTATTTAAAACAGGCCATTGTTTATCCATCCGTGGATTTCTTAAAAATAGCCAATAAATAATAGTGCGATACAATGAGAAAAACACAAAGAAGAGCTTCTTTATAGTCCAACTACACGCCTAAGTTATTGATCATGGTACCACAAAGACCTACATACTATATAAGGAGGCCGTTGAAAGGCATAATGATTGCAAGGAAACTTCATCCAGAGCTGCTGGCCTTTTAGAACTCTGCCTTGAAAGGGCATTGGTCAAAACGAGGCCTCTTCTGGAATCCTTACACCCAGGTTTACCTTGAGGAAACCATCCCAGGCCCAGGACACACAGCCTCTGTCAGTCCTATCTACAAAACAACCGTTAGTCTCAGTTCTTCACAAGAAGTTGGAGACCGAAGATATTATAAAGGTCAGAGAAGTGACCTCCATCTCTTTTCGAGAAAGAGAAACTTCGCAGTGCTCTTGACTTCAGCTGTAGCAAGGGCTGATGCCGCATTACAATTCTAGCAGTGTTTGACTGACAATCCTGCATGATAGCCCATCCAAAAAATTAATCTGTGTCAGAAACGGCGAGACACCCTGGAGACACTCAGTCAGGTGGCTCTTTCCCACTTCTTCCTAGAGATTTTAAGGGTTATGCTGCTTCCCCTGGCCTTGAGGAAAGAAGCGATGCAGGCTCCCGAAGAGCACCAGGTGTCTGTGTTTTCAGCGGGTCGGCTATCTGATCTGGGAGCTTTAATTTTCTTCACAATCGGACCGAAATGTCAGTTTTGTCAAAAGATAGCATCATAGCCATGCCAAATACGTGGGTGGTGGGGCCACGTTGGGCTCTGCAGACACTATCTCTTGAGAGGGGATCACAGGCACCGTGGATCTGTCCCTTTGTCAGCCCTTTGCAAACCCCTTAGTAACCGTGGAGTTGGCAGTTATCTTTCATGAGAAGCATTTCAAAATGTCACATTACAATCACTATTCTCCCGGCTAATGTTGAGTTTTTAATGGGGCCAAAAGAGCAGAGAAGAGAAGAGCTTTTGAATGTAAACCCTCAGATGGCAGGGGCTAGTTCTTCCTCGTATCTGATGGCTATTTTTGTTCTCAAAGATACAGGAAGATTTGAGCATGGGCATGAAATAACTTTGAAGTTCACATACACTAAAAAGGTGGAGCAGCCTCAAAAGGGAAGCTTCTCCACAAATCATCATACCGGCTATTTGTTTTCCAGCTATTTCTTTTGACTCTACCATCTCTGGTCTTTGACTTAATCAATGACCCATGTAATCAAAGCATAACCAGGGTCTTCCCTAAACCCAGAGTAGCAACCCCATGACCCTCTTGCTGACTCTGAGACCTCTGAGAGCGACAGACTTGCCTTAGCTTGTTTCTTATAAAATACACAAGAAAACACCTTTGCAATGAGGAAAGAAAAATCAACACGGGTATAGATTGAAAAGGGTTACCACAGACTGCTTTCTCTCCTACACCATCAGAAAGATGACAGAAAACACAGTCACTTTGGGTTGCAAGGCCGACCATGAACTCTGCCATTGGAGCTGTGCCCTGTGTTGAAGGAAAAGATCACAGCTATTTTATTTAACAAGAGATAAAAATACCATGCGCAGAAGAGCCAGGCCTGAGAGCTATCATTTCCCCGGCTAACTTGCGCTTGCTGTAGCCTGCTGAAAGACGTTATGGTTGACCGACCCTCAAAAATAGGCACTGTGATGGTGATATATTGTGGCCCTTGAAGAATTTAATTGTCAAATTGACATTTATCAAAAGCTTTAGTGCATTTAAAAGATAAATTGTGCAAGTTTGATGCAGATCAAAGGGCCCTTGTCCTTCTCCATTCATAGCTCGGGCTGGCTTCAGCAGACAAGTCATGTGTGAAAAATGATCCTCTTCCAGTCCCGGCTCCTTTAACTACTGCACTGGTGACAGATAATCAGAAATTTAAATGTTAGTCTCTTCTTCAGAAAGTTCTTAAAATAATGGAGGACCCATCGAGACCATTTGTATTTGAAAAGAATACTAAATAATTTAGTGTTCTGAAGCAGGATGTGCTGCGCTGGGCAGATAAAGGATGGGGTTCCAAGGCAGGCTGTCTTCCGCAGAGGCTGCACTAATTACAGATCAATTACTTCCCAGTTGTTTGCAACCTTATCAAAGGATGGTAAATTTACTGAGGGCGAAGTGGGAGAGGGCGACTTTCCATTATTACAGTAGATTTGTTGAAACAGCCTCGACACTGAGATTAATAAGCTCTCTCCCAGGGGTAATAAGATCTGGGCACATATAGGAAAATGTTTAAGGGCTGAAAACTGGATGCTCGGCACCCTTCCTCTCATCAACCGTTATCACCAAGGGTGTTCATAATGCAGGAAAATGACCCATTCACTGAAAATTCCCCCAAACAGTATAGCTCCTTACACTCTTGTGGGCCCTCTGAAAAATCAAAGGAAATGGAAGTGTTTTGGTGTGGAAGCCAGAGAAGAATTTATCGCAACAGCATGATACTCGTGCACATAGAAGATGAACTGTATTGGGCATGGCTGGATTGCTTTTTTTTTTTTTTGGATCGTAACAAGGAGGGTCTGCCTCACGCCACTAGAAAGAGAGCACCAAAGCTTTTGAGGGTGATGTCTACAGAATCACTGAGAATGGAAAACCAATCAAGATTTGGGGTGACTGGCAGGGTACACCATAAATTCCTCCTAGAAAGCAGAGGTCTGGAAGGGATTCTGAGGAGCCAAAGAAGCCAAGAAATCTTCCAAATTGGGCTGATGGTATGCAATGTTCTTTTGTTATTGTCCTGAGAAGGGATGTTTGTCAGGTAGCCCTCACTCTGTAGCCCAGGCTGGCTCATACTCAGGCCAATCTTCTTGCCTGAGCCTCCAAAGTGCAGGCTCCATAGGCAAAATCCATCATTCCCATCCATCATCCCATATGAGATGCTCTTAGCAGCATGTGTAGGTAGTTATGGAACCCTATTTTTGTCTTAAAAAGAATCTCACAGAGGAATGCTTACGTTGAGTTAATATTAAGACTAGCATATAAATCTGCTAACCATTTTTGTCAACCAAGATCCTTGGACATGCCAAGTGGACACTCCACAAAGAGGTCCCCATCCCTCAGTCTTTCACAGGCAACCTTGTCTCTCTGGTTCACACCAAACTTGAGTGGCTACTGGGATATCTGGGAAGCTGTTGAACTCAAGATTGAACACTGTTCCTATTTCACTGCTTCTGGTCTTGGCAGAACCGTCTGCGGGAGAGGAAGAGAGCACGCCAGGTAGACGAAAGGAACCGCATTACCGTTGAAATTCCCAGTGAAAGTGAAGCCTAGGGCAGGAGCCAGTCTCTGAGCAGTGGCCATAGCTGTGTAAGGCAGTTCAGCAGGTCACTCATCTCTTCTTCTGGTTTAAAGTTAAAGGGAATAACTAACTCTAACTAGAGGGTAAAATTGCAGATCTTCTTGACCTGAAAACTGGCTAGAAAGGGAAGGGCAGGGGGTCTGTGAGGGGCGTTAGGTAGGGGATTCACTGCTGCTCCTGCCCAGTGCTGCTGATTGGACAATGAGCTGAATGCCAATTTCCATAAGTCCTCTCCAGCGTCTTAATTTCTAGTCTATTCAGATCTCCGGGAGTGTCCTTATTTTTAGAGCATCTTCAAATAAGTAAAACAACGCCCAAAGACAGAACAATTTCTCCTCACAGACCTCGCAGCCGGCTTAGCTCCCCCTGGGCTGTGCAGCTGGACCTGCCTCTAACACCCCCAAGAATGAAAACAATTGCAGATTGCTTCCAGAGCTAAAGGAAGCCTCTCTGTGGATGTTCATCCCCCCGCCCCCCCACCGTGACTCTGTCCCTTTCAAGGTAAGCTGTGGCACTCTTGATGCAACTTAGCAAACTGGGAAAGTGACAATCAAAGTCATTCAATATTTAATTTAGCCAAAAAGAAAGAGAGAGAGAGAGAGAGAG
>NC_022030.1:26667362-26672097 GCF_000317375.1 Microtus ochrogaster
GGGGTGTGGTGTGTGGGGGTGTGGCATGTGTGTGTAGTGTGTGTGGTGTGTGTGTATGGTGTGTGTGGTGTATGTATGGTATGTGTGTGTATCATATGTGTGTGTATGGTGTGTGTGATGTATGTGTGTGGTATGGTGATGGAGGAAGGTCATTGGTGTGTAGCACCCCAAGGTGCGCTTACCAGGAAGATTCTAGCCTATGTCCATCCTGGGTCGGAGCTGAATCGCATCTGCCCCGTGAGAGGGGAGCATGGCCTCTCACCTCACTTCCTCTTCCTCCCAGCATTCCGTTCTGTTTACTCCTCCCACCTATGTTTTAACCTATGAGGGCCAAGCAGTTTCTTTATTATAATTAACCAATGACCTTCCTCCATCAGTATGGGGTGTGGAGTGTGTGTGTGCATGTGGGGGGAAGAGGGGGTGTGGGGTGGGGGTGTGGTGTGGGGGGTGTGTGGCATGTGTGTGTAGTGTGAGTGTGGTGTGTGTATGTGTGTGGTGTGTGTGTTATGTGTGGTGTATGTATGGTGTGTGTGTGATATGTGTGTGTATGATGTGCGTGTGTATGTGTGGTGTGTGTGTTGTATGTGCGTATGTGTGTGTGGTGTGTGTGTATGTGTGGTGTGTGTGTTATGTGTGGTGTATGTATGGTGTGTGTGTGTGGTATGTGTGTGTATGATGTGCGTGTATATGTGTGGTGTGTGTGTTGTATGTGCGTATGTGTGTGTGGTGTGTGTGTATGTGTGGTATGTGTAGTATGTGTGTGATGTGTATGTATAGTGTTTATATGTGTGGTGTATATGGGGTGTGTGGCATGTGTGTGTATGATGTGCGTGTGTATGTGTGGTGTGTGTTGTATGTGCGTATGTGTGTGTGTATGTGTGGTGTGTGTGTTATGTGTGTGTTATGTGTGGTGTATGTATGGTGTGTGTCTGGTGTGTGTGTATGATGTGCGTGTGTATGTGTGGTGTGTGTGTATGATGTGTGTGTATATGTGTGGTGTGTGTGTTGTATGTTCGTATGTGTGTGTGGTGTGTGTGTATGTGTGGTGTGTGTAGTATGTGTGTGATGTGTATGTGTAGTGTTTATATGTGTGGTGTATATGGGGTGTGTGTGTATATGGTGTGTATGTGTGGTGTGTATGTGCGTATGTGGTGTGTGTGTGTGGTGTGTGTGTGTGTCTTACATAGGGGGAAGGCTGGAAAGAAGCTTGCCTTGTATCTGAATCACACATATGGAGACTACTTCACACGGACTCTCCTGAAGCAGATGTGTTTGATGTATTCAAACACGTGCATATTCACAAACCATGAGAGGTGTTAGGGAAGCGGATCGGTTCGCACCACACTTCCTGCCCAGAGCGCTAGCACAAAGGGCCGCTTGATGAAGCAGAAGGGCTGAGGTTTATGAAGGGCGGGAGTGGGGAGACGAAGGGGAACTCCACTCCACATTGCATTCATTCAGCCTTCTGAATCTGCCTCCATAGAAATTTTAATTTGATGCTGTAGGTGGATTTTAATAAGGTTAATTTTCTGACTGATTGTACCACTTCTACCAGATTTAGCTGAGATTATGACAAAAATAACAAAAACCTCATTTCTGAATTGTAAACCATCCCTGGAATGATTAATTTGATTCTGTTCAGAGTGTTGGCAAAGTCATCCGAGGGAAGGTTTGGATTTGTTTGCCTTTCTCTGAAACCCTGCTTTTAAACCATCGTGGAACCAGAGGAAATGTCTGCTTTAGACGATCGTATTCCGGACAACACGAAACCTACTTTGCTGAGGAGACTGTTTCATGCTAAATGTTCTCTGTCATCTTCGCAGCCTTTGTGTTTTGCCTCATCTTAAGAATTTTCGTAATAAAGTAATATACGCTCATTTAAGAAAATGCCGTCAATTAAGGGAGCAGGGAAAACTGGTACAGCTCCAACATGAAGCCACTGTTAACTTTTCCGCGAGCCCCCCCACCCCAATCTTCTATTTTCTGCACCAGCTTGCTGCCTGGCATATAATATATAATCATGCCTATTTAGAATTTTGTGTCTTGATTTTTCTGACAACGTCTTAAGTATTTTCGATGTTATTGCATAATCTTTATACTCTTTGCAATGGTTGTATAACATTTTCCTGAGAACATAAACTGTGCTTTGCTTAGCGTTCTGCTATTATTGAATATTTAACTTGTTTTCATTTTTATTTCTGCTGTTGTTTAGAATTCTTTCCTTGGAACAAATTCACACGAGCGGTGTGTTACCAAGTTGAAGGGTATGAATATTTAAAATGATCTCACTGATTTGAAATGCAAATGACTAGCAGAAGAAGATTGATGGGTTTGTTTGATTTCATACTTCAACATTCAAATAGCAAGGCCCTCCGTTAGGTATAGGGGGGATGAGGGATAAGGATAACAAAGCCATGAGTTGTAAGCCATTCTGAGTAAGTGGATGCCTGCTTCATCATAAACATGACCTGAGGTCCCTTCTGGGTTTCAATGTCCTTTAACGGCACCCGTCCCATGATAAGTGACCATCATTTTTATGGGACATCAGCTTCCAAACTGGTTTGTTGACTCTTGCTAGCAACCTTTTGTCATTTTTACATAGCAGATTCTCAAATTCCCCTTGTGGAAAACATCCACAATTGCTGCCCTGAAGCTGCTCGACAATATTTTCCTTTCTCTGCTTATGGAAAATTGAATTTGCTCTCTTTTTGCCTCTTAGGAGAGAGAGAGTAAACTCACTCAGGGACACTCAAGGGCAAACTTGCTGACATAAATAAGGGCTGGATTACAGCAAGAACACTTGAGAATGGGGAAATGCTTTAGAGTCTATTAAGTGGATTTTAAAGAAAAGCTAATTATGCCATATTCGGATCTCTTACCCACGCCTTCTCTGACTCTGCCCGGCTGGTACAAGAACAAGCAATCCATTGGCACGGGCTGCAGTTCTGTTCCTGAGGTCCTGGGATCGGGCAGGGGATGTTGTGCCCGATCACATATATGTTGAAACCCCATGGCACACACGGGATGGTCACTATAGCCTTGCTTCGGGAACCCTGCCCTTTTTAGTCTGGATATGTTTAAACTGGGGGTGTGGTGCCAACATCCGCCCTAGCCAGATCTGCCTGTAGGCCTCTTCCTGAGAAAGAGAAGGCAGAAGCAGGTGCTCTTGGGCTCTTTGAGACTCCAGGAAATGGTGGTCCTCGACCAGGGACATCTTGTGTAAGGAAAATAAGGTCATCTACTGACACAGCCTACAAACAAGGGTTTTCTTTCAAGATAGTTAAATATTTTTAAATAAGCTCCTACGTTTTCGAAATGGAGAAAGATTGATAGGCAACTTTAGCTCTGTTCTTTCTTATTTTAAAAGAAAATAGGGTAAGTGTAGTTTGCATTTCTATAAGGTACTAGTCTAAGTAGATTTTTTTCTCTCATTAAACATTCATTTCTAGGCACCGTCTTCCCACAATTCCCTATTCATTTTTCACTCCTTCCAACCTCAGTCACTTTCATTTCATAGGAAAGAAGGCGTCTGAATTTGTGACCTTCAAGATGTCAGAGCATTGCCTAGGAGGGCTTCTGGGACTCAGCATCTGGTATCAAATACGACTCTGCCTTGCCCTGTCTGTCTCCTGCATGCTACACGCCTATGTTACTAGCTATTCCAGCTCCCCTGACCATGCCAAAGCTCTGTGGGACTGTTTGCTTTTAACTCTACAAACCCTTGCCTGTTTGCCTGAACAATTACACAAAAGATTCTGTTCGCATCTACAATGGACTTGACTTCACATTTTCTTAGAAGTACAGAGTGCAGACTTTGCCTTTTTCAGGAACCAAAATTCTGTGGGATGTTTTGCTCGTCGCATTAGTGTGCTGTTAATTCAGTAAGGAAATATATCCCAGTCACTAAAAATTGATATCTCTGAGAAGCTGTCGGCCTTGGCTTCTCAGCTCTGCTGAATGAACCCGAGGTTTACACACACAGAGAGAGGTTTCCTTCCCATCACGTCACAATTCACAGTGTATTGAATTATTTTTCTTCACCACATAAAGCTGCAATTTTCACTTACACCAACCTAATGCTATTTCTTAAATAACATGATGACAGAACAGATTTGCTTTTTAAAAGCAAGAGTAGGCTGGAGCTGGCGCTCTGTTAGCAGAGTGTTTCCTGCACATGCGCAAAGCCCATGCGGTGGTACACACCTGCTTGGGAGATGGAAGGATCAGAAAGTCAAGATCATCCTGGAATACATGAGACCTATCTCAAAAGAAGAAACACAAAGGAAGCCAAAGTATGATAACGGTTTTTTAATTGTTGCAAAAAACAAAATGTGAGTGTTAAACACTTGTGCCTTTTGTTTCCGGCCTGTGTTAGCCCCCACTCTGTCATGTTCCCAGGCCAGGGAGTCTGAGAGGGGAACAGGCCTCCAGAAATCAAAACACCCACGAGACTCCACCATCCTTTCTTTCAAAGTCCTCTTTTTGTTAAGGAAAGTGTTGGCCCTCACATACGCCAGACATATAACAGTCCATGGCTGAGTACAATGCAGGCATCTGAGGAAGTTAGCGGAAGAGGATCTATAGCCTTCTTTCCCTGCACGCTGAACCCCAGGAACAAGAGGCTGCAGAGACCGGTGGCTCTTACTCCCCTCTGATGGAGGAAGGTCATTGGTTAATTAAATAAAGAAGCTGCTTGCCCTGATAGGTTAAAACATAGGTGGGAGGAAGAGGAAGT
>NC_022030.1:26675465-26677099 GCF_000317375.1 Microtus ochrogaster
GTGTAATTATTTCGGGTAAAGCTAGCCGGAGGCGGCCGGGGTGCGGCCGGGGTAATGGGGACGCAGCCCCGCCGCTCCTATTACTACACCCCTCTCCTGAACACACCACCACATGGACCCAACTATAAGCTTGGCCTTTTAACTCGGGTCAGCTTTATCAGCCATTCAAGCCATAGTATCCTTTTATTTTTTATTTCCTATTATTTAACGCCGACTCTAGCATATGTCTCATTGTGGTCGAACTTTTGCTTGTGTATTGCTTGGTTAGGTATAAGGACTGTTCCTTAAGTTTCCCCACCCAGTCTTCTCTATGAGATGCTCTACTAAACCCTTCCACTGTATCATATCCCTTGTTCTTACATCTCTTCTTTCTTCTTTCATCTTTGTTTTTACCTCTAGTATCATAAATACTACATCTAAATTCCATTTGAACATTGTGAGGACTTCAACTGAAATAAATATAGCTGATTAAAAAAAACAACAACAAAATAGCACCAGACACGTAAATCCCAACATTGTAATATAAGAAACACACACAAAGAACAAACAAACAAAACAGTAGCAGCAACAACAAAACAAGATAACTCCTCCCAAAATTACTGATGCTTACACTTTAGAAATGGTATCTACGGAGAGTGAGTTAGATGCAGTTTCAGACACCGGCTTATTCAGGGTTACTATTGCCATGATATGAAACACCATGGCCAAAATAAAATTGGGTAAGAAGCAGTTTCTTTCACTCACAGTTCCATATAACAACAGTTCATCACCAAAAACAGTGAGATTAGGAACTCGAACAGGAACCTGGAGACGGGAGCTGATACCGAGGCCAGGGA
This sequence comes from Microtus ochrogaster, assembly GCF_000317375.1. Lineage (NCBI taxonomy): Eukaryota > Metazoa > Chordata > Mammalia > Rodentia > Cricetidae > Microtus > Microtus ochrogaster. The sequence goes on from NC_022030.1 coordinate 26,676,302, forward strand.
AGAGTGCTGCCTACTGGCTTGCTTCTCATGGCTTGATCAAAGAACCCAGGACCAGCAGACAGGAGTAGACCCAAGCACAAAGGGCTAAGACCTCCCCCATCAATCGCTAATTAAGAAAATGTCCTATAGGCTTGCCTCCCACCGGGTCTTATGGAGGCTTTCTCTCAATTGAAGCTGCCTTCCTCTTGAATAACTCTAACCTGTGTCAAGTGGACGTGAAACTAGACAGTACAGGCAGAGAGCTCAAAATAATCATCTTAAGTATGCTCACAGACACAAACAGCTCTCTGAAATAAGTAAGGCAATGGGGGATGATATGAAATGAATTCAATAAAGAGAAATACTAAAGAAAGACTGATCTCTAGGGCTGGAAACAAATAAGCGTAAGTCAACTGAAAGCCCTGTGGAAAGTCTCAACAACAGAATGGATCAAACAAAACATAGGGCAGCTGAGCATCTGCAACAATGTAACAAGGATGAAGAGCAAATGGAAAGGCACAGGGGAGATTAACTCTCCGAGAAGACCCAAATCTATTAATAATGACTGCAGAGGACAGCGATACATTCTAAAAGCAATGAAAATATTTTCAAAAGGAATCATAACAGAAAATTTCCCCCAGTTGAGAAATGAAATGCTAATTCAGATACAGGAAAGATTAATGACCCCAGATGAGGAGAAAAGAACACGCATCATATTGTAATCAAAACACTATTGAGCATATACTTTTGTTGTATGATAGGGCCTCTCTTGGATATATTCCCAAGAGTGGTATTGCTGGGTCCAGGGGTAGGTTGATC
>NC_022030.1:26677768-26682198 GCF_000317375.1 Microtus ochrogaster
TAAATAAATAAATTAAAAAAAAAAAACACTATTGAAAGTGCCAAGAGAGAAACAGTAAGTGGCAAAGAAAGGGAAGCACATCAGAATAACACCAGATTATCTGACGAAAATTTTAAAAGCCAACGAAGACTGGAAAGGTGTATTCAAGTCTTGAAAATTAACAACTATCAATTCAGGTTATACATCCTACAAAGCTATCTGTCATATTGAAGGGAAAACAAAAACTGTCCACGATTAAAATTCCATTTTGAGGAATCCAAGGAATCTGTGGTCACTAAGTCAGTTCTGCAGAAATCACTTGAAGGAGTTCTTCAGACTGGTGGGAAAAATAAGTCTACCCAAAAGACACAGGAAAGAAGGAACCACGGGGACGAAGAAGGAGCGCCATAGTTAAGAGAACTTGTTGCTCTTCCAGAGGACCCAAGTTCAACTCCCAGGACCTCTGTCAATAGTTCCAAGTCACCAAAGACCAAAACAAGATGAGAAACAGAAACAATGACCAATGTCACACTAAACTGGAAAATCTAAAAGAAGGATGCCTTTCTAGATGGTATGGTCTACAGAAGTTAAAACAAGGAGAGAAAAACAATTTAAACAGATACATTATATATTAAATTAAAGCAACAATTTAAAATCTGCTGCATAAAGGGATCCAGGCCCAGGTGGATTCACTGGTGAATTTTACCAGCCCCTCAAAGAACTAAAACCAATGCTTTTCAAACTATTGCATGAAACACTAAAGGAAGGACAATAGCAAAACTCACTTTATGGACTACTACCCTGATATGAAAACTAGAAAAGATGAACAAAAAGAAAATTATGGACAAATCTCCTGATGACACAAAAATTCTCAACAAAACACTTGCCAACCAAATTGAAGAACACGTTAAAAAGTCCCTCGTGAACAAATTAGATTTTTTTTTTCCCCAGAGATGCAGGAATGGTTCAATGCATGTAAGCAAGTAAATGTTAGCCCACACTAATCATATAAAAAAGTAAAAGAAAAAAATAAGTAAAGCAGCTTGAATAGAGTTACTCTACAAGAATGAACACTGCAGGGGATGGACACTGCTTCTGCCAGAAGTTCCAGGTTAAAAAACAAAAATCTCAGCATCAAGTATGGGATGGCTTCTTAAAAGTTATTGGTCAGAGAGGTACCTGGGGCACCTAAAATAACACAGGTTATTACCATAATTTTTAATTTCCCTTTAGAACTAGATAACAACTAGATAGAACTAGCTCTGCTGCTGAAGATAACACTTGCTTGAGTTTTAGGACAGAGAAGTCAAGCTGGAACTGCCTAGGAAACCTCTTCCTTGCTGGCCGACTTCCATAACACCAGAAGGTGCTATGCAGGCTCCTAGGGGGAAAAAGACATCTGTGGTCTTACCCAGTGCTCTACACTGCCCACTGACCTGGGGAGCAAAAGTTTCCCATTGGTGCAACAGGGGCATGATGTCACAGGACTACCAAATGCTGTTTGATTAGATGTGAGGTTTACTCCACACAATATGACGTCATAGGGCTACCAAATGCTGTTTGATTGGATGTGAGGTTTGCTCCTCACACTATTATTCACGCCTGGTACCATAAACTTGGTCCAAAGCCCATAGCTAGGCAGGACATAAACCCTAACAGGGGAACATGTGATTGTTGTTTTTCTAAACGGTCCTGTTGTCAAACTGCCTTCTAAATATTTATGTTTATAACTGTAGATTCATGTGCTTTCAGCCTCAGTCAGAGGGGGTTTTTCTGTGTGTTTTTAGTGGGCAGTGGTTAAGACATAGACTCATAACTGGTCAGAGTGATGAGAATGCGTGGCAGTGAGTACCCAGCCCCAACTGGGACATCTATCAGTTTCCCTCCTCCCAAGTCTCACGGAACATTGTGGAAGAGGGAAAGAGCATAGAAACTGGAAGGTGGGTGGAGTGTCTTCTAGACATGACATGGTCGTCGCTTTCATGAACACATGGCAGCTGTGGTTACTCGGACTAGATCCACAAGAGATTAAGCCAGCCAGAATTCCACCATGGTTGGGGAGGAGCTCACGAGGCCCCGCCCTTACTGAGGAGGTACTGGACATTGCAGGCTGCAGGGGAGGAAAGCCATTTTTTTAGGGCTGTATTAGAGAGTGGAGGTAGCCCTGTGTGAAGTCCTGAGTGAATGTATGTTTTGATAGAGGCACAGCCTTGTCAAGGACCGTGGCCCCGGACCCATGGGAAAATGGCAGCGCCTCCCCACCCCACCAACCCGAGCCCTGGTCTAAAAGCAAATATTGATAGTGTGTGCGGAAAACGTCTGCAGTAGCTTTCTCCCCCTGGTTGTTCACTGCCTGAAGACAGCTCCCCTATGAGACAGCTCCTACTGAGATTAGCTAAACCTGCCTCCTTGAGCCAACTCTATACCATAAACCCCGCCTCCTTGCTCAGCTGTAGGCAATAGCCCCGCCTCCTGTTCAGCTGTAGGCAATAGCCCCGCCTCCTTGTTCAGCTGCATATAATAGACATACTGAGCTTCTGGGATGCTGGGTCATCTCTATCAGCCCAGTCCACTCAACCCCAGCTATTTTTTCTCTGTATCAGTCTGTCTGTAATTTCTTTATTCCTTTACCAGACCTCGTGAGGTCTGTCCCTCCAACCATGCAAGGCTACAGTGGGTATATGGCCCCAGAACCATACACATGTTGGCAGCTCTAATTGAAGTTAGTGGGTTGTAGAAGAAGACAAAGAAAAAGAGGAGGAAGAAGAGGGGGAGGAGAAGGAGGAGAAAAAGGGGACATTGAAGTTGAAAGGGGATTGGTTGGAGTGTTGGGAAAGTTAAAGGCGGGAGTGTGGGTGGTTGATGCTAAAAAATACATTGTATATATGTATAAATTTAAAATATATTATTAAAAAAATTTTAGATCACACTAAAATATTTAATTTCAAACTGTGACTACTGAGTTCGAGATATATTTTTACTCACGTGTACGTGTATGTTGGAACAAATGTGTGCTGTTTGTGTGTAGGTACCTGAGAGTCCAGGAGAAGGTATCATAGGCCCTGGAGCTGGAGTTATTACAGGTGGTTGTGAGACATGGGTCCTGAGATCTGAACGCAGGTCCTCTGGAAGAGCAGAGAAGATCCGAGCCGTCTCTCCAGGCCCTAATTAGTTTATCTGAAACACTCTCTCTTTGGCCCCTTTATTATACCCAGTCTTCTTAAAGTACATTTTAGTTACCGTTGTGGGGAGGGGGCCTAATTCACGGAGCAGTGTTTTATAGCTTCCTATTGGCAGTTACACATATTGAAACAGTATTCCAAAATTTTCTTTGAAAAGATACCCCATTGTTATAATGGGATTTGGCTCATGATGAAATTCAGCACTGAGAGCCAACGATCCAGTGTCTCTCTATGGCAGGAATCACTTTCTTCATACAACCGGCCGTATAGGAGATCAGCCCATTTCACAGATGGCACAACTGAAGAAATGCCAGGGAGCAGGAGCAAAAGCAGGACCCCATATATCTGCCACTTTTCATCTGAGTGGTAGTTCTTCACGCTTCCTTCTGCTTCCTAGAAACCATGGCAGAAGCAGTTGGCGGAGCTGTTGATGCTGTGGAAGGTGAACACTGTCTCCTTGTGCTTTGTAACCGAGCAGTCCTAACAGTAAAACTAACAGCTGGTGGGTGACAGGGAAAGCCTTCTCAGAGTGTGAGTATATTGAATACTCTTATGTTTTACTCTCTAGGGGGAAAGAGATATTGTATTAATAAGCCGTTTGGGTTTTTTTATTTTGAGTTTCAGTAGATAATATTATTTTCTAACAGGACAAGCAGAATCCAGACTTTAAAAGTAAACACCACACTCTAATAGCCATTATGATATTTCAGTTTTTTATTTGAGGGGTAGGGAGAAAGAAGGCCTTAAAGGGGAATGTGCGCAGAGGTTTGTTTTCTTAGCCGAGAAAAAGCCCTGCATTGGATCCTTTAGGCTCATTGGGAGGTGCACCTGCATGTCCCTAAACAGAGCTGGGGGCTTTCTAAGCATCTCTCGCATTCTTGTCTGGAAACCATAATATTCTACTGAGGAGACGAAGTGCATTGCTCTGCCTGAATCACTGAGAAAAACAGAACTATGGAAATTTTCCTCCTTGGGTATTCTGGTGCATAGAGGGCTCTGTGTGCCCGATTAGCACTGTGGGCTCTCTCTCTGGCTTCATGTCCTTCTCAAGTCCTGCTTCAAAAGCAGATGATAAAGGAGTCATTCTCTTGGGTGTGTTTTAGCTACAGCTATTCACATTGTTTTCTTTTCTGTTGTAATCTGTGGAAACCGGGTTCAAGCCCTTTATCAAAATCATGCCTTAGAGCTGCAGAAGAGGCCACCAAGATATCCTGTTTGTTCTCTCTCTCTCTCTCTCTCTCTCTCTCTCTCTCTCTCTCTCTCTCTCTC
>NC_022030.1:26682830-26685875 GCF_000317375.1 Microtus ochrogaster
GAATACTTACTGCCTTATTCCTGATCCACTCCTGCTAAGTCCTCCAGACTACCAGGAAACATGAATGGTTTTCTCCCTCCAACAACAACAGAATTCCCAGACCATGACTCTCAGTTCTCCCCAGTAACTATCGAATGGTCTCAGGCAGAAGGCCAGTTACTATATTAAAAAATCTGGGAACAGGTCAGTGGTCAAGTATACCTCAGGACCTAGGCTCTGATGGCCCGCTTGCCCTACAGGTGAAGGCTGGTTCCTGATGAAATCAGCCGCCTCTGCTGTGATGTCCAGGGACAACAGCTGAACTTCGGGTTGCTGCCAGGCCAGCTTTGGAGAGAACTTAGGCAGTTATCATCCATAAGGGTTTCTTCTCTCCTTCTGGATTAGTGCAGGTTCCCTGCAAGGACAGAACTGAGAGAATAGATATGTATGTGTTAGAAGGAGGTTTATTGGAGTGGCTTAGAGGCTGTGGTCTGGCTGGTTCAACAATGGCCGTCTCTGACAGCAGGTTCAAGAGCCCGATAGCTGTTCTGTCCACGAGGCTGAATGTCTTAGCTAGTCTTCAATGTATGTTGACTTCCAAAAGAGTAGGTTCTAACACTATCCAAGAAATGTCTCGACAGCAGGACCGATGGGCCTTGCTAGTGAGTGAGGGGCAAGCAGGCCAACAACAGTTTCCTTCGCCCATGTCCTCTTATAGAGGCTGCGACCAGAAGGTGTGGCCCAGATTTAGAGTGGATCTTCCCACTTCAAAAATGTGGATTTAAGGCAGGTCTTCTCATCCCAAATGAGGCAATTGAGAAAAGCTCCTCACAGGTGTGTCCAGTTGCTTGGGTTATAGTTGATCACAGATATAGTCACCTTAACAACCTAGATTAGCTGCCACAGGGTCAAGGGTGGTGGCACACACCTTTAATCCCAGCACTCAGGAGGCTGAGGCATAGATCTTTCTGAGTTTGAGGTCAACCTGGTCTACATAGTGAGTTCCAGGACAGCCAGGTTATATAGAGAGACCCTGTCTCAAAAAGACAGAAACAAAAAGAAAGGAAAAGAAAAATTAGCCATCATACTTCCTCCAGTCTCTTTCCTTCCTTTTCTCCCTCCCTCCCTCCTTCCCTTTCTTTCCTTCCTTCCTTTCTTGTTCTTTATTTTGATTTTTCAAGAAAGGGTTTCTCTGTAACTTTGGAACCTTTCCTGGAACTAGCTCTTGTAGAGCAGGCTGGCCTCAAACTCATAGAGATCCTGCCTCTGGCTCCCGAATGTTGGGTTAAAAGTGTGCACTACCACCACCTGACTTTTACCATTCTTTTTTTTTAAAAAAGTTCCTGGCATAGCATTTACCACACATGTAGGAGTTTAAACTCAATGCCCATATAAAAAGTCGCCCATGGCGCTACACTCCTTTAGCCCCATCACTGAGGCAGAGGTTGGTGTCATCATAAAAAGATGATCCTTGGGGCTCACTGGCCAGCCATTGTGGCTGAATCGGTGAGCCCCAGTCCAGTTAGACCCTGTTTCTAAAGATAACGTGGAGACCAAAGGAGAAGGATGACACCCATTGTTGGGCTCTCTCTTCTACATTCACATGTACATATGTGTATGTTCATCCAAACAGACGAACACACGCATGATCATGGGTGTGTGTACATGAATACACACGCACCCTGTTCAACTCCTAAGTCCTCCCCCAAGCCAGCACCCAGCACCCAATTCCCCGAGCTGTCTGGCAATCCTTTATGTGGGTCTAAAACTCCATGCCCCAGACTCACCGCTTCTTACCTGCTCAGATCACAGCCTCCCTTACATCTCCGGAAACATGATCAAGATTTCTGCTGCTCTCCAGGTGAGGCTCCTGGTGCTCATTCTCAACTTCAGACTCTAACTGTGATGCAAGCCCTGGAAGAGAATTTGAGATGAGCTGTTGTGTCTCTTACTCTTTTGGAGTATCTGAGAGACGACGCTTGCTCTTATCACGTAATAAGCCCTCATCGCGAAATAAGCCCTCATCAGGAAACAAGCCCAGGCATAAGAAGGTAGCTGCTGATTTGTCTTAGGTCAGGGTCTGACTCTGCCCTTAAGTATGTGTGCAGAAAATTGAAGTTGGTAAACCTTGTATTTACCCTGACCTAAAATTATTTGCTCGGAGCTCTCACTGATGTCTCTTCTCTGTCATGCTTTTTAAACACAATTCTCTGAACGTGTTTATGCTTTTCCTTCTTGCGACTCAAGAGCCTCCTCCGATGCAAGCCGCTCTGCCCGTGTGCTACAATCGGCTGGGAGATGTCAGAATACATCTATTCCCCAGGACGGTTCCTCTGAAGCCTGCAACGTAGTTGCTTTTCTTCTTTGAGGCAGAGCGCTTTCCTGGCTGGAGCAACCACCTCAGTCTTGTTACCAGTAGGATAACCTGGCTGGTGACATCAAAGGTCACATGTGAAAACCGTCTAGTGCAGGTGATAATAACGCTGTCGTGGCGGCAGCAATGGGTTTCCTCCTCAGGAATAAGGGGAATTACTGGATCATTTATTCCAGTGACTCCTACTTCATTAAACTCTGTACCTAGGGAAGCAAGGCAGATAGCTCACAAGAAGGGCCAGGGCACAGTGGGCACTACGACCTAGAACCCGGTCATCAAAGGAAGCAGCTGCTCCTTCTGGCTGATTGCTGCCAAGGTACAAAGTAAACTCATGCCACCAACCTTTCCAGTTTTTTTTTTTTTCAAAGATACCAAGAACACAATTTACCACTTATAAACATGAGCGTGTGGATAAAACATGGTACCTAACTCTACTAACTTCCACTTAGGCCTAATGATCTACAATCAGCCAGCTTGGTCAGCAGACCATTTAAACTAGAGACACTTAATCAGAGTTCATTTAGTGTTCCACGATGAGTTGGGTCTGGGGTCTGGCTGCGGGGGACTGATAAGAGCAAAGGAAAGCACCAAGGTTGGGTAAGGTGGGCAAAATACAAAAAACCCAAATTATCATTTACTAGGGAGGCACGTCTGACCCCAACACTTCTTTCCAACTTAGCTACATTCTTTTT
>NC_022030.1:26686546-26698218 GCF_000317375.1 Microtus ochrogaster
GAGATGCAAGAGCAGATGAAGGACTTTTGAATCCAGGCCAACACTGGCCCATTCCCATAGCTTGACAACACAGCCTCGTGATAAAGCAAGGTTGCAGAGGGCATCATTTTGCTCCCAGTAGAGGTAGCCTCACCCACTTGCAGCTGCAAACCTTGCAACAGGATGACCAGTTTGGCCAGCAGATTGTAGGATGTTTTAGCCACCCCGTTCCCATAGCTGTGTTTCCAGGACATAAGGCTCAGTCGCCAACTTGCTCTGTCCCTAACCAGGCTGCGTGAGCATCTCCACATGTGCTTTGTGTCCCAGATAAAATGTAGACTGTGTTGAAAATTCTTTTTCCTGCAATCTTCCTACCTGCCGTGTGGATGAAAATCAGGAGCCCTTGGGATATGGAGCTATTTAAAAATAAATGTGGCATATGTAACCATAGCGAGCGATTATATCCATTCTAAATGGACTTTGCCCTAAGAAAAATAAAAAGCCAAGCTTTGGGGTTTTATTTCATTTACCAGAACCCAAGTGAATATAGCATGATTGAAGTGCCTGTGTTTGGCTGGGCTCCTCTATGTAATGCTGGCTTGTTGGACCGGTTTGAGTGGACCCAGCTGTAAAACTAAGAAGCCCCTCTGGACACAATCTCTTCCCAGATGCTGAAAATACCTCCTCTTTGAGAAGTTGGAGGAATAATTCTGCTCCAACAATAGGACATTCTTTCTCCTTGAAGGTTTTATTTTTACAGGGAATAGGAACGGAGCAAGAGGTTATTGTGTGCCATAAGGCAATGCCCATAGCAGGGACAGAGTCCTAACCTAGTTAGGAGACCGGGAATTTGATCCCGCACCCTGAAGAGAAGATTGTTCTGTGTTTCTCATTAGACACAGCACCCTTGTCCCCATGGCACATCTACCGTGTGCGGGTGACTGCATGCACATGCTTGCGTGTGTGGAGCAGGATTCCCTAAGGTCCTTGGAACCTGTCTTTGTTTTGATTTCTGAGGGCACCTCCGTCAAAACACCGGAGCTGCCTTACAACAGCAGGGTTTATGCGGTAGTGGGGAGGGAGGGAGTTCATTCTCTCCTACAAGTTGCTTTGTGGATTGCTGTGTAGCCTTAACCTCTGCTGGGAACACTGCCTACTCTTTGTTTTCCTCTCAGGGTGTACTCTGTAGTTATCCCACACAACCTTGTAAAAAGACGGCTCCCCCCCCCCTTTTTTTTTTAAAGTTCTCCACTTAGTTTGAAAGCCTTGCTTCTTGATTCAGTTTGAGTAACCGTCAGAGTTAAGATGGAAACAAAACAAAAAAGCCTTACCTCCCTGTCTGATGTTGACTTTCAAATTGGCTCTTAGAGGGCTCCTGGGATTAAAGAGAAGATACTTGCTATCTTCTTGGGAGGATAAATTTTTCCTTTGTTCTTAATAGAAAACTTCCAACTTAAACAAAGAGGCCAAGAGAGTCTATTAAAAAAGGGAAAATCAGAGTATCTCATGTGGCTGTTCGAATGGAAGACAAAAAAGATACATAAGCCTCATGCAGCCCCTTCCTCCCTAGGCAGGGGCCACAAATTTAGGAAGTTAGTGGGAATAACTCAGCTGCTGGGGATCAAAGTAATTAAAAGCATGTTGCAAAAACTCAGCTCGGAAAGGGTTCGGTCTGGACACACATTGACTTCCTTGGGAAGTAGGCGAAAATACAGGTTCTGATGGAGTATCGAACGGCAAACTTTCGAGACTGGGGTGTCTGTAGCTTACTAGCTGGGTGTTTGCTCAGTGCACAAGGCCCTGCCTTCTGCAGCTTGGACAAAGAGAAAATAATTTCAGTTTGATTCCATACCCCTGATTTGCCGTTTTCTGTCTGTCATATCTGAGCCCGCTTTCCTTATACGTGCAATGAGGAAGCAGCAACATGGCCTGTTGTGTTAAAGTTGTGAAGAACGTGCATACCTAGCCAGAGAAAGCCTGCCCTTGTTTTTCTTAATTATTTTAGAAATGTCATCTCTAGTACCATCCACCCTTTTGTAACTCTGAGGAGAAAATTGAATAAGCACCCATTTCCTGAGAACCGCTTTAAAAAGTTTGCAGTCCATTTTTCCCCCCCTGGATAGCTATGAAACAATTCAATGATATGGGTAAGCCTGCAGGAGGATAGGAGACCCATTATGTGTAATCAGAAAAAAAATATTGTGGTGTACACAGGCAGACTACTTCCCATAGCTCAGTTTAGGTTAAGAAATGTTTTCTCTCAGGAAATGCCTTTAAACCAGGGCTACATTTTATTTAATGATGTGGAAAAAATTCCACAAAATATCCTTATGAGAAATGTATTTAATTTTCTCTTTTTAAGCCAGTCAGCAAGTAAAGTGAGCTGCATATCGCTCGCATTACTAACACCGCCTGGCAGCGCGCGCTGAAATATGCCTGGTCATGCACATTCAGAGGCAGTGTTAGTCGGGCGGGCGCACTCGGTATGGTGGCTTAGCACTTGCCAGAGACTGATTGACCTCCGCTGCTAAAATTTCTGCCTAGATATTGACAGATGCTGAAATCCCGGCTAAACTCCTCTTGCTCGCTCTTTCTTTCTTTCTTTCTTTCTTTCTTTCTTTTTTTTTTTTTTTTTTTTTTTTTTTTGTCGCTGCATACAAAGGAATAAACCCGAGTGCGTGCATCTCGCCATCACCAAACAAGATCCTTGCCTTCTCCGGGCTTTAATGGTTGCACTGAAGAAAACATTTGCACCCTGATGGAAAGGAGAAGCCCTCAGCCTTGGCACCGTCCGAGTAGGCGGGAATGAAGGGGCTCTGGAAACGGGACCATGCTGTCTGTGTGCACCTTACTCCCCTCCTACTCAGGCAGCTAGCCTAACTCAATTTATCTTTTTCAGGGTTTAATCATCAACAGGTCACACTGTGTCCTTCCCTGGGTCACTCAGTTTCATTTCTGCCCTTTGGTGGAGGCGGGCTGGCTCTACTCTGCTCTATAAACACTGCAAGGCAATAATGACATTCTCAAGATCCGTGGGATTCGGCTATGAAAACCGCAGGGTCGACAGTGATAAAACAGTGTTCTAAATTATCTTTTCCCCCTCTGTATTTACAATTTGCAAACTCTAATTTTTGCTCTAGTGGAAAAGTAAACTGGAAAGACAGTCTGATTTCTTGATAGAGACAAGTCTGATAGAAAATTCTGGGTGCAAATGAAATGTATCTGATTTATTTAAGATTTCCTTTCTCATTTGACCTCTATTCTTGCTCCCAGCTCAAGGCAACTTGCCTGAACACTACAAAGAGAATACGCGTTTTCAGAAGTCAGATATGCAAAGGAAGGTTTCTTTGGGCCAGGCTGCTTGGGCATTTTAATTTTATTAAAGTTTCCACAGGATTTTTTTTTTTTTGAAAAGCATCAACTTCTACAAACTTTGATTATGTACACTGAGAAGGTATGAGCACAAGGAAATGGTAGCTCTTACCTGTAGCAAAGATACAAATCGTGCTTATTTACCTGCCCTAGAAGTTTAACATTTGGGAGTTGGGTTTTCAGCAAGCCAATAGCTCCTGAACACCACTAAGTTGTCCCTCAAAAACGCAATGTCCTTGTCCTGCAGACTTGATTGACAGGATAACTTGTGGACCTGTGACAGGGCAGCGGTCACTTAGTTTTAGTTTAGTACAATGAGAACAAAAAAAGGACTGTTCTGAAAACACAGTGTATCATCTCTCTGATCTGGAGACTGGTATCTTATCCAATAAAGTTTATTTTGTACGCAGATTTGGATTCCCCAGAAAATAGGCTGGTCTTTCCACCAAAGACTAAAAGTTTCTTTTTTATTTTTATTTGTTTGTTTGTTTGCTTGTTTGCTTTTTTCGAGGCAGGGTTTCTCTGTAGCTTTAGAGCCTCTCCTGGAACTAGCTCTTGTAGACCAGATTGGCCTCGAACTCACAAGAGACCTGCCTGCCTCTGCCTCCCGAGTGCTGGGATTTAAAACGTGGGGCCACCAACGTCAGGCTTGGACGTTTCTTCTAAGGAAATTCTTTCAAAAGTAAACACCTGCTATTGGTGGTATCTTCCATTTTCCAGGGATTTTGTTCCATTAGTAGCCGACAAATGGTAATTCCGAGTTGGCCATCGTCTCCAGTGCGTGCGGGTTCCAGTCGTTGGCACTGGGCAGAGAAAATAAACATTATCTTCTATATAGGTAACCAACTAACCACCCTAGCTTCTTGACAACGTCACAGTAGTTTTGAGAAACTGATAGATTTTTGTTTTTATGGAGACAAATATAACTCATTATTCAAAACAGAAGCCTCTCTGATTTTCCTCTTATAATCTTTGACATGATTGTTGTTCCTTTGCGGAACTACAGTTCCCAGCGTTCTCCTGGATACGGACATATTCCCAGAAGCCTTTGCATTCCCCGTTAAAAAGTAGGGGTTGCTAGGACCCCCCCCCTTTCTCTCCCTCTCCCCCTCTCTCTCTCCCGCCTTTCCTGCCGCATCTGCACACCTTTTCCTGTTTGTTGTTACTCCTCCCCCCATTAAAAGTGCACCGCCGCGTGTCTGTGTCTTCTTCCTCGCGTAACGTCTTTACCCTCTAACCCGCAGACAAGAAAGCCAGCCAGAAATTAAGAACAAGAATGATGGTCTATACATTTGCTTTAAAGGAGTCACTTTTTAAGGCAGATTTATTAGTTTCATACAGCGCTCCTTTTTCTCCTTATCACATAGTGGTTAGCATAGGGAGTTTCTGAGAGTACACTCAGAGTAATCAATGAAATCTCAAATTTCTTCTGTTGCAGAATAAAATAATGCAAAAATAAAATAGTGCCATTTCAAAAACCACCCATCTATGTTCTCTAGCTGGATCCTAACCTAGAGTGTGTTGACTTAACTCTCATTGTGCTTGATAATTCTAAATCTTTCTGAATAAAATCACCATTATTAAGTATAGCCCCTAAGATTAAATGTTTTACTAAATGCTTTAAAATTGGTTTATTACCATACTTTGTTTCAAACATCTTTCCCAATTCTGGTCATCAGACATAGTTTTTGTAAAAAAAACTTTGATTGCAAAAAAAAAAAGCAACAAAATTACAAACCGCTTTTTGGAAATCATATTTGATTAGTTACTTTCTCTTTATTTCGTGGTCCGTCTCTAGAAACAATTTAAATTGGATATTGATTTTATTTTTTAACCTCAGAATATATCAAGATTGCAACCGCATATTGATTCAGTTAGTCTTGGAAGCAAGTGTCTGAGAACTCAAGAGGCTCAGAGTTTTTTTTTAATTTTTTTTTTTTTTTTTGTATCTCCTGAGAACAGAATGACTTTCTAATTTCCCCAAATAATTCCCCTGGACTAATAGACGATGAGACACAGTTCTCAAATCTTTATTCAAAGAAGCCTCCCGGCAGAACATTGTGCTTAGGTAAGGAGGCAGCACTGGGGCTGTATTTTACGCCCTGACCCATGCGGTTGCCACTCACGTGGGAAGCCTTCCGGGGCTTCACAATGAATACCATCTGGCTGTGGAGATTTGAAATACTTACGTGTCTTAAGTGCTACGTAATGACTTCCTGGAAGATTCTCCTTTCCATCAGTGTTGGATGAAGACTGATTGCAAGAGAAACGTTTGTTTTATCTCTAATTTCTTTTGTTGAAACGGCATCTTTGCAATTATTGGCTTTGTGTCATACTCCTCCGTGTGTGTGTGTGTGTGTGTGTGTGTGTGTGTGTGTGTGTGTGTGTGGTGAGAGAGAGAGAATGTGTGTGCATGTGTATGTGTGTATTTGTGTTTCTCTCACTTTTTTTTCTTTTTAAATTCTGGTTGGTTTGTTTTATTTGCCTGTTTGTTTTCTAAAGAGAGAGAGCAAGAAGGCATGGAGGCAGATGGGAGAGGCGGGAAGGATCCTAGAAGAGAGAAGAGAGATCGGAATATATTGTATGAAAAAATATCTAACTTACATAGTTTTCATGAAAGTGCCCAACCGTCTCTGTTTTGTGTGCCCTTTGTTGATCTACTCCATCTGGTCTGAATTTAATACTGAGACTTAATAATTTGATATCTATAATTATGTCTGGGTCAGCTTTAGTTCTTGTTTTCCACACTGTAGTTTAGTTAGGGTATGTCTCTTTTCTTTCTACAGTACACATGTCTCTGCTTTATCATGGACAGATTGCTGCTTCCTGCCCTTGTTCTTTCCTACAGTGACCTGTGGTGCCTTTAACGTACACGTTACTACAACTTTAAGACTGGTTCTACGCTGCTGGGTTTTATTTATTTGGACTTCTTTTTTATGTCCCGGGATGCTGCGTGCTCCTACGCATCACAGGAAGAATTGACTAGAACTGTTTACTCTACCTACGTTGACTGCTTTTCTCATGATTGTGTCAAAATGTCCGACAGGAGTCATCTCTTGATGACGAAGGTTTTGTGGGGTGGGGGCTCACGGCTTCAGGAGATTTCAGTCCATCATGGCAAGGAAGGTGTGTTAGCAAGGACGTCTTAGTGGACGGGAGGATTAGGTGACTGTTCACACCGTGACAGGGGAGAGAGAGATCTAGACTGGAACCACAGGGGGCTAGAGTCAACAAATGGCTACCCCAGTAGCAATCCATCAGCTGGGCCTCATGTCCCCAAAGTTCTATAACCTCCCCAAGCGGCGTGACCAGCTGGACACCAAATGTTCAGTCAAGCACATGGGGCTGCGGAGGGGACAGTTCACATTCACACCACAGACCTCAGTACTGAAATGTCTCACGAAGGTTCATTTGGATTAGCGTTGATTAATATGTTGTGATCTCTTTCCAACAATCTGCCCAAATTGTAAATGCCTGGAAGGCAGGGCATGCCTCATTAACGGTCATATAATTATGTCTAATGTCCGTCACAGGCCCCGATAGATATGAAGTTTCTGATATGTATTAAATAAAAGAATGAATGTGTCTCTCTTTCTATCGTGATTTAAATACTTTTAAAAGGCTTTTGATGGTTTATATGATAATGCACAAATCATCCGTGGAGAGTTATAAAAATACAAAATTGTCGTAAATGTTTTGGTGGGGAGGAGAGCTTTATCATTTTGAGTAGCACGAAAATATTTTCACTTAGAACGCAAGTGCAGTTGTCATACTGTTAGGAGAGGCAGAGCTGGTGGACAAATGTAGCCACACGCCTTCT
This sequence comes from Microtus ochrogaster, assembly GCF_000317375.1. Taxonomy (NCBI): domain Eukaryota; kingdom Metazoa; phylum Chordata; class Mammalia; order Rodentia; family Cricetidae; genus Microtus; species Microtus ochrogaster. The sequence goes on from NC_022030.1 coordinate 26,693,718, forward strand.
CTAATCTGTGCCAGCACTGTCCTGACCTTGCTGTCTCTTACACCATGACATCCCTTTGCAGTAAATGCACACCACAGCTGGAACCACTCCCTAGAGAGTGCACGTCATCCCTCACGGCTCTCCTCCATCAAGAGCAACAATAGTGATAATGATGACCATAACTACATTGCTGGAGCTTATTGTGTGCTTAGCATGGGCCAGGTAATGTTCTGATCACGTTAGGACTGCTGTGTCATTCTGTCTCACAGGAACACACTCAGAAGACGTTGCTCTTAGTGGCAGTTTTGCTGATTAGAAAACCAAGGCACTGGAGAGGGTTAAAGGTCATGAGGGGGCTGGAGTTCAAACCCCAGCAACCTCCCTGTAAACTCTACTCTTTGAGAGACTTCATTTTATTCTAGAAAACTCCTTATTTTGTTTGTTTCGATGTTTACTTCTTGCAGCACCCACTCATAATCTGACTTTCTGCTTCTGCATTAAGTTTAACCTTTTCATGAACAGGATTCTGAATTCCCGATGAGAACATCACATCCCTCCAGAATTGAGTTGTGTCCTAAGGCTGAGTATCATTGACTGTATTTGGTTTCATTTTTATCATATCCGACTTCATGAAACTTGGCCCTTTGGTTCTTTGAATTGCTTCCCTCTAAGGACATGGTAAATATCTTTATTATAGATTAAACCTAGTAAGACAAAATGATGGAAGGGAGGATGGGTACCTCATATTTCAGTGAATGTGCCTCTCTAACTGTTCTGCCGTTAGATCCTTCACCTTTCTGTTGATTTACTATGAGTTTGTAAACAGAGACGGCTCTTCCGTTCCTGTTGGCCCAGACCTGAATAATCACACAGAAACTATGTTAATTACAATACTGTCTGGCCAATGGCTCAGGCATATTTCTAGCAAGCTCTTATATCTTGAATTAATCCATTTCTATTCATCTATGTGTTATCACAAGGCTGTGGCTTATGGGAAAAATTCTGAGTTCTTTCCCTTTGGCAGCTACATGGCATCTCTCTGACTCCACCTACTTTCTCTATATATTTCTTCCACCACTTATATTCTGCCTGCTAGAGGCTGAAGCAACTTCTTTATTAAGCAATGCTAATAAAACATATTCATAGCATACAGAGGGGAATCTATCTCATCTCCCCTTTTCTGTCCAAAGAAAAAGAAGATTTTAAGTTTACATAGTAAAGTTACATATAACAAAACATGTATCAAGCAAGAATTATAGTTACATATTTAGTCCATTTACATTTGGCAAATTGAGGAAAATACTCTATCATATATCCTATCTTTGTGGGTCTAAAGTTTTACACCTAATTTTCCTGTTATCATAACTCAGGAAAGCTATAACTATTTGCCTTCAACTCCATCAATATTATTATAATAGTATATATCCCAGAAGGATATAATATTACCTAAGTAAACAGCAAAAATTGCATTGTAAGCAACTTCCAAAGTTCTAGAATTAACAGAGACATCTTTCTGCCTGGGCAGTCACTCAAAGTTCTTCTGTGCCATTGGGGCATTCATCTTCAACCCATAGTATCCAGCAGATTTTTCTGTGAAGCAAGAAATTTGAAGATCTGTTCTGCTTTGTAATGGCAAAGTTTACCAGTTGCTTTCTTCTGTGCCCTGCAGAATGTCTGGCTGCTTCTTTTGTGAAGCAGGAACTCTGACCATCCCGTCTTAAGGGATGTTTAGCAATCACTTTCTGTGGGTCCTGCATGTGCAGTTTATACAGCATACCATCAAGCAATCCAGGCAAGAGCAATTCTTGCCCAAATGACTAGTCTTGTCACATTGAAGGCAAATTCAGTAACAAGTTTCTTCAAGGCCCTTCAACCTCTCTGAAGTAATTGGTGATGCCAGAAACAGACATGTCTCACTGTTGAGTGAAGTCTAAGTTCTTAAAATATTTTAAATATCATACTTTGTAGGTCTTTGAAGCATTAAAAATTATTTGCCTAACTGGAATATATCTCTCTATATATAGAAAACCTAACAAACATGACTGACTACAAGTTTGACTATTATAAATAACTATTAATCTGTATTTCTTAATTATACATTATATCTTTAAATGAGCTGTACAAAAATAATACCTTAAATAAAAATAGAAATATATCTAAATTGACCTTAAATTTTTATCAATACACCCAAGTTCATTCCAATGTAAAGTATTCATCTCTATATCACATTCCTCTTTAAATGAAAGCAAACACTTATAACCAATCATTTTGTGAATTTGAGCATAGTTTTCTTCAAACTCCTTTCTGCTGTTTGTTGGGTGAAGTATTTTTAGGGTTCACCAAGACCTTTCAGGGGATCTTGTTCCAACAAACCACATTAACCTGGAAGGAATCCACAGGTTCCCATCCTCTGTGGAAACAAAACCAAAGTAACATATCCTTAGACCCAAATTTTGAAGCCAAGATACCTTTAATATGTGTGTGTGTGTGTATGTGTGTGTGTGTGTTTAGCTTAGCAACCCTCAGAATCAACTATCTCTCTGCAGTCAAAAAAATCAAAGAAAACACAATAATACACATAATTAAGACTCTCTGTGTTTATTCCATCTTTATGTGGCTTAATTTTTATTCCTTAAATCTATGACTTCTATACTCTTTTATATTACTTTTACTGTCTCTTTAAAGACTTTGTTTTATTTTTTAAAATCATTTACTTGAGCCTGGAGAGATGGCTCAGTGGTTAAGAGCACTGCCTGCTCTTCCAAAGGTCCTGAGTTCAATTCCCAGCAACCACATGGTGGTTCACAACCACCTGAAATGATATCTGGTGCCCTCTTCTGGCCTACAGGCATACATGCAGGAAAACCACTATATACTTAATAAATAAATAAATCTTAAAAAAAATAAAATCATAGCCGGGCAGTGGTGGTGCATGCCTTTAATCCCAGCACTCGGGAGGCAGAGGCAGGTGGATCTCTGTGAGTTCGAGGCTAGCCTGGTCTACAAGAGCTAGTTCCAGGACAGGAACCAAAAGCTACAGAGAAACCCTGTCTCGAAAAATCCAAAAAGTAAAATAAAATAAAATCATTTACTTCTTTTTATAACTGTCTATACTCTTTTTTTGTCTCCTCTCTTCCAAGCCTATGTATCTAACACTGTGACCCATTCAGAGGTCTTTTTCATTTTAATTGTCTTTATTGCATACCAGTAATCATTTTTTGACCAGGAGCACTTTTTAAAAAAACATACTAAGTGGGCATGGCTAAGACCATCTCCACAACCCTGCCTGTTTGTTCCACCAGTCCAATATGATGGAGGTATGTTCAAGGCCTCTGTGAGCCATTCACACCACCTCCAGGGATGCAGCAGGTCTATGTTGCCATTAAGGAATTAGTGGCAAGCTGCTCACAAACCCCATTTAAGTGCAGGACTTTCTGGAAGAGACAGAGTTTTATGAACTACTAGCATGAACCAAGAAGCTGTTCAGTTTTTGCCAGTAAAGGTGAGTCAGGGAGACTTCTCTTAAAGGAGCCACACCTCTGCTTACCTCTAGCAAACCTGAGAAAATGCTTCTACCAAGAAGCCATGCTTATTTTGTGTCTAGAACTCCTTCCCAACCTCTCTCAGGTTTTATACAGATGTAGTTGCCCCACGTTGCCAAGCCATTTTGTAGGCAGCTGCTCTTTTTTTCCCCCGCCACCCAGACCCAAATAATCATACAGAAACTATATTAATTACAACACCGTTTGGACAATGACTCAGGCCTATTTCCAGCTAGTTCTTGCATCTTGAATTAACCCATTTCTATTAATCTGTGTATTGACACAGGCTGTGGTTTACCAGAAAGGTTTTGGGTCCATCTTCTTTGGCAGCTATATATGGCATCTCTCTGACTCTACCTACTCTCTCTCTATATCTCTTCCATCTGGCTATATTCTGCCCTGCTATAGGCTAAAACAGCTTCTTTATTAACCAATGGTAATAAAACATATTTCTAGTATACAGAGGGGAATCCCATATCACGAGCTGACCTATTTCATATGTAGGTCATTTATATGTTCATATATGCCATATAGCAGACCTATTTTATATATGTAATTCATAGGTCTACGTATAGTATCATATAGCTTACTTATTTCACCCCATCTCTACTGTTTATATACTTTGCTTAATGGAAACTACTTTTGCTGGTATGAGCACCTCTCTGAGTTATAATCCTCCATCAAAACCTAGACAACCTTCCCCCCCAAGATCTTTGCCATGAGACTGCATAGTCCTTGCTACCCATTAGTCTTATCCTTGATCCTTCCTTTTGTGTTCCTCTTGCAGATACAGGGACAGCCCAGCTCTTCTTCTGTGCTAACATCAGGGAGGCTTTTGAAGCTAAGTTTTCACTTACTTTCTACATATGTAGGTTTTGCTTTTCCCATAATGCAGTGCCACTGCAGACACCCTAAGACCTCTGCAATCTCAAGGTTTCTGATGCATTTGAAGAGTAGAATGTTTCTTCTTCTTCTTCTTC
>NC_022030.1:26698318-26714673 GCF_000317375.1 Microtus ochrogaster
TTCTTCTTCTTCTTCTTCTTCTTCTTCTTCTTCTTCTTCTTCTTCTTCTTCTTCTTCTTCTTCTTCTTTTTCTTCTTCTTAAGTTTAGGCATCCTAAACTTAACTGTCATGAAACAATTCTGTCATTAAAGAAAAGGCAACATTAAACTCCCAATTAATTACAGTAGTAGATTGTGTTTCTTTATGTTACAGACCTGTAGATGAGATGAATTTGAAATAAACAGAAACTTAGCAGCTTGTTAGGAGAGGTCATGGTGCATTGGAGTCTCTTAAAGAAGCTGTTATGAAAAGTCATATACCACGGTCACTGTCTGCTTACTTATTTTCTTGATCTAAACAATACTAGTTTGTTGTGAAAGCATACTAGTTTGTTGTGAAAGCAGAATGATAAACTGATGTAAATGTGGGCTCTTTTTTTGAGTGCCCAAACAACCAATAAATATTGTATTTGATTCTCTCAGCCCATTAATCTCCTCAAGCTGAGGGTCTCTCTGAGGCAGCCAGGATGGGGAAGAATTCCACATGAGATATTTCCTCATATGTATGTCCCCACAATGTTCAAATCAGGAATTCTGGGATGCAGTCTGAACATGAGCTTATTTTGTAGAAGAGAGTTTAGCCCCAGAAACTCCCCCAAATTTCTACAAGGTGAAGTTTCATTAAGAAGACTCCATCTACCAAGAATGTCAGAAGGATGTAGCAACCATCTACATAGTCATTGGGAGGACATGGTGGCCATCTACCTACACAATCATCAGGAGGAAATGTGCCATCTACATTGTCATTGGGTGGCTGCCTACTCCAACATCAGGAGAATGCAATAACCATCTACACAGTCATCAGGAGGATGTGGTGGCCATCTACATGGTCATCAGAAGGATGTGGGGGTGGGGAGAGGCTGCCTTCTCTACAGTCAAAGCACCTCTGTCAATGAGGACCTGATCAGAGGCTGACCCTGGAAGCTGTGTGACACCTTTCCCCTCCTACCCCAGTGTTTCTCAGTGTGGTTGCCAGTCCTGCTGCATTCACATTGTCTGGTATCACACTAGATATTCTATGTATACAACATTCTGCCTCCATGTATGCCCGCACGCCAGAGGAAGGCGCCAGATCTCATTACAGATGGTTGTGAGCCACCATGTGGTTGCTGGGAATTGACCTCAGGACATCTGGAAGAGCAGCCAGTGCTCCTAACCACTAAGCCATCTCTCCAGCCCCACACTAGATATTCTAGCTATCAGGCTCCGCACATATCCACACTGTGAAATTTCTCATCTCTCCCTCTAGGACACTGGAAACTCTGGTGGTAATACCCACATTCTGTGGCTCAGCACGTCCACCAGCTGATCCTAACTGGCCCTAAAGTTAAGAAGCAGTGATTTACATCAGGAAACTTGAGAAACCACACTTTCCCAACCCTCTGTCTGTATACCAACTGTGTTATTATGTTAGTCAGGGTTCTCGAGATGAACAGCTGGATATATGTCTAGGGGATTTACTAGAATGGCTTACATAGTAGACGATGCGGGTACAGAATGGCTCTCTGCATGATGGAGAACCTGAGGCCCCACCCAGGTAGCTTCTCAAGCAATGACGCTGGATGCCTCAGTTGTTCCAGATGTGACGCTAAAGACTGGAAGATCCTGGAGAGTCATTGATCTTGAGTCCATGTGGGAAGGCTAAAGCTAGCGTCCAATGTCAGAGGAGGAGAGCAGCATCATTGCCACAGCGATGGGAAAGACAAACTCAGAAGTAAGGAGAAAAAGCAGTTAGCTGGGCAAGCAGAAATAGTTTCCCATAGATCTTTTTTTATATCTGGACTGCCTGCCAGTTTCTACTCCCTCTAACGGAGGGTCTCCTCTTCTCTTAACTACCTTCCAAAGACCCCACCCCACCCACAGCTGTATCTTTTACTTGGTTCCAGATCCCTCAAGCTGACAATCAAGATTACCCATGACACCAACCATCTCAGATCTGTTGAGAAGATCACATCGCTGCCTCCAATCTAGCACCTAAAAGATACACTCTGAAGTTCTCAAAGCCTTGGGCCACTCACATTTTTCCTTTTCCTTTTATCTCTCTTGTTTGCTAAGAAAAGATGCCTCGCTTCCTTGGTGAAAACATTGCCAATTTCACACTCCAGCAACCTGGCAGTGACCTTTCCTGTGTGTGAACTTTTCTCTGGGCTCTTTTGAGAATTTTAAACACAGTCCTATGGCCTTGCATCTCTTTCCTAAAAGGGCTGGTGCCCTCAGGGGCTGTTTTGCTAGTTTTCTCTTGGATTGCCATGACTTTTACCTGACACTTCAAAAGTCCTTATCTTCCATCATGGTCTTTTTCTTGGAATTCTGATGTGTTTATTGTTGATGTCACGTGGGCATCTTTACCTCCAGATGCTGTAGTGAACCTCAAAGTCAGCATGTGTTCTATGGAATCCAGTGTCTGTATTCAAACTCTCCTTCCTCCCTGCTGCTTCATACACCGTCACTCTCTCCCTTGCTTCTTCTCCTTCCTTTTCTTTCCCAGCTTGTCACAGGCACACACTCACTTGGAGAATACTGCTTTCTCCACCCCTGCCCCCTAAGTATGAGAACCTAAGATAGCGCATTTGTCAAGCTCTGAAACTGTCCAGTCTTTCTCATGGATAAACAAATGGTTACCTGACTGATAACCCAGCCCGAAGTTACCGTCTACACTTGGGCTTACAACTAACCTTGAATACTTTAGGCATGGAGGTCTTTCTACCGTGTAAGGATAATAACAACCCTGCCTACTGTAAAACCTTCATGGCTAGCTGATCTACATTTTGGAATGATCAGACGTACTTCCCCGGCTGTTAGCTGTTACATGCATCCTTCATTTCTTTTTCTGGAATTTTATTATAAAAATAGTCAAACTTAGATGTTGAAGGAACACTCAGCTAGAAACTTTATATCCTGCCTACATTTCACTAAGCCTGCTTGGTTATAGAACAGTTCCATCCAATTATCCTTCTACTTAGACATCTATCAGTTCATATGTGTTCACGGGTATGAAAGCAATCTCAAATACTAGAACACTTTTTTCCTAATTATTTTTAATTAAGATTCAAATTTGTTTCTAGTCTTTTTAAATTTAAGGTAAAACTTATACATAATAAAATGCACGAATCTTAAGGCAAATGCTTACTCATATAACCCAAGCCCAATACTCTAAAATGTTTCCTCATGCCTCTTATCAGAACTACAGCTCCTGCAGCCACCCGCTGTTCTCACACCCATGACAATGATGTGGGATTCCCCTCTGTATGCTGTGAATACCATTGGTTAATAAAGAAACTGTCTTGGGCTTGCGCAGGGAATAGAGGAATAAGAGGGGAAAACTAAACTGAATGCTGGGAGAAAGGAGGGGTCAAGGAGAAGTCACGTAGTCCCACCGGAGACAGACACTGGGAACTTTACGTGGTAAGCCACAGTCACATGGCAACACATAGATTACTAGAAATGAGTTAAATTAAATAAGTGTTAGCCAATATGAAGCTAGATCTAATGGGCCAAGCAGTGTTTTAAATAATAAAGTTTCTGTGTGACTATTTTGGGTCTGAGAGCTGGAAAAAAAAAACAAGCAACCTCTTACAACAATGTAGTTTTGCTAGTTTAAGTTGTCAGCCTGTGTTGTGACCATTAGATTGACTAGGGGTATGTGATGATATTTCCCTGATGTGGGAGTGTCATATATCAATCTGTTGATTTCATTGGTTAAGCAATAAAGAAACTGCTTGGCCCTGATAGGTTAAAACATAGGTGGGAGGAGTAAACAGAACAGAATGCTGGGAGGAAGAGGAAGTGAGCTCAAACTCGATAGCTCTGCTCTCTGAGGCATATGATGAAGCTCCAACCCAGGTTGGACGTAGGCTAGAATCTTCCCGGTATGCACACCTCGGTGCTACACATTATTAGAAATGGGCTAGTCCAGGTGTGAGAGTTAGCCGGGAAGAGGCTAGATATAATGGGCCAAGCAGTGTTTAAAAGAATACAGTGTCCGTGTAATTATTTCGGGGCATAAGCTAGCAGGGGGCCGGGGGGGCCGGGGATGCAGCCCCGCCACTCCAATTACAACATTTCACCATGGTATCAATCATTATTTCTTGTGGTTACTGGCCATATATCTTCTTTTGCAATGTTTCTACATATTTTGCCCCATTTTCACTGACTTTGTATCACTGAATAGGAAAAGTCTCTAAAATGTTGGATTCTGCTCTCTTGTTAGGTGGGTGTTTTATAAATAGTTCCTTCTAGTGTATGGTTGGCTTATTCATTTTGCTAGCAATGTCTTTTGATAGAAGAAACTTTTCATTTGATGAAACTTAATTTATTGATTTTTCCCTCTCTATTTTCCCATTGAAAAACCAACAACGACCTAGCTTATCATCCAACCATAAAGATATTTTTTCCAAATGTCTATGGCTTAGCTTTTATGTTTATGTCTATTATCCATCCTCAGTTGATTTTTATGTATGCTGATGAAGGGATCATGGTTCACTTTCTTTTTATATGGATATCAACTTTAGAGATGGTATTTATTCTTCATTGGATTTGGAAAAGATTTCTTTTCCTACTGGATTGCTTTGGCACCTTTGTCAAAATTCAGATGACTACATAAGTGTATGTTTTTTACTGCACTCCCTGTTTCTGGTTCATTGATTTGTTAATCTTCATGTTAATTCTACACTACCTTGATTAGTATGGTTTCATAGAATATTGAAATTAGGTAGTTTAAGTCCTCAGGTTTTTCTTTTCTTTTAAAAGATTGCCTAGAACAGACATGGTTCTTTTTTTTTATTTCTGTATCCATTTCAGGGTTAGCTTAGTCTTACGTTTCAGGGTCAGCTTAGTATTTTAAGTAAAAAGCCTTAAGTTTTGATATGCCATGTGCCATCTCTACTCAGTGGAGTAGTGAAAGTGAGAAGGCAATCTCTTTAATAAATGCTTAGCTGGCCAGGTGGTGGTGGCACACACCTTTAATCCCAGAACTCCAGTGGCAGAGGCAAGCAGTCTCTGTGAGTTCGAGGCCAGAGTGGTCTGAAAAGTGAATTCTAGGATAGCTAGAGCTGTTACACAGAGAAACCCTGTCTCAAAAACAACAATAAAGAAACATGTTCCTCCTTCACACCTTCCACATTACAGGTAATTATCCAGATATCTCAATTTATCTGTCATTTTAGAGAATTATTTATTGTAAAGTTAATATGGAATCATAACTCTTGAGTGCTGAAATTAAAGGCACGTGTCATTGCCACCTGGCAAGGGGTTATTCTTTATTAAATCATAAGACAATTGTTTCCTCTGAGAAGCTGCTTTCAACAGGTAGCTAGATATACAGACAGATATGTAGATATATAGATAGATAGTAGATGAAAAATAGATGGATGATTGGTTAGATAGATAAGATAGATATTTGATAGATGGAGGGATGATAGGTAGATACAGATGATAGATAAATGATATGTGGATGGTAGATAGATAGATATAAATAGATAAATGATATATGGAAGATAGATAGATGATAGATAGATACATAGATAGATACATAGATACATAGATAGATACATAGATAGATACATAGATAGATACATAGATAGATACATAGATAGATACATAGATAGATACATAGATAGATACATAGATACATAGATAGATACATAGATAGATACATAGATACATAGATAGACAGGTATAGTGTCTACCTGACATTTATTTCCTGTGTCATCTCTTCTTTTCTTTCATCACTATCAGAACTATAGCTGATATTCTTCACCAGTCAAAGATTATACTCGTATATCATTTCACACCCTCACATCTCATGTAATCATTATTTCCCCTCACTTTGCAGAATAGGGAATTAAGTTTAGTGAAGCAAAGGGCTTTTCCAAGGCTCAAGAGGTGGGAACGAAAGCATTGGGACTCAGCTTCCATCTCCCTACTTTGAAGGCTGGTACTTTGAACGTCTTCTATTTAAGAATCTAATGTGATAGTATTTACCAAATCCAATACAATGCTATTTTCTTTACTCATTCTTGAATTATTTAAAACTTTCATCATCACTAGTGCTGTTTCTTTCTAAAAGCGCCAGCCATACCCTGAAATCATCTTCATATACTCAATATTCTACAAACAGCAACGGGGAGCTCAGCTGGCTTTTGCGTTACATGTGATTTTAGAGCCAAAGTAATTTAACCTTCTCTCTTTTCTCTGCACAGTGGTAAACTATTTTCATAGTGTCTAAGGATTCCTTTATACATCATGCATGTCTCATTCAAGTCCTGAGCCATCCTTATGTATAACTCAAACTGAAGATTGTCGTGCTCCACTGATTTCTATCATCCCAAACATGTTGTTGAAATTCCAATTATGATGACTCTCTCTGAGTCAGCCATACAAATTCAATCCTACAGGTTAGATTTTTTTTTAAATTTCCCTATTAGCATAGAGAGAGCTATTAGTGTATTTTACATTGAGTTATACATAACACTTCATACTGAACTCTTTGTTTTGCTAGGAATAATGCATATGCATTATTATCCTTGCTCCTTGGAACCCGCACTTCCCTTTAAAGAAGGAGACACACACAGACACAAATACACACTGCATGGGGGATTTAGCAAGCTGTGCTTCTTAACTGACTCTCGAATGGAGACTTGAAACCTTCCCAGGTGTCTATATTGATATGTAGTAGCTGCTACCCCAGCTCAAAGTGATGATCTCTCTACCAATATAAACAGAAGACTTAAGGATTCATGTCCCGGGACCCTTGAGAAAATGGCTTTTTCTGAAGGCAAATGGTAGAGGGAGAAAGCAGCAATGACCCAGAGGAAAATATATGTTGTGCACCAACCCCTGGCTACGAACAAACCCTCTATTGCAAGATCATCAGATGGTAAGGAATGGGTTATAGTTCACACTGAACATGAATATATTAGTTGACATTTGTATTATTTTGAAGATAAGAAATTAAATACACGGATTTTCTTTCCGATGGCATTTGTTTGATTAAACAGATACTGTATTTTCGAGCTTTATGGCTTTTCTTAAAAGCATACTGAATAAAAGTACATTCTCAGTTTAATTTTATAGAGATCACATAATAATGGTGACAGGTGGAGCCACTTGGGGGTGGAGGCAAATTGGTCTTCCATCCCAGACGTCAAAGACATGCTACAGACATCAGGGAAATGTCTCATCGCTGGGAAAGGTAAGGGGGCTCAGCAGGCTGGGCTTTGATACCCAGGGCTTTCATTTTTAATTAAAGAATGTAAGGCTGGTGAAAAGTCATTACATCGTCTTATTTTACACAGGGCTTGTATGATGGCTTTGTGAAGGGGAGAGCTCTTGGCAACATGCCTACCACAGTGCCTAGAAGGTGTTTCGAGTCCAGCAAAATAACAAAAATGGACATTTATTGTGTCTCGGTCACCACTCACAAAATATCTGTGAAGAAAGTACAAGAGAAAACTGATACTTCAAGTCCTCTAATGACCTGTCGAGGGCCACACAGCCGGGGAACAGTGAGCCTAGAGGAACTGACTGCCTCTTTTGTTTCAGTGACTATATCTACCTGTGATGCCATCCGTAATCTATAACCTTTCTTGAGTGCATTGATTGTATTCCTATACTTTCTAAAACATTAAAAAAAAAATCCAAAACCTTGCTCATATATGATGCAATAGATCAATTTCTCTATGTAAGTGGCCTCGTTAGATCAGACAAAATCCCGAGTGAGCATTATCTTCAATACCATTTTCTTGTAGCATCTTTTCTTCCAAAGATGGTACCACCCTGGCCCTCCAGTGTAGACAGGTATCTCTCTGCCCTTTGATGGCCAACGTGTTAGCCTGCTCCACATTTACGCCAAGTTTAGAACCTGGAGACTGTTCCTAACGTCTGTTTGGAGTACCCAGAGCATCTGTCCTCATCGGATAGGAACACGAAGCAGCTGCTCACTGTCATTCGTATAATAGGTTTTTTTTTAGATGCTTTTTTAGTTGCCAGCATTTCCTGCCCCTGTCTTTTCTAAGGCGAAGAATTCCAGCTCTAGCTCCCTGTCCTCCCTCTCCCTCTTTCTCCTTCTTCACAGAGGAATCGGGTTGACAAAGGATCGCTTTCAAGAACTGTCAATCATGTTTGGCTCCTGTCCTCCAACCCTCTGCATCTGGCTGTTCAGCGGGTGTCATGGAGACTAAAATTAGGACATCTGGGAAAAATTTTTAAATGTGTACACAGGATATTCTCTGGTGCTTTTACAAATTGCGGACAAAATACTAAAGAAAATTATGGCTTTCCAAGTTCTCAGACGGCATTTTGTTGGAAGACAAAAGGGGGGAGGGGGTCCTGATAAGACTTTTCATATGTTGGGAAATTATGGTTGTTTGAGAAAGATGCAACAGTAAGTGTATTCACATTGTTATTTATTTTGTTATTACTCTATATAACATGAGAAATACTGAAAGTTACAAGAATTCAGAGAAAAGTGCTATGGAATAATCTTTTTGTACACTGTGAAGATGTGTCACTTTTATGGGTTTACTAAAAAGCTGAACAGCCAATAACTAGACAGGATTCCAGCAGAGAGGATACTGGGAAGAAGAAGAGGGAGCCACTTGGAGATGTAGAGCGAGCAGGATAGACACTACGGAGTTGAGGTAATAAAATCATGAGGCAAAAAGTAAATTAATAGAAGTGTGTTAATTTAAGATATAAGACGTAGTTATAAACAAGCTATTGGCCAAACTTTCATAGTTAATAGTAAAACTCCATGTCTGTGTGTGTGTGTGTGTGTGAGCTGGTGGCCCACAAAGAAAAGTCCATCTACAGAAAAGGAAATCACGGTCTTTTAAGGTGATCAGCAGGACTTAAAAGAAAAGAAATAACGTGGTGGTGGTTCTTTTTGTTTTCTTTTTCTTTTTTGTTTTATTCGGGACACAGTTTCTCTCTGTCACAGTTCTAACTATCCTGGAACTAGCTCTTACAGACCAGGCTGCTCTTGAATTCGGAGATCCCCATGCTTCTGCCTCCCCCAGTGCTGCGATTAAAGGCCTCCGTGGACACCACCTGGTTGTGGTGGTTCTCAACGCCTCAGGAGGATGCTTAGAAACAATGGAGAAAGAAGAGAAGTGGAGTGGCTTGAAGAAACCAAACCATCTTCTCAACAGCTGTTTTTAAGATCATCCACCTTGGCTGGCGTGCTAACCAGTTAAGAGTGAAACCGCAACTCAGTATCGGGGCTGCATCGGTTAAGACAGGCGAGTAACAGTTGAAGTGTCTTTAAAAAAGTCATCCTGCGGGTGGAGCACACAGTGAATGGAGAGGCTCCCCGTTGGGAGAACAGTCTCAAAGTGGATGCTGTTCTGTTGACTGGGATCAGTACTGGTACACATTGAGAACTTACCTCACATGGTGGGGAAAATGAGGAGCATGGATTTAACGTGAAAAGGTCATGATTCCAAGAGTTTGAAAAATGACACAGGGCTTTTAGACTTCATGGTTAAGTCATTAACTCCCTCTGAACAAGCAGTTACAAAGAGAAAAGACAAGAGCATTCATGGGGCAGCTGGGGGGGGGGGGGTGAAAGTAAGGGAGCCAGCCCGGAGGCAAAGAAGAGCAAGGAACTAAAGGAAAGGAATTCCGAAGGTGACTAAGACTCCCAGATGGACTCTTGCTGTTAGTAAGTGTAGGGATTATTTTCCGAGCTGAAGAAAGAGTAACATTCTGGGCCAACTGTAAGGTGGAGAGGAAGGTTACGGAAGAAGCTTATATTGCCCAGCGATAATTCTTTTATTCAACTTTATGTGGAGTCATCTCTGGGGGAGAAGAAAACAATTGCTGCTTCCTCTCTAAGGAGTGAGGAGGTGTTGGCATGAGATCCATGGAGAAGCACGCAAGGTTGAGGAATGAAGTGGAAGCCAGGAGTAACTAGCCTGGGAGGTCAACTAACAGGGGATGAGCACTTGCCGGGTATTTAACATAAGGATGGCGGAACTTCTGATGGATCTCCACCTGCCATGGTGTTTCATTGCTCACACTTAAGGGAACAGGCCAGGGAGTCTATGATCAATAAGGGGGCACTGATTATCTTATCCAGAAGTGTTAGTGTAATTATGCAGATAGCCTCCCTAGTAGATAAGTCAGTGTCTTAGATGCTTCCATGAGTTTCGTAATACATGAATATGGAAAAGCAAAAGTGGGGTCTAGCCATGACTGAGATGTAAAAATCTATTTTTCTCCCCGCTGCCCCCACCAGACAGGGTTTCTCTCTGTAGCTCTGGCTGCCACTGAACTTGCTCTGTAGACCTGACTGGCCTTGAACTCAGAGATCCACCTGCCTCTGCTTCCCAAACGCTGGGATTAAAGGCGTGCACCACCACCACCCAGCATGAAAATCTATTTTGAAAATGGAAACAAATGCCCGGCTTAGACTACACTTGAGGAGATGTGACTAGCAAGAGCTTAAGGGGAATGATTTAAGGTTAATAGCACATCCCTTACATATCAATGTTGTAACATGTCCATCACGGACACATCAGTGGAAACGGTGTGTAGAACACATCACAGACACCCAACAGATAATTTCTCGGGAGCTTGGTCCTTATCCCCGTTTTGGAGACAGACTTTCTCCCTACCTCTTCCTAAGAAGGATTGTCTGATCTGGGACCTCTGAGATATGTAGCAATGAAGAATACCGGGAGGGATTGCACTGTCACAGGCTTTAGGGACCGGGTAATATCTTGGGCCTTGGGCCTTGGCTCTGCCCTGTAAGAGAACACAGGTTAGGCCATGTCTTGTACACAGAAACCAGGGTGTGACCAGTATTCTAAGACAACAGGCAGAGAAAAAGCTGAGTTTAGATCAGTGACACTCAAGCTTTATCCTGAATTAGAATTACTCCTTGGATATATATATATACATACATATATATGTATGTATATATATGTATATATACATACATATATATGTATGTATATATATATATATATACATACATATATATGTATGTATATATATGTATATATACATACATATATATGTATGTATATATATACATATATATATCCCTGGACTTGTACATGAACTCCTTAGAGTTTCTGGAAAATGTGGAGAGTCCCTCTAGAGTCACTGAAGTATGGGAGAAATCTGGGCCCCTCTTGTGACTCTTAGTCTTACTAACAAAAGAATTTAAGAATGGACTTAAAAAGGAAGCTTGAAGACACTTTTATCTGAGTTTACAAGAAAATTTAAGAGAGCTTGCCTCACAGGGCAGGCAAGCTGTAAGTCTTGGCAGCAGGGAGATGTGGAAGAGAGAAAAGGCCATGCGTTTGAATGAGACTAGAGTGGAGTTCACCCACATGGAGGTCAAACAGCCACATGGTGGTGAGCAGAGAAAGAGTCCAAACTACCAAAAGAAGCATACATAGGCTCACCCAAAGAAAGAGGGGCTGGGACGGAGGGAAGAGGGAGAAAGAGGAAAAGTTACTTCTTTCATAGGACTCGGAAAGGTGGGCAGACACAACCAAACATTATGGCAGGTCATTGTGACTATGCTCGGGCCAGAGAATGTATATTGTCTCATTAAACAGTGAACCCTTCCTCCTTTCATTAAGATTGCTTTGGCACTACAATACCAGCCTCCCTGAGGGGCGGACCCTGGACCAGTTGATGGGCCAGCCCAAGTGGGTGAACCCAACTGTGAGGTCAATCCTTTCTTTTAGCGAGGAGGCAACAGCCTTCCCTTTGTGGGCCTTCAATGCTACTGAAACATCAGGTGTGAAGCAGAGTATGAAAATCTGTGGCTCTTTACTAACAATAAGTTTGTGATTTGAGAACTATACTCTGAGAAAAGTTAAAATGCCATTAGTAAAATGTTTCAGAGGAACATGAAATAGTATCTTTTAGGTAAGAATGAGTTTTGCATAATCATCGGCCTAGAAGGCGCCAACAGGTCCCTGAGCCTTTCCTTCAGTCTAACATTAAAAAGGTAGGAAAGAGCCTCTAGTGGGGTGGGACTATGAAATAATAAAGTATATAGTCAAATTCGTCCCCAACTCCAGGTTTCTGAGGTGAGGTCCTGTCTGAGGAGGAAGAGGGGTAAGCATTAAGCTGGGTGTGCATCCGGAATTTTGAGTTAACCGGACAGAAGTTAGCTTTAAATTTGAACAGATTTGAATGTCCAAAGAAACATTCTTATTTTCCGCATTAGAAAAACAAGCGGAATTTTGTTGTTATTGTTGATTATTTACTCGTCTCCAAACTTTGTAAAGTATGAAAAGAACTGGTTTGAAAAGAACAGCTACAGCAGTGGTGTTGATGGAGCCCACACTGTTCAATGGGAGACTCATACAGTTGGGCCGGTGTTTCCCAAACTCTCAGTGGGCCTCGTTAAGTGCAGCCAAGGGAACAGAGCCCTGGAAAGCTTACCAGATGAGTGCCAATGCTTCCACCTGCAGAAGATAGAGAGGCCATAATGACACACTTAAATCACTAATGGCCATCTCCTCAACAAAGGATTAGCCTTCTGTGCAGCTGCAGAGACCACAATTAGCTTAGGCTAGTGGATGTTCAAGGAGGAGCCTTCTAGGCTTTAGTCTAAGAAGATAGAACAATAAAAGCCATGATACCCAGTGATTACCACTTGCCCAGGATGCTGAAGAAGGCTTTAAACATGGTGGAGAGCACATTTGAATGACTAGGAAGAGCATACCACTCTGTCTAGCAGCATTTTGCAGCCTGAAGGCGGTTCTGCAGAAGGGGAGGATGCCTCAGGCTGGGGGTGGGCCTCTACCTGGCTTCCTGCCCTTATATCCTTTTGTGTCCTTTAGCAGACTCCACCAACTTTATGCAGTAATCCAGCCTTCCTCGAGTTCCAGAACTATTTCTGATATAACCTCGGAGCAATGGTTTAGTCCCGGTAACTGGAATTTAGTAAATGGGCCTTTGTAATTGAGCTTTTCTCTATGGTATAGTGCTATGCGTGGCATGCCAGGGATGGAACCCAGAGCCTTGCCTATATTAGGCAAGTATTCTATCAAGGATCCACATCTCCAGACAATCTGCTTTGTCCTTAACAGATTTCCTTCCCCCAATCCTGACCCTGCCATCCCCGTCACCCCACCCCCATCTCCAATCAGATTGCAATTGCAATGTTGAAAACGCTCACCAGGGCCAATGCTTTGATGGGAAGAAGTCAGAGGCTAAGGAAAAAACTCAGAGAGTCCAAGCGCCAACAGGGAGACCGAAGAGATATTAAGGACACACGTGTAGTGCAGACATGCTATTGTCCGTGACTCTAAAATGCACAAGTGTGTGAGTCTTTGCTTGTATCACCACAGAACAGTGACTACGCGACTAGCCGGGCCAACCCAAATCCCGAGCAGACAGAAAAGCATTGTGTCTCTGCACTTAAACACTGCCACATAGTAATCTGATCGGGAATCAAGAAATGCTTAATAGTCCTCCGAAATAGCTTCCAAATGTCCTCGGGGTGCAGACAAGCATTAGCAGGGTCAGGTGGCCACAGGATAGTGATTGTGACAGCTGCCACCTTTCACATTTACTCAGGGAAAAACAATTGCCTTCAGACGGGCTCCCCAATCTGTTTGCAACTTTGCAGCCGGGAGTGTTCCTTTCAAAACACAAATCTCATCCTGTCACCAACCTGCTTAGAGTCTTTCAATGGCCTCCCACTGCTCTTGGGATAAAGACCAAATCTTTAACAAGGATCGGCATGACTTCCCCACTGTGAGGGTTGAGAGTGGGGGTGGGGTCCATCCTTGCAGACCCTTAGAGGTCCAGAGGGCTCTCCACTTCACTGCCTTTCCTGGGAGCTTTTGCTCCGTTTTGATCTTTAGATGTCAACTCACGCGCTCAGTCCACTTCCATGGCTGCCTTCTTGGGTCTGCATCCCACCCACCCTACCTGGCCTGCTCTGCGGCTTGCTTCTTTTCGGTCTCCATTCCTTCCCTTGTAGGCACTTATCTCACTTTGTAAAGAGACATCCATCGGTGCCATTACAGGTCTCCATCTCTTTCCCAGCCCCACCACCTCCTCAGCTCCTCGAGAGTGAGAGCTATCTTTTGTTTACTGCCTTCCCATAGAGCCTAGCATTGTGCCTGGCTCCTGGGAGGTCCTTTGTGTCTTTTAGTTGAATGACTAAAGACTGCAGAAACCGAGCTTTCCCTCAGGGAAAAAGAAAAAAAAAATCTGAAGTCTGTAAGAAACGAAAGTGTTAACCAGGCATGGGGATAAAATTCTTAGTTCTATTTCCTCTGTTTCCATGCAGTGATTTATTTTAAAACAGAACTCAGAACTCCGTGAGCTCTAATCTCCCTTCATATTATATAGAAATCAGTTCATCAAAATAACCCTCTAACTGTACCTGGTATTCTCATTTAGTCCCGATTTTCTCTGGAATGAATTTGAGTAGTACTTCTTAGGGTTCATCTTCTTTTGGGGAACTTATATGGAAACATTTTATTTTTAGGTTAATTCAGTTGAGATTTCATTTAAAGGCACCCTAAATTACAGACTCTGACAGGTAAATGTTTACAAAAAGATTATATATATATACATATATATATCCTGCAAGAGTGTCTATCAATCCATCTAAAAATATATGTTTCCATGATTTGAAATAGAAAAAAATTGGAAGGCAATATAGCGTGGAAGCTCCCACCCCCAGACTCTTCCCTTCTTAGCTAAATTCTGCAGGATTTAGTGGAATAATCAGGCAGTCATAATTTCCTGATGAGCTACGGAGGGACATGTGCTTCCCTCCTAATGAAACCCTCAAATAGTGAGTCATCATGCCAAGAGGTAAGAGAGCACACCTCCAGATCTGAGGATTTAGATCTCTGTGTGGGACTGAATTATACATTTCTTTCCCAACTTCCCTTTTCCTTGTCTCTTCTGCAGTGAAACTGACAACCGCTAGGCAGAAGTGGTCAATGCTATAACCTGATGGGAAATCCATTGTAGTTGCTTGACTTAGCTATGATCCTCAATGTCTTTTTCATACAACCATTTGGTCATGGATATTTAATCATTTGCTGTGTCATCCTGAGGAGGAGCCAAATAATCTATCAATAACTTCTACTATGCTTGTCTACTGAGAGAAAAATGCTACAGAAATCTGGTTTCCCTCACTCCCCCACCTCTGTGTACATCGTCTCTGTCTCTCTTCTTAAAAAAATGGGATTATAATATCATTGCATTTCTTCCTTTGCTCTCATTCAAATTCAGTTTTTTTCACTGTTATTGCACTCATATGTGCATGTGTATACATATATATTCTTCAATATAACCTGCTCAGTCTCTATATTACTTGTATGTATGGTTATTTCTTATGAGTAAAAATATAATATTTTTACCCATTGGAAAAGACACTTTTTCAGGTCTAGAGACAGAGAAAACAATTTGGTTATATTCTCCAACAATCCCCAGTAATACTTCTCTTTTTTTTTTCAAGGCCGGGGGTTTTTTGTTTATTTGTTTGTTTTTTAAAGAAAGGCATGGTGGGGTGTAGGAATGCTTTGGGATGGTCTTTCTGTATGTTTTAATATATGTCGCTCCCATTGGTTGATATATAAAGCTGTTTTGGCCTATGGCAAGGCAGGATAGAGTCAGGAAGGGAAATCTGAGCAGAGATACAGGAAAAGAAGGGCTGAGTCTGGGGGATGCCAGGCAGCTACCGAGTAAGCAAGACATGTAAGAAATGAGTTAACAAGCCATGAACCATGTGACAAAGCATAGATAAAATATATGGGTTATTTAAATGTAAGAGTTAGCTAATAATAAGTCTGAGCAATTGGCCAAGCATTTATAAGTAATATTAAGCCTCTGAGTGGTTATTTGGGAACTGGGAGGCAGGAAAGAAACAGCCAATTACATGGATGTGTGTATCCCTGTCCCATTTTCATCGGCACCCATTTCTCCTTGTAAACTTCTGTGTTTTCATCCCAGGAGACAGCTGGGTCATCAGATCTGTCCTGACAGAGCACCCACTCCACAAACCTCTGAGCATCGGTCCCCTGGTTCAGCTTGAGGAGGTTGACTGCTCTCCTCCTCTCTTCCCCAGAGCAGTTCATATCCCTGGCAGAAGCTTGGTCCAAAAAAAAAGGGGGGGGGATTAACTGGTTTGATGGGATGATTGGTATTTGTGATTTACTGTTTTTAGAAAATTATATTGATACTGTTTCTTGTATTGATATATTGAATATTGAATGTGAGTATTCCTACCTCTAATTTTGTATAAGAGTATGCTTATATTGTATTGATAACATCTACCATATCACAATGTACATTTCTACCTCTGATACTATTTATGTAATA
>NC_022030.1:26715075-26745857 GCF_000317375.1 Microtus ochrogaster
CCCATACCTCAACTACTGACAAAGATATAAAACAGGATTGTCTTATCTTGCCAAGACAGGGTAGGATAATTCTAAGAAAGTTCCTTGCCTTTAATAATGGTATGTCAGTTATGTTAGGCCTTAGCCAAAGTTGGTTGACTCAACATTGCAAACGAGACTTTGAATGATTGCCCAGGTAGTCAGTTGTCTCTGTCATTTGCTACACATTTTGGATAGCTCTTGTTTGTTAAGTAATATTTATTCCCTTCTCAGATCTTTGATGGAGTTGAAGATTATATAATTGTAGTTACTCTCTACATTATTTAGACTCCTTGAAATAGAATGTTTAGCAAAACTTTTGTTCTCAATATTGTTTGTTATATTTATTATTTGTTATTATAATATATAGTTGTATTTGGTTTAGTTCTGTCTTATTTAGACAAAAGGGGGAGATGTAGGGATAAGCCCAGCCCCTTAGGGGGCGTGTTCGCCTCGGGCGAATGTTTACTTATAAATCGGGCCCTCTCTGCTTCCCTGTTCATCGCAGGAACCTGTGGTCCTGTAAGTCTATTTCCCCATTAAAGCTGTATATATTATTACAATCTGTCTGAATTCATTTACGCCGTTACATTCCACGCAAGTGCTCTGCCAGGATGTTCTTCCACTCAACACAGCCCCTGTAATGTAGCAGCCTGTGCCCAAATACTTGGGCCCTAAGACCCAACCTGGCCATACTTTCTTCTAACTCTCCTCTTCTTCAGAGCTGTCATTTATCTTTACTTTTCAAGCTATCTCCTGTTTCCAGTAAAGACTCTGACTTTGTCCATTTTTCTTTGTGGGTTCAATGCTGAAAATGTGTCATTCTGTTGAGCATCTCTGAAACAGTCAGGCTAACACATACACACCAGGGCCTTGTGCACCCACTTTCCTGTTCCTGCATGTCAACCTCTTTCCTCTCAGACCTGTGAAGTCTAAAAGTTTAACATATAAAACTGGGGTTATAAGTCAGTGGCAGAGCATGTTCTCAGTGTGTATGAGGCACTGGGTTCAATGACCACACCATCAAAAAGGAAAACAGCATGTGGAAAGTATTTGCTAAAATTTAACTTCTCCAAATCTAACCTAGTTGTCGTGATGGCAAAAATGGAGGTCGTCAACCTGGGAGATGGTCTAGATCAGGACAGAATCTAAATAACCCCTTATTCAAAGAGCTAAGATCAGGAGACTTGGGAGATGGTCTAGGTCAGGTCAGGATCTAAATGTATGTCGTCACCCTGGGAGATGGTCTAGATCAGGTCAGGATCTAAATGTATGTCATCACCCTGGGAGATGGTCTAGATCAGGACAGAATCTGATTGCAGGTCATCAGGTCAGGACCTAAATAACCCCTTATTTAAAGAGCTAAGACCAGGAGCAATGCTGGAAGCTCGCATGGGATCAATTGACAGGGTGACTGGAAGTGACATAGTCAGTGATGATATTAAGAATTTGTAGTCACAGAACAGTAATCTCAAACTTTTGACTGCGCTGATTAAAGTTAATATGACTATTTTTATTTGAGTGGTAATAATTGGGCAATACTTTTTGAAAGCTGTCATGGGGTAGACATTGCACTTATCTTTTCTTATATTTAATTATTATGCGGATAGCTGTGTCTGAGACATGAATTATTATAGCCTTCAGTCTGTAGATAAGGAACTACGGAGACTCTATGTATATATATTGTATGAGGCAACACACATGTTTAATGCTGGCGTAATGATTTGGAACCTGCAGCCTGATGCCAGTAAGTGACTTGGGAAGCAATCAATGGGGAGCTTAAGTTCTTAGTCTCCATACATAAAAAAATAAGCAAGGGGGTTGCATAGACGAATGCAACTAAAATGTTTCCATATTGTTGTTTTATCATGGAATGAAGAACATAGAATAAAATTAAATGCTCAAAGGCAAAGGCATTCACTATAGTAAAACTAGAGTCATAAACCAAGCACTCGTGGAGGCAAGTGGATCTCTCTGATTTTGAGGCTAGCCTGGTCTACAAAGCAAGTTCTAGGTTAGTCAGGGATGTTTCACAGAGAAGCCCTGTCTCAACATCACCCCTAAAAAAAACAAATCCACAATGATTCATCTATTAACTTCACAATCCAGACTGCATATCTCTTATCGACATATATCCAGAAAGTGTAATGCTGACCAACAAGAATATTTGTAATTCTTACTAAATGTCAAGTTATCCTAATTCACTTCAATTAATTTCAGTTAAACCTCCACAGTGTAGTTGTGACTGATCAAATCTACCTTTGGAATGTATTCAGACACTCACTCTCTTCTAAACACCATAAAAGCTTTCATTTTTGTTAGGTTTCTAATATCCCAATGTTTCTTATCCAAGTTACCTTTACCTGTATGAGGGAATTGTCTTACCTCATCCATGTCTCTGCCGAACAGGTAGGTTTGCCAATTGGCTGCCAATTGTCTGTCTAGGGGTCATCTCTAAGTTGTTTGTGATAAAGTATGTATCAGAGAATGCTGGCTACCAAAAACATTCCCTGGTGGTCTTCTAACCCAAAGACCGTTCCTGCTGCCTATCTGAACGACAGACTTTTCCAGTGACTTATGCTAACTGAGGTCAAAAGAAGAGCCTGTCTTTTCCTTTTTCAAATTTCAAGTTCTAAAATGTTTTTCTTAATTTATTTATTAATCTTAACGAAATATTGCTGAATATCACTTGGTAAATATTACCCTCATGCATTGACTCTTCCTGCTGAGCTTTCCTGACTCGCTTTGAATAGGTAACGGTTGATGTATATCTTGAAGGCTCAAGTCATGTCTTCTCTGTCTCTCCTACTTCTAACTTGCAGGTCAAACGCCTGCGGCTGGGTATATGCTCAGTAAAATGAGGTGCTGTGGGTGGAGCCAAAAGCTAGGACTAAGAGCTGCACACGTGGATGTCTTTGTGCAGTTCTCATGCAGATGCCCATCTCAAGGTTTCATTAGCCAGAATCTTATAGGTTACACTCAGTGCATCTGAAGTACAGAGTGCATCTTGTTGAATATGTCATCCCATAGTTCAGAAAGTAAAAGGAACAGAAGCCATATGGCCAACTAGAGAACTTTCTTTTCCTAAGTGGAAACTGTTGATTATTGGCCCTTCAAGAAATACATGCTTTAAGGCAGCTCCTTGCTAAGTTTTGCTCATTTTATTTGTGCCAGATGATAGATTTGCAAAAATGTTAATCTAAAATCTAGAAATATTTATTAGGTATATAGGCAGCAGTGTCAGCAATATTAAATCCAAAGGAAAATCATTCTTCTTACAATCTGGAAAAAGAACAGCTCAATAAACAATAGTCAATTGTATTGGAGTGAATTACGGATTCATGTTAGACTTCCTCTCCCTACTCTTCATTAAGAATTTATTAATTTCTTAGAAGGAAAAGCTACTATACAGTGACTCTATATCAATATTTAATGTAATAGTGCCTGGAGCACTAGATTGACTTTCTTGTTGTGAAATGGGGAAAGGAAATTAAAATTTTGTCCTATTTTCTATCGGTGGAACCTTTGGATAAATTACAATTTTGTTGTTCCTTACGTAGTAGGCGTGATAGTGATCAGGTTCTGTGCTTGCTTCATTTTGTCAGGCTGAACTGCAGCATTTAATGTCATCGACCAGGCTGGAAAAGAGTTGGATGTCCTACATTCCCATGGTTATGTGGCTTGACTCTTGTGTTTAAAGAAAGAAAGTGGCTCACTGGCCTTGCCCTTAGTTTCCTAAATTATCTGGTCCCTCTACTCCTGCTCCATTCTCTATGAGTATACTCTTATATGTGCGTATATCTATCTATACAGATACATAGATATAGACCTATCTATATATGGCCTGCCTATAAATACCCTGATTGATATTTACTTTCATTTTTTTATACCTAATAAATTTAAGGAAGCTTAATAGTTTCCTAACAGTTGACAACACTCTTGCTTCTTCTCTTGCCTGCCTAGCTACTTTGCAGTCTGAGATCTGATGATTCTGTTGCTGCTGGATACTTATTGTCTTTGATTAAAATTGAAATTCACGTGACACAGAACCAGGATGCTCTGTACAATAAAAAGATAAACAGGATAGATACTGCCCAAGTTGAGCTTGGTATGACAATCAGCGTATATATTAATAGTTCAGGCCAAGCCTGCGTTAGATTAATTAGGATGATCAAAGAGGGGAGAGGGTCATGTGATCATTGCTATTGGCTTTCCTTCTGGCAAATCTGACTTCTCAGAGAGACAAAAGCTGATCCTATTAGTAATATAGGAATTGTCTGCAAACAGCTGTTGAGTTTGGCTTCAGATGATTGCAAATAAATTCTAATGTGGGTTTCCCAAGACTTTTTCCTTCAAGTCATCTTCTCACAGAGTTCCACAAGGTCTTGTCCTCAGATCTTTCCTTGATAAGGTTCTCACATGGTGGGCAACACTTTTTCCTTGAACTTCCATGTGACTGGAGCTGATGAAATTAAGTGTTTGGGAAAGTGTACTGGAAGGTGGAAAATCACTTAGACCATGAAGTATATTTAGAGAATGAATCCACTTCTGAAAATTCCTTTTCAGGTGTTGACAGAGGTTTCTGTCTTACACAGTCATGCAGCTGCTCAGCCCCAAAGAAATACACAGAGGTCTACATTAGTTATAAACTGATCATCGCAGTAGCTCCACCTTCCCACTAACTCTTATACCTTATATTTGTTCATAATTCTTTCTATGTTAGCCACGTGGCTTGGTACCTTATTCGGCAAGGCAGTCATATCTTGCTTCCTCTGTGTCTGGGTCAGGAAGGCATACTGAATTTTTCCTCTTCCCAGAATTCTTGTTGCCCCTCCACTACTTCCTGACTGGTTGCCCCACCTATACTTCCTGCCTAGCTACTAGCCAATCAGCAATTTATTAAAAATAATACAAGTGGCAGGGTACAGACCATTGTCCCACAGTATTCAGGCCTCCTGGATTTCCTAGATTGTAGTAGTTATATGCTTAAAGCCAAAATACTGCTTTTGCTTGTCTTTTAATCCTAGCTTTTCCTGTTGCTTTAAGATCATTGCCTTCTGGATTGTACATTACTATTAGCATCCAAATGAATCAGGACCAAGTAATCATTTCTACGATGCAGGACAGTTCACAATGTAGACATGGTATCCCCACCTCTTATCTGTAGATAGCTTCTTATGCTCAATGCTCTATGTTACATGGGGTTTGAAATTTTCGCTGACTTCAGAATGGAAAACACTCACTCATCTTTACAGAAAGAAATTTCTAGTAACATATTGCTTATGTAATCACTATATTCTCAACTGCATAATAGCCAGAGATTTCATATGCAAATAGATAGTAATTAGTTACATAACTGATGTGGTTTTCTTAAGTTAAAGATAAAAATATGACTGGGCGATGGTGAGGCACACCTTTAATCCCAGCACTCAGGGAGGCAGAGGCAGGTGGATCTCTGTGAGTTCAAGGCCAGCCTGGTCTACAGAGTGAGTCCCAAGACAGCCAGAGCTGTTCCATAGAGAATCCAAGTCTTGAAAACCCACAGACCAAAAAAGAAAAAATGAAAAGATGAAACTAAGTTCAGGAGATAGTTGAGCGCCTCAGAGACATTTTTACTGAATACAGAGCTTATCTATCCCTTCCTCTGCTTTCGGTTGTGCTGCCGTTCCCGGGGTATTTTAGTTCCTGAATTTTTGGATGGAGCAGTGTCCAGCCCTAGAGTGAGAGCTGGATGTATGATCCGGTGTTGGCCACTCAGAACATTCCAGTTCCCTGAATCTGGCTTAGAGACAGGCTTGTGATCTCCTAAAAGACAATGACATTAGCTCTGGGATGCAGGAGGAATGCATGGTTGGGGAAACTAGCTGTCTAGACTCAAGGGTTAGAGAGATTACTGAATATGAATGAAGCCCAACAGAGGGTGGAAGAGCAAGTGTTCTGATAGCGCAGAATATAGAGCTGGGCAAAATTGTGGGTTATGTCTTCCACTTAATCTCGTTTCAGTGGAAATTTATCAGAAACTGAAGTAGACTGAGCAATGCAGGTGTTTACCAACGGGATGGGTCAAGGAAATACTGCTCATACAGTGTGTTAGCCTTTTAACAAAACACTTGACCTGGCAGTGTTCCTCATGAAATCCTTGCTGCTAACATGTGAAAATGTGAAATGGATGTAAGCACAGTCAGGTGACTTCATCAATAATTGAAGAGTCGTGTCCAAGAATGCTAATTCCGTGTCAAGCAGAAGGAAATTTTAGAGTGGTGCGCCTCAGGGTCCTCCCTGGCCCTGTCCTTTTTGACATATGTATCAAAGGTTTGGGTGAGCACACTGATGGCATTCCTATCCAATTCTCCAGACAGCAAGGTGATCGGAGCACGGGAGAGTGTGCTGGCTAACCGAGGCCCGTTTCCAAATCTCTCCATAAGACAGAACGCTAGGGCAGAATTTTAAGAACTCAAATAAAAATCTTTGAATTGGATCCAAAAGTCATTATACAAATAACGGGGCAACGCTGGGAATTTAGTTAAGTATACTTTCGAAATGGATCAGCAAGGTTTTACAGCTGCTTAAATAATTAAATAAGCAGGACCACATTACACTGCATAAATAGGACGGCGTAGTGATGCAGGAACATGTCACGTTGAACAAATCGGGGCTGCTAGAGAGGAGGGCACAGAGCCAAAGGAACTATTGTTTTCAAATATGTCTACCTCAACATCTAATGATAGAGCCCTGGCTTGCCAAATCATGTAAACAAAGAATAAAAACTGCCAATTGGCCGGGCGATGGTGGCGCACGCCTTTAATCCCAGCACTCGGGAGGCAGAGGCAGGTGGATCTCTGTGAGTTCGAGACCAGCCTGGTCTACAGAGCTAGTTCCAGGACAGGCTCCAAAGCCACAGAGAAACCCTGTCTCGAAAAACAAAACAAAACAAAACAAAAAAAAAAAACTGCCAATTGGAATGGTCACAGCATCTCTCTGCTCCTACCTGCTCCTCAGATACTGCTTTTTTCCTTCCCACAGAGAAAAGGTTGCTTCTCTCTGGGAGAGACAAGTCAAGTTCTGCTGCTAAATAAATTGCTGAGTAGGTAAGAAGAGCGATGGAGAAAAAGAGAAAGTCTTCGGGTCCATCAAGGAGGAGTTTGCGAGTATTTAAAGACAAAGAGGGCCAGGCGGTGGTGGCGCAGGCCTTTAATCCCAGCACTTGGGAGGCAGAGGCAGACGGATCTTTGTGAGTTCGAGACCAACCTGGTCTACAAGAGCTAGTTCCAGGACAGGCTCCAAAACCACAGAGAAACCCTGTCTCAAAAAACAAAACAAAAACAAAAAACAAAAACAAAAGACAAAGAGGCTCCAGGGTGCTTTTGAGATGTGAAAGAATTGGGAGAAAAGAACTGGAGGAGAATTTAATTCTGTTATAGCAATCACCCAAGCATAAATTCAAAGTATGTATTAACATAAGTACCTTAGTTTCCATGCAATTAACCTCTGGATTTGCTTTATCAAAGACATTTTATGTATTTCCCTTCCAGCCAGGTTCTGTGCCCAGCCACTTCCTAGCCCCACAGGTAAATAAAGGTTTATGGGGAAACTACCAGTTCTTAACAAAGAGGGTACAAGGCTTCGTAGCTACAGTACAAGTGGGTCTAGAACTAGAAAATATTAATCTATTAAAATGTTACTCGGCAGAAATAGTAATCGAGATTTTTGCCCAGTGGAATGACATAGTAAACAACTCTTTGAAGACAAAAGGCAAAACTGCCATAGTGTGTATATTATCTATTAATTTAGATAAAACACAAGAGGGATGCTAATACTATTATTCTGCTGAGGAAACGCACAAGTCCCAGCACTGGGAGGGGAGAGTGGCCTCCTGCTCTCAGCCCTAAAGAAGCCGTCTGCAGTTGACACTCATCCGCAAAGGAACAGTTTTCTTCTCCAATGGAGCCTCACTATGTGTATTAACTATACCCAGGGCAAGTCTCATGCCCACCACAAACTAACTCAGTGATATGTTCGTAGACTTTGCCTCTAATTTTGCTTTGTTTTGGGCATATTTATTTATTTATTTATTTTTGCCTTACTGGTATTTTGCTTATTTATTTTGATTTCTATCTTTGTGTTTTGTGTGTGTATTGGGGGGGGCGTGATTCTTGCTTTGTGTTTGTTTGTGGGTTTTTAAAGATAGAGAAAGAACATAAAGTTGGGTGGGTAGGAGAGGAGGGAGGATCTGGGAGGAGTTGGGGAGAGGGAAAACTTGATCAAAGTATATGAAAAAAAATTTTGATTTAAAGAAAAATAAAGACTTCTTCACGTTCATCTTTTTATATTCAATTCGATTTCAACAAAAATCCCAGAAGAGTTATTTCAGGCACCTGGACCAACTGATTCTAAGATTATCACGGAACAGCAAGGCCTGTGACGAACCCAGACAATTGTCAAACGAGAAGTGGAAACAGCACCCATCCTAGCGGACATAAAGAAACAGCTCACGAACGAAGAAAGCCCACGGCAGTGAAGACAGCATGTTGCTGGCGAAAGAACAGTAACAAATGAAAACTATAAAGTAGAATGCTATTGTGGAGCCATGTAGAAGCGCTGGAGAATTCTACAACTTCGGGATAGAGGAGTGTGTCTTATAAACTTCCCTGGACTTCCAGGGAAGGTTCGGACTAAAAGCTGCCTCTGTGAGTCCCAGGCAAGGAGAAGACTCAGTGTTAGAGAGACTAGATCGCATGAGTCCCAAAGAGAGAAAGGGCGGTTGCGTGCCTCAGTAACTCACAAAGGCAGTGTCCTGAGAGCAGTGGCAAAGCGAAGAGAAAAGGCACGCTATGTTCTGGAGAAGAAACCAACCAAGGCAGACACTCCTCCAGCCATGTCACTCTCCCTCAGGAAAGCAGAAACCTCATCCAAAAAGTACGCCAGGTGTCTCAGGCGGTGTGAGTCAGGGCAGACCCACAGTCCCTACGAGCCTCAAATACAGCTCAGCGTTTCCGCGAGCTGCTCATTCCTCCCTGGTCAGCAAGGGGGAGGCATCGCATATCCCGACCCGCCCCCCCTGTAGAACTCAGAGAGCAATGACCGGGTACCAGCCTCCCCTGGGACCTGAGAAGCGGGAACAATCAGACTTAGGGAAGAACTTAACCTGCTACATCTTCTGGGTCATCCCTGGGAGGAATTTGTACACAGTAAAAGATGGGGGAGCTGAAAATTACATGCTGTGAGAATCTTGGTTCACGCGGTTAAGGCTTGGAGAAAGGCTGTGCCACCTCGGGCACGAGAACAGTTCTTATCAAATGATAGCCTGGAGCCTGTGATCAGTGTGTGGATCAATACCTGCTTTTGTCCCCTTCACTGCTACAGAGCCCAGCAGGGTCATCAGTACCGGGAGATCCTGAGAGTGTGCTGTCTCGACCAAGACACAGTTGGGCCCTTTTAGTAGTACTGTGACTTGATGTTAATCTGTAAAAACAAAAGGCAAACAAACAACACCACAGACAAACAGCAATGACAACAAAAGCCTCACATTTTTGTTCTTTTTAAAATTCCTTTTCTTACATTTCTCCAATTTTGCTTTTTAATTAAACTCTTATTATTGAGATAGTGTGTCTTAATTTTTGCCTTTCTTTCTCTTTCTCTCTTTCTCTCTTTCTCTCTTTCTCTCTATCTCTCTCTCTCTCTCTCTCTCTCTTTCTTTCTTTCTTTCTTTCTTTCTTTCTTTCTTTCTTTCTTTCTTTCTTGACTGTGATGGTTTCAATGAGAATGGCCCCCACAGGCTCATGTTTGAATGCTTGATCCCTAATCAGTACAACTGTGTGAGAAGAATTAGGAGGTGTGACCTATTAGAATAACTGTGTCCTCAGGGGTGAGCTTTGAGGTTTCAAAAACTCAGGCCAGGCCCATCCTCTTCTCCCCATCTTCTTCTGCTGCAGGTCAGAATGTAACTATTTCTCTAAGGTCATGCCTGCCTTCTGCTGCCATAGTCCCTGACATGATGGTCACTGGTTAACCCTCTGAAGCCATAAGCAATTAAATGTTGCGGCAGTTTGAATGTAATTGGCCCCTATAAGCTCATAGGCTCTGGCACTACTAGTTTTGTTGAAGTAGGTATAGCCTTGTTGGAGGAAGTGTGTCACTGGGGAGATGGGCTTAGAGAGCTCATATATGTTCAAGCCACACCCAGTGTCTTAGACCACTTCCTGCTGCCTGTGAGTCACAATCCTTCACCAGCACCATGTCAGCCTGCACGCCACTGTGACGCCCCATGATGATAATGGACCAAACTAATGAAAATGCAAGCCAGGTCAATTAAATGTTTTTCCTTTATAAGAGTTGCCATGGTCGTGGTGTCGCTTCATAACAATAGAAACCTTAACTTAGGCGAATGTTTTCTTTATAAGTTGCCTCCAACATGGTGTCTCTTCACAGCTTGAAGCTTGCTCTTTCCAAAGTGCTGCTCATTCCTTTTCTTCTTTTTCTTCAGCCTTGTTTCTTCTCTATATTATCTTCTTTCTCTGCCTTCTTCCTTTATTTCAATCATTTTCTATTTCACTAGTCAGCCTAAAATATTTTTAAAGGGGTTTTTATTATTTATTCATTTTATTTTATGCATATATATCTGCGTGCTATATGGAGGCTTGTGCACAGAGGTCAGAAGAATACATCAGATCCCCTGGAACTGGAGTTGCAGATGATTGAGAACCACCACGTGGGTGCTGGGAATCAAATCCAGATCCTCTGCAAGAGCAGCCAGTGCCCTTAAATGTCCAGTCATTTGTCCAGGCCCCATCCACCAAAATAATTCTTAACTTCATATCATATTCTAGATTGCTTTTTGCCATTTTCTATTTATGGTCATTGGTGACACATTAGTGGATTTCATCAATTTAATTTTATTTCTATATTCTGCACCATTTAATGCTGCTGTTATCACAGCTTGCTTTCTTTTCTCTGAATGTTACTATGCATGAACCCTCAAGAGTAGGCTGTGGAATAAAAGTCCCAAATAAAATTGGAAGACATATCCACAATAACAGATGTACAAATTACAGCACAAACACAAAAACCATGAGAAAACAGGAGAGCGGGATTCCCTCAAAGGGTGTCTCAGCTATGGAATCCAGAGGTTCTAAAATAAGCAAAGTATTGGATGTAGATACACAATGGAATATTTTCAAGCCATACAAAAAAATTGAATAATTACCTTTGCAAAAAAAATACATGAAACAAGATATCATTATGTTAAGTTAAACCAGACTCAGAAAGACAAAAATCACATTTTCTCTCATCTGCAGACTCTAAATATATTTGTTTTATGAAAGATAATTTTAATATAATATAGTGTGTAAATTTATATGATTGTCTGTGTCTGTGGTTGCTAAAAGAAGACAAAAAGACCAAGGCAACAGAGAAAAAACTATTGAGAGAAAGTGGGGAAAGAAGGGGTCAAGAAATGCACTTTATATGAAAGCTGCAGGAAGGACTTCTTGAGAGGAGGAAAGGGATGAAGAAAAACAAAGGATTTGGGCCATTGTTTGGAAATTCACCAGAAGCTAATGCTCTTGTGTTCTGTGGGGTCCTCCAGAGGCTCTGGCAGTCTCTGTGTATCAAAACCACACATCAGAATTTTTAAAGTCCCCTAGGTGGTGATAAAAATGTTCCTACTAGTTGATTAGGATGATTACCTGAATCAATTGCTAAGTAAAAATCTGCTAATTTGTACACTTTTAAGAGAGTAAATTTTAGGATAGTTTTGTTATATCACAATTAAAAGTAAAGTTACCAGGTAGCTCTAATGTAGAGTTCAGGCTAGACACTATTGTGAAATTGGGTGGTGTTCCTGACAGAGGCTGTTTGCTGGGAACACAAAGGCATTTGGGGAAGCATTGAAGGCTGGTCACTCCCACCATGATACTGATGTCACTGGTCTGGGTCAATATGTGAATGTCAGGAGCTTTCAAACCTTCTGCATTAACAGACTTTGTGGCCAGGGTTGAAATCCTGGTTCAAAACCGTCGTTCTCGATGTGTGTCCCTCAGCTGAGCGGCATCTACGTTACACCAGGACTCTGCTAGCGATGCAGGTACTCTACCCTGTACAATAGACCTTTGGAAAGTACCACATTCCTAAGCAAGGGAATTACATCCTAATCCTGCCATTTTATTTAAAGTTCTCTGGACCCTAACCATTTGTGGAGGACATGGTCCAGGGATAGAAAACATTTTCCTATTTGGCACGATGTGGGACAAAAGAGCGGAAGGGGAGTGAAGTAGGCAGATCCAACAACAGAAGGGAAACGGGTAAGTCACAGAGGCCGCTGTAGACCAGAGTCAGAATTACAGTGTATACCTCTGTTCGTTATTCCTTTTAGCGCCTCCATTGTCAAATCTCAAATGCGCTCTGTAACTTCATTTCTTTAACCTTAGCCCTTTGAGTCAGCATTTTCTTGGACTTAGCCGACCAGTGATTCTTTTCCTGAATGTGACCATTGAGAGACTGTTGGCGGGACATCTGTGACATTTTAGAGAATGTATTATTTAGAACTTGCTTTCTAAAACTTTAGGATGAAAAAAAAATCAGGTTTATAACTATATTGGTTTTCCCACCCGCCATCCTACAGTAGTAAAATGGTGACTAAGCCTGAGCTATGGACTCCGTGGACTGCCTTTCTGTAGACGCCGGCATCGGCAGGGACGTGCCTGAGCAACGGGCTTTAAGATGAGGCCAGGAAGAAATGGCTGTATTATTTGTCCTGTGTGGCAGACTTTGATATAACGGTGCTGTTAGTAATTAATTCTACCACCTCTTCCAGCACGAATTATTTTCAAACTATGGCTACAGATAAAGGCCTAGAAGCCAGCTTCCTTGAGAGCCTTGTGGCACTGAACACACGCATGCTCTCCTCTCTGCTCCTCAACATGAAGGTGACACAGGAGGGTTTTCTAGGACTGAAGGTTGGCCAAATTTCCACCTGAATGGAGAGACGGACTGCCAAGCCAAGGTTAATTCTTCTTGAAGTCACGAGTTGAGTTTGCTTTCCAAGGCTTCACAGCACCAAAGAATCGGAATCTAGCGTGTGCTCCTTTATTTACCTTCTGCTCTCTTCCAAAGAGAGCACTTAAATCAATGTTGCCAGGAGTATACCTCAGCCCCGAGCTCCATCTCCTTTCCCAAAGGGCCTTGCTGTGGTTTTCGATCACCATGGCGACATTCAGACATCCCTCCAGAGACCCGAGCACACGAGTCAGAGTGTTGAGCTC
The DNA here is from genome assembly GCF_000317375.1 of Microtus ochrogaster. Lineage (NCBI taxonomy): Eukaryota > Metazoa > Chordata > Mammalia > Rodentia > Cricetidae > Microtus > Microtus ochrogaster. Next base: position 26,728,353 of record NC_022030.1, read on the forward strand.
ATTACAAGAAAAACAATGAACATATGAGCAATTGGAAATCATAGGAGAGAGAGGCAAAAAATAGTTATTAGGCTGTTTGCAGGAATTCTTTGGAGGACGGACAATTGCGTAAAACCAAACAAGAGTGGGGTTGGAAGTAATTGGAGGTAAGGTCAGAGAATTTGGTACAAAGGAAGGACTCACTGGTGGGAAGGAAGGCTGGAGGGCTCATATTTATTTCCATAAAATACAGGAGTTACTCTTTTAAAGACATAAAAACAAAAAAAAAAAAAAACAAAATAAACCCACCTCACTTTGGTAGAATCTTTCTGCCTCAGAGATGCTGGAAAGTCCTTTCAGATATGTTGACCTGCTTGTCCCTAGGACTCCCCCAGCCTGGGAAATCCATCTTGACTCATTGTTCATGGAGTCATCTGTGCAAGCATCATTTTTAGAAATCACATGAAAGTGCCTGATCCATTATCTCCTACTCATAACATACCAATAGTCTCCCAAAGCAGATAATTATGTCGTTATTTGCAATGTGAACTCTGAATTGAACAGGTGCGGTTGGAAATGGGGGGACAGACTTGTGTGACAGCCACAGATCTGCTCAGGGATCAACATTAAAGAGAGAAATGTCTGGTTCTTCCTAAACATCACCACCTGCAGACAATCAGAAAGATGCACCTGACAGCAGATATTACACTGTTTCTCTGCTGGTTCCTGAATTATTTCTTCTGAGATGAAAAAAAAAAAGTTGGAGAAATTGTTTTCTCAATATATGATTAATCTAAACACAGTCTATCTTTTGTGTTAGCGCTAAAGTGAATTTCTAGATACTTTTATTTTTATCCTAATCTAAATAAAATAGATTTATAAGAAAAACTCTACTCTTTTTAGAACCTCAATAGAAATATCTAGAAGTTATATTTTAAAATTAATAACAAAATCTATTCTAAACACGAGAAATGATTACTTAAGTCTATGAAATTTAGCTCACCAGTGTTACAGTGGTAAGGAGTATATGCTACAACCCTCGTGTATAGGCTCTTCGTGTATTCTTTCCGTGAAGGGAAGCACTGGCCTAGGACTCAAAAAAATAATCATGTGGTACTGATGACCTTAACAAGCAACTGAATAAAACCATCTGGGATGCCAAGAGAGGAGGATCACTATGAATTCAAGACCAACCGGGGCTACAAAGTAAGTTCCAGGAAATCCTGGGCTAGGCAGTCAGACTCCATCTCAAATAAACCAAAAATTTCTCTCAATTTTCATGTTTAGTTTAGTGGATTGAGGAAAAATTCTGAATATGGATTTGAAAATTAATTTGTTTGCTGAACCTACATTCCAAATTTGATATTTATTTTAATTTATGTGTTATGCATTTATACAGTTCTGGGTTCAAAGAGAGCTGAGTAGAAACTACGTTGTCCATGACCCATTTGTCCCGACACACAGCCAACTTGTCATCCAACAACATCAACACTGAGATTCTGCCCACAGAGACACATTTGCTACCATCAATAAACCTATGTTGATACCCATTAACACTCAAAATCTATTAGTTACAATAGAACTCCCTTTCGGTGTTGTAGATTGTATGGTTTGGGGAAAATGTAGAATTATATCTACCCATCAATATTCTGCTGAAATGAATAGATTTGTTACCTGCTGCAGTTTGGATACAGCTTAAGCATTTCCCTCAAATGGTCCTATGTGGGAAGATTGGCCTCCAAGTTGGCAAAGTCAGAGTCAATGGAAGGCTTCTTCTGTGTGAGTAGTGTGAGGATTCAAGTCCTTGGGGGTAGCTGCCCTTGGATGAATGAATGTACTTCTCATGGGACACTGTTAGTTTTTAGGAGGCTTTTATGAAATAATAGGATAGGCTGTGTGACTTTGTGATAGGTCCTCCCTGCAATACCTTCTTCTGTGTGCTGTCTTGGCCAATAGGGGAGTCGCCAGAGGGTGAATCAAGAAGTCTATCTGATTTCAGCTTTCATTCTCAGAGACTATAGGCTACATGAACCTTGTCTTTGTATTGCATCCTGAATACAGTATTTTGTAATGGCATCAGAGAAGAGATGGATACACTTATTGGAGGAGAGCTGCTTGTTTGTCCCAGCCACCCGGCTAGCTTAGCCCTGAAATAATCACACAGAAACTGTATTAATTAAATCACTGCTTGGCCCATTAGCTCTAGCTTCTTATTGGCTAACTCTGACACCTTAGTTTAACTCATCTCCATTAATTTGTGTATCATCACAAGGTCGTGGCCTACCAGCAAAGTTTCACCATATCTATCTCTGGTGGCGGATCCATGGCGTCTCCCTGACTCTGCCTTTTCCTTCCAGCATTCTGTTTAGTTTTCCCTGCCTACCTAAGTTCTGCTCTATCAACAGGGCACTGCAGTTTCTTTATTCATTAATGGTAGTCACAGCATACAGAGGCGACTCCCACATCATACGCTATCCTAAAACTCCTCCGTGTTTTACTGTTCATGTCTCCCTCACTGCCAATCAATCCGTGGCAACACTGACCTATGTCTTCTTTGCTTTGCTTTGCCTTCCCACAATGCCACAGAGACGGAAACATGTACTGTGTAGGCTTTCCAAGGAGTAGCCGCTTTCCCCCAGTAACACGCATTCACATTTCCTCTGTGTCTTTCATGGCTTCACAGGTCTTTGCCTTTTAGCATTCAACACTATCCCATAGTCTAGAGGCATCCCAGTTGATCAATTTGTCTGCTAAAGAACATTTTGGTTGTTTTCAAAATTTGGCAGTTACAAATAGCTGCTATGAACATTCATGTGCAGCTTTTTATGTGGACATAAGTTTTTGATTTATTTGGGTAAACATGAAGGAGCACAATTGTTGGATCATATGGTAAGAGTGGTTTAGAGTTTTTAGAAACTGCCGAATTGTTCACCAAAATAGCTCTTCTGTTTTGCATTCCCATCAACAGTAAATAAGTACTTTGACTCTCTCTTGCAAGGAACTGTCTACTTTTTATGCGTACATGTGCATGTGTGTAAATATGAACACCAGTGACTGAGGGTGCTGGACCCCTGAAGCTGGAGGTATAGGTATTTGTTAGCCTCTTCTGTGAGTGCAGGGAATTGAACTTGGGTCCTCTGCAAGGACAGCAAGTGCTCTCAATAACTAAGCCAGCTCTGCAGCTGCCCCCCCCCCCCAATAAGATTTCTTGTTGTTTCACATGCTCACCGGTATTTAGTGGTGTTAAAGTTCTGAACTGTGGGTATAGGTACACAGTGGAGTCTGTTATACTTCACAGTTCCTTAGAAATATGTTCTGTTGAACATTTTCGCATGCTTTAAAGTCTGCTTTAGTGAAATACCTGTTTAGATCTTTTTCCTATGAATAAATGAGCTGTTCACTTTATGATTGTTAAGGTGTTTCATTGATTTCTTTTTTGAGATGCTGAGTACCAAATCATGAACTCAAGGTCTCCCACAGTTAGACAAGAACCATTCTTCTACAAATCTAGATACCTAGTTCTTATTGCTGAGTTTGAGTCCTCTCTGTATTTTACACAACGGTCCTTTATCAAATGCATCATTTGCAAATATTTTCTCAGACTTGTCTTTTCATTATCTTGACATTCTCTTTCACAGAGTCTTTAATTTTAATGAAGCTCAGCTCATCACTTATTTATTTTATGAATCACGCCACCAAAAAGTCGTCTCCATCCCCAAGGTCATCTGGGTTTTCTCGTAGGCTACCTTCTAGGAGGATAATAGCTCTGCATTTCACATCCGGGCCTGTGAACCATCCTGAGTTAATTGTGTGTGTGTGTGGACAGTGTTCGGTTCACATCTATGTGACTTTACATGTATATTTCTAGCTGTTGTGGCTTCATTCCTTCAAAGACCATCTTTGTTATGTTATATTATGTTGTTCTGGCTGCCAGTTAGTTGACAGTATTTATGTGAGTCTGTTTCTGGGTTCTGCACTTTGTTTTACTGGTCTAATTGTCTCCTTTCATTAGTTCCACACTGATTTTATTGCTTTAGACTTACAATTAAATATTGAACTAGAATAATGTCAGATTTCCAACTTTGTTCTTTTCCTTCAGTATTAAGTTGCTAATTCTGTATCTTTTGCCCCTCCCTATAAACTTTAGAGTTGGTTTACTGCACTACATAAAATATCTTGCTGAGATTGTATTGGAATTGCAATGAATCTATACATTAATATATAGAAATCCAATGTCTTGATGTATTGTCTGTCTATCCATGAACATAGACAGTTTCAGCATTTATTTAGTTTTTCTTTGATGCATTTTATCAGTTTTGTGGTTATCTTCATATTGCTCCTTTGTATATCTTCCTGTACTTATACTTAAATGTTTGATGTTGGGGGATGTTAGTATGTATGGTAATGAATTTTTAAATTCAAATGTCACTTGCTAATTACTGCTATAGAGAAAGGTGAGTAAATATATAAACCTTATACAACCCTATAATTCTTTAGCCATTGTTGGTTCAAAGTATTTTTATGCTAATTCTGTTGGATTTTCTATACAAATAAAGACAGTTTGCTGTTGCCTTCTGAATTTATCTGCCTTTTGCTCCCCTTTCTTATCTTATCAGTAAGGGATATTGTATACAGTCTTGAAAATAATGTCACAGGGAGTATCTTTGCTTGTTCCTAATCTTAGTTGGAAAGCTCTTAGCTTTTCACTATCAATTATGATGGTATCTGTGGGTTTTCTTATTTACATTTGTTTACTATTGCTTTTATTTTTGAAATTATCACATAATGACATCACTCTACCTTCCCTTCCCTCCCTCTAGACCCTCCCATTCTCCCATATACTCCTCCTCACTCTCTTTCAAATTCTTGGCCCCTCTTTCCAGCAATTGTTTATATATATACCTAAATTGATAAATATAATATGCTTAGTCTGTATAATGTTGCTTGCATGCATGTTTTTAGGTCTGTTGTTTTGGTATTAGATAATCAATTGATATGTTGTTTTCTGAGTAAGAGTAACACTCTTAGCATTCTGTAATTACCTGTAGTTCTTTGAGTAGGTCTGAAGCCTACATAATCCCTACCTACCTTTCAAATGTTTGCCCTTATATCCAAAGGTAACTGTAAACCTCACCCCTCATCAAGGAAACTTCTCTTTGCAACAGATGTAGACTATTACAGAACACTACAACTGTAGAACCCTGTCCCAAAGGACACATCTGCAATACAACTCCTGCATCTAAGACCCAGGGAACATTGTGGAAGATGGAGCGGAAAAACTGCAAGAGCCAGAGGACCAGGGAGGAGAGTTTGCTGTGAGACCATGTCTCCTAATAATGTCAGAAGTTACATCCATAAAGTCTCATCAGCATGACTGCCCAAACACAAGCTGAAGAAGGACAACAGTAGACATTCTATATTTCTTGCTGGATGATCTTAAAGCAGTTGAGGAAATGCTCCTTTAGTCCTAGGTTGTTGGCAATTTTAGGTTTTGAATGAGCTCAGGCATATACTAATTGGTTTCTCTGTGTGATTTTTGAAAATTATCCAGCTTTGCATACCAGGTATCAACTCCATTTAATCATCTCTTGTATGTTTCTTTCATTTGTTGTGGGAATTCGAGATGCTAATATTATGTTGAAGATGTTTACATCAATTGTTGTGGAATATTCTGTGGCTCCCTGTTTGTTCAATGTTGTGTCTGCTTTGGGCATTAAGGTAGTGCTGATTGGGTTAGCATGGGTTAAGAAGTATCCCTTCTCCTTCCAGCCTCTGAAAGCGACTTGGAGTACGAATGTAATTTATCCCTTAAATCTTTTTGTGAAATTTGCCAGTGAGCCATGGTAGGTTTGCTCCTGATTGGGAAGGTTATTAATTAGTGATACAATGTATTTCAGAGATAGTGAGCATGTTTAAATGATCCGTTACTTCTTTCCTTATGTGAGGTTTGAAAGGTCATTCTAGGGTTGTTAGGCGTGTGAACAAAGACTTGTTCAAGGTATTCCTGGCCAGTCATTAAATGCTTATGAAAAGTATAATTATGACCATTTTGTTTCTGATATCAGTCATTTGTACCCTTTCTCTTCTTCCTTGGCCTTTGTAGAATTTCATCAGCTTTACTGATCTTTTTCAAAAGTCAGTGTTCTGGTTTTCTCTTTTGATTTCCTGTTAACTTTTTTGGGGGTATTTTTTCTCCCTTTCTCCCCTCCCCCTTTTTTGTTTTGAAATGCGTTTTTGTTTTTTCCAGCATATTTTTTATTGATTATTTGGGAATTTCACATCACACACCCCGTCACACTCACTTCCCAGTCCTCAGAGATCTGTCCCCCAGCTTTGTGACTTACCCCCAAAACAAGAGTAGGAAACAGGAAAAGAAGAAGAGGGAGAAGGGGGAGGAGAAAGGAAGGAAGGAAGGAGAGAAGGAAGGAAGGAAGGAAGGAAGGAAGGAAGGAAGGAAGGAAGGAATAGAAAAAAAGTCCAATTTATGTTGCTTTTGTACTCACTGGTGAATGATCAAACTTTGAGGATACGCAGCGGAAGGTGGGACCGCGGATCCCATGGCAGGGGACAAACACGCCATCAGACAGACTTATATAGGAAGGAAGTTTATTGGGGAAGGGAGCGGACTGATGGGGAAAAGAAGAGAGAAAGACAGAGAGAGACAGAGACAGAGAGAGGCAGAGACAGAGAGAGACAGAGACAGAGAGAGGCAGAGACCTGCCTCCTCAAAGAAATGGCCGAAAGAGAGAGGGAGCAGGCGGCGCTTGTCTCTTAAAGAGACCTTTGCACCTGTGTGCAGAGTCAGGGTACTGTCGCTGTGCATGCAGGTGTGGTCACTCTGCCAGGTCCCCAGGGGCTGGGTTTGTGTTTGTCTGGATGATAATACAAACTCCCAGTGGCCACCTCCTTAAAGAAACTTGAGCTCTTCCCCACCCATATCCCTGCCAGAAGCCATCAATTGTGAGGAGTTACACCTCAGCATTCTCATTACAAGTTTTAAGAGAGCACTTTGATGACTTCCTGTTTAGTTGTCATGGGGGGGGTCGGGAAGGATAGGGTTGCCACAGAAGCCTTCCATGTCCCTCTTTCTCAACTGTGAGTCTGCAGTCATCGACACCACTGTAAAAGGAACTTCCTCACCCTTTCCAGTCAGTGGGAGCATGGACTATAGACCTCCGCGTGGCTTCTGGTGACAGCATGGACCAAGGACATCCACACTGTCTCCCGCCCCTAGCTGCATTAGCACTATGGACACAAATGTGGCCCTCGGAGGCAACGCAAACCACAATCATTCTTTCTTTTCTAATATATACACCACATGTTAAAATCTCTATAATTAGTGCTTTTATTGAATCCCACAGAATTTGATAAGCCATATTTTCAATCATTGCATTCAAAACATTTTAAATTTCTCTTGTTGTTTTGTCTTTATATTTATTTGAAAATGTTTGTAGTCTAATTCTTTTACTAAGAGTAGAACTTTGTAATCTCTATTTTTTTTTTAATATCGCTGATATGTGTTTGACGTGACCAGTTTGATCTGCCTTAGTGAATGTTCTACGTGTGTTCCTTCGTTAAGGCAGATTTCAGTTATGTCTAGATCACTGGTGGTAGAATTGAGTTCACGCGTGCTCAATGACGCTTACCTGCTGGATCTGTCCATTTCTGGCTAGGTGCTGAAATAGTCCACGGTAATACTACGTTCATCTCTTTCTCTTTTCACCTTAACTTTTGCTTCACATTTTTATGCTTGGTTGTTAGGTTCATATGCATTCAGGATTGCTGTCTTCTTGAACTATAGAGCCTTGGATCATGATGCAATGCCCTGTTTATAATCAATGACATCCCTTGCTCTTACTTCTGCACTTTTGAAATTAATACATTTTTTCTACCGTTTTTGAAGATTGGAGTTAGCAAAAATATATCTTCTTCCATGCCTTATCCAGGGTCTTGGGTATGTTCTGCCACTAAGATGCATCTCAAACCTTCCTTCTGTAGTTTCAATTGCACATTTTATATTTTCATTTTTCTCCTTTCTTAATGTATTAATCATATGTCTTATTTTGTTGCCCTTGAATTCACACTCTTTCTTTACATCTAACCCATGTCTGCTGATGAAAGATATTATTATACCATTTCCCAAGTAGACCTTATGTTGACAACATAGTCCTAGTTTTTCTCTCAGTGCTTGGAATATTATTGCCACTCATTTCTCATATGCAGAAGTATGCATATGTATATATAATGAAACATGTTACTACCGTTATTATTTTAAGTGATAAATTATCTACTAGATAACAATGTGCAGGACAAGCCTCTCACTTGGCCCACGTGTGTTCTCTCAGGAGCTCTTTCTTTCTTCCTCTAGTCCAAGGTTTTTAGCTGTAGCATTCTTTGTTCAAGGAATTCCTCTTCCCATTTTTTGCAAGGCGGGTCTGCTGGAAGCAGATCTTGTGATATTTGTTTGTCTGATAATGTATTTTTCCTTCCTTCGTGGAGGGTAAGTTCATAGAATACAAATGTCTAGGTTTCTGGGTTTTTTCCCACTAAGTATTTATTCCACTCCCTTCTGGGCTGCATTGTTTCTGAAGAGATTTATGGCATAATTCTTATCTTTTGTCCTTCGATGGATAAGTTCTCTCCCTCTCCACATATATATATATGTATATAAATTCTCTCAGAATTTGGGATTAAAGTCAGGGCTGCACACAGATGGTCTACCACTGAATTACACTCCCCATTCCTTTAGATAAGATGTGTTTTCTCCCCCATGGCTTTTCATTATATTTAAGTTGGTGGAGTTGAGGTCTGATTTGGCTCCAGACAGGTTTCTGCAAATTGATCATGCTTGGTGTACTAACCTATACTGAGCTGCCTGGCCCTGAGATCTCGTGTCTTACATTAACCTGGTGAAATCCGCAGTCACAATTGTTTCAGACACGATTCTCCCCTCTTCTGTTGTTGTCCCCCCTCCCCATTCTGATGTTCTGATCGCACAGATTTCCATGCTGAATTCAGTTCTCTTTTTTACAGTTCTTCTCTTTCCTCTTCAGCTTTAGAACTCCGTGCTGTTAAAACTCTCACTCGGGGTTTGTCCTCTGTTGTGAGCAGACCCCTGATAAGCCCATCCTTATTTATTCTGCAAGTTTTTCTAACTGGGAAATCAGAGTCTCTTCTTGGAGTTCTCAAGTATTGCTAATAAAAGAATTTAAGAAAAGACTCACAGGAAGCTCAAGGACAACTTTACTTGAGGTTAAAGATAAACCCAGAGCAGGCGAGCTTAGCCCCTGCTCAGAGAAGGAGAATGAGAGTGAAAAGAACAAAGCCGTGCTCCTTGAGTTAAGCTGGCATGGAGGTCACACACAAACAGGATAAACAAGGATGTGATAGAGTAGTGCCTGAGGAAAGAAAGAATGAAAAAGCCCCAAGTACTAAAGAAAGCATACTTATGCTCTGGAAAAAGAGGAAGCTATTCCTTTCTTAGTCAGGACTCAGAGAAGTGGGCAGACCCAACAGAACCTCATACTGGCTCCTGGGTGACAACCCTTGGGAGTCAGAATTCTGGGAAGGTTAAGTACATTACCTCATTAAATGGTTGATAATTCCTCCTTCCGGTAGTTCTATCTTCCTGAGGGGTGGTCCCTTCACCAGGTGATTGACGTGTCCAACTAGAGTCTTATATCTCCGGCAAGGCCAGAAATTTTGTTTTCTTACTTTAACATTTTTATTATTAAAATTTCTTTTTAACTCTTTCATGATCTCTGCTGACATTTTCTATTTCATCTCACAAGTTACGTTTTTCCATTAAGTCTATGAGGCTCTGATGGCTCTTTGGGACACTGGTTTGTTAATTCTAATGTTTTTGTCGTAACCGAGTCTCTTTCTGAAGCTTTTAGTTGTTGGTCCTATGTCTTTTACTATGCTTTGTAGGTTGTCGTTGTTAGTATTGTGGTCCCTGCATGTAGCATAGAAAGAACTAGAGTAAACAGATTCTCTGAAAGACAGGAGTGGGAGAAGGGAAGCCTCCTGTAGTCGTACAATAATGTTTTAGATGTTCTTTGAGTCTGCTCCCTTGGCTCTAAGCCTCCCAAACCCTTCCTCCTTAGGTGGAACCCAAATGGCAACAGTGAGGTAGAGTCTGGTGTCTCTTCTCTCTGGAGCTGGGCAAGGGTCTTCTGACAGCCTGGATCCTAAGGCCCAGAGCATTTGTCTTCTGGTGCAGGGTTTGTTAAAACTAGAACGCTTTGATGTGGTTTCCTGCTCTACCCTGGAAAAAGGACCAGCTATGGAAGGGTTTTTCCATGTAGAGCTTCAGAGTGTGAAACCCATAGCGTGGGAAAGCCTCCTCGTGGAGGAGTCTTCCTGGAATTTAGCTATGGAATCATGTCCACATCCAGTCTCTAGATGTTTGCCAACTTTTTAGCGTTTTTTCTTTGTGTGTGTCCCAACACTCCTTCCACAGAGACCCCTGATTAGTTGGCTTGTATCTGTAGCTGCCTGTCTTTCTGTCCGTCTCTCCTATTAACGGCTTAGTGGTTTGCTCTGTGACACCACTTTTGAGTTGAACTTAAGTAGAGATGTCGATCTCTCAATTTGTTTAGCTTTTCATATCTTGTGAGGACTGAGTGTCAGCTTCTAAATATGATGGAACAGAAGCCAGATGTCTGGAAATCTAAAGTACTGCCTAGATAATGTTTACAAAAATCTTGCTGCTTTTACAGACAGTAGGTAAGTTTTATAGTTTTGTAGGTCTGTTACGAAACGGCTACTTCCAAAGCTGCTAAAATTTGCATATGTCTTGATGGTCTAGTGAATGTAACAGCTAATGGCTAAAGTCCTCTCTTCTACTCATTTGCAGGTATAATAAAAGGACTTATCACAGTACAAGGCAATTTTCTAAATTTATTTTTGTTTTCATGTACATTGGTGTTTTGCCTACATGTGGTGAGGGTGCTGGGTCCTCAGAAACCAGAGTTATAGACAGTTGTGGGCTGCCATATGGGTGCTAGAAAGTGAAAACCTACTCTGAACCATCTCTGTTGACCTCATACAAGACAAATTTTAAACCTATTTATTTTCCAACTCAGTAGACAGTTTTTGGATTTGCTTCATTGACAGACAGATTGGTATTTCAGTAAATTTTTGCTATTATGTGCTTATTTTATGTGAAATTTTAATCAAACTTTGAAGTACATAGAAAAAGCAAATGCACAGCAAATAAATTTCACAGAGTGTGAGGGTTAGTTTTTTTTTTGGTCAACTTAACATAAATTAGAAAGGGGAAATTTTAATTGAGAAAATGGTCTATGGGCAAGTCTGTTGGGTGTTTCTTGATTAATAATTGATGTGGGTGGTACCACCCTTTTGCAAGAGGTTCTGGGTTTTCTAAGAAAGCAAACTTAGCAAGCTTTGAAAAACAAGCCAGTAAGCAGTATTAATTCATGGTCTTTGAGTCAGTTCCTGCCTCTAGGATCCTGGCCTGCTTGAGTTCCTACCTTGGCTTCCATGTGACTCTGATTGGAATCTTTAAACCAAATAAACCCTTTCCTCTCCAAGTTGATTTTGATCTTGGTCCTTTACCACAGCAATAGAAAGCAAACCAGGACACAAGAACAGCATAAGAATTTCAGCAGACCCCAGAAGCCATCTCTGTCTCTTTCTCTTCCAGTGCTGATCTCTAGAATTCTCTATAAAGGGAACTACCATTTTGTCTCCTCGTGTTTGGTCTTGTCATAATAGATGCCTACTGTCTTTATCTTTTGTATAACTTCTGTTTCTCAGTATTAAATTTATGAGACACAACTATGTCATCGAGTCTAGTTGTATTGGTTCATTTTCATTGTTTTATAGATTCCAGCAAAGTCTATTTATTTCCCAAGTGACAGTTGGGCTGTCTCAAGTTTGGAGCTACTAAAGTGATGTGAACATGACACGAATTTAATAGATTCTGGCTCAGCGCTCCTTCTGAAGCCAACCATCTTTGGATGCTTCCATTCCTACAGTGGTGAGGAAGAATCGTCCTGTCAGTTTTTCCTTCTGAGTTAGTCTTTCTGCTTCTACCATCTACACTGTTGTTGAGTCATCTCAAAAGGTTCCAAGAGGTTACAAGTTTGTCCTCGCCACTGTGTCTTAGAGTCTTAGCTGGGCCATCCTTGAGGATTCCTGGGAATTAATTTCCCGAGTGTTATGTTTCTCGATAGTCCTTTAATGGCTCCCTCAATGAAGATATCTCTTTCCTTTCTCTCCCTCACTGTCTTCCCCCTTTGTGAGCATACCATTCCCTTATGTTCTCCTCCGCCCTCCCCTTTTCCCCTTCTCCTCCCCTTCCACCCTCCTCCTCCTCCTTTACTGATTTTCTCAGGAGGTCTTGTCTGTTTCCCCTTCTCAGGGGGATCTATGCATGTCTCTGTTAGGGTTCTCCTTGTTACCTAGCTTCTCTGGGATAGTGGACTGCAGGCTGGTTATCATTTGCTTTATCTCTAATATCCACTTATGAGTGAGTACACACCATGTTTGTCTATCTGGGTCTGGGTTACTTCACTCAGGATGGCTTTTTCTAGTTCTATCCATTTGCCTGCAAATTTCAAGATGTCATTGTTTTTTACTGCTGAGTAGTACTCCATTGCATGAATGTATCACATTTTCTTTATCCACTCTTCAGTGAGGGGCATCTAGGTTGTTTCCGGGTTCTGGTTATTATGAATAATGCTGCCATGAACTCAGTTGAGTAAGTGTCCTTGTGGTATGAGTGTGCATCCTTTGGGTACATGCCAAAGAGTGGTATTGCTGGGTCCTGAGGTAGATTGATTCCCAGTTTTCTGAGAAGCTGCCATACTTATTTCTAAAGTGACTGTACAAGTTTGTATTCTGGCCTTCCCCAGTAATCAGACTGATGACTATCTTAATTGTCATCATAGAACCTTCAACCAGAAACTGATGGAAGCAGATACAGAGATCTACAGCGAAGCACTGGGCTGAGCTCTCTGAGACCAGCCCAAGAGAGGGAGGAGAGATAATATGAACAAAGGGGTCAAGGCCATGATGACGATACCCACAGAAACAGCTGACCTGAGCTGGTGAGAACTCACTGACTCTGGACTGATAGTGGGCAGACCTGCATAGGACCAATTAGGCCCACTGATTGTGAAGAATAATTGTGAGGTTTGGGCAGTCTGTGGGGACATTGGCAGCGGGACCAGGATTTATTCCTAGTGCTTGAACTGGTACCTAGGAGCACATTCTTCCTGGAGAGAAACCTTACTCAGTGTAGATATAAGAGGAGGGCCTTGGTCCTGCCTTGAAGTGAAGTGTCAGATTTTGTTAACTCCCCATGGGAATCCTTATCTTTTCTGAAAAGTGGATGGGAGAAGGTTGGGTGAAAGTGGGGGAAGCTGGAGGAGAGGAGGATGTGGGAATGGGGATAGCTATGTCAAATGAGAAAAGATTGTATTTAAAAAAAATCTTAATAAAGAAAAAAATTGCTACAAGAACTTCTCAACTCATCTTTCACCTCAAGTCTGGCATACTGAAACCTATGAAGTCCTTAAAAACAAACCCCACCATTTATCCCACACCCCGACTTGAAGTTTTGGAGCTAGTACTCCAAAACCCCCACAGAGGGGTTTTCCTGAGTTAGTCCCGTTTATCTTCCCCTTCCTCCCATTCTATTTATCAGCTCTCTGTTTGGAGAAGTGGACCAATGTCTTCCCAAGGGACAGACACGTCCTCGAAGCTGAAGATTTCCACAATGATTTATCTCTTGTCTAGAGCTTTTGCTCGTGAATTCCAGGCCATGCATCTTCATTTCGAGAAAGGAACGAAGAAACACCTGATCGACTGAATAACCGTATCTGCTATGGTTGTGAAAACTAAACAACGAAGCATATTAAAAATGCATTTCAAGAACAGGTAAGCGCTGAATGAGAGTTTGAGGAATTCCCCAGCAAGTGAGATAAATTTACTGGTACATGAATTTTGTGAAGGGTAATTTGGCTGTGAAGGATTATAATTTGCTTCCTTTCTGATAACAGTCTATATAGGATAAAATGTGAATGAGTTGATATTGTAATTCAGAAATCATTTCTTATTTTTAACTAATTAGACACAAAGTTTCAAAATTAATGCACTAGATTTCTGGGAAAGTTTTTCATTATATTTTCCCAATGGTGACATGTCATCATTTGATCTGCAGTACAAGATCAAAACCAGGAAATGTATGTTGGTACAGAAACTGCTCCGCAGACTGCAGACTTTGTTCAGTTTTTAATCAGTTTTGACGTACAGTCACGAGTGTATGCACATTGCTCCTTGCAATTTTATCCTGTGTATAGATTTCCATAACTACGATGAAACCAAGATACAGAACCAACAGTACGGAGACACTCTCTTCGTGTTGTTTATTAGTGACAACCACCTCCACCCCCGTACCTTGACAGCTGAGAATATCCTCTCCGTCTCCAGAGCTTGTCATTTCAAGGGTGTTATGTAAATAGAACTGGAAAGTATCTAACCTTTTGAGGTCAGCTTTTCCCACTTAGCATAACGCCCTTGAGATCTATTTAAGTCATTGCATGTAATGCTACGTTCTTTAAATCATAAAATGTAAAAGAAAGACAAATTGAGTTTCCACATGTGGAAATATACTGAGTTGGGTCTTTTGAAAGGCATTTGATGTATTCATTCTAATAAGTGGTTAAAAGTATACTTTAGAGCTCAGAAGAGATTAATTTTATATTGCTGGAGAAATATTAATGAAGGTTAGGAATCATTTGCAAAGATGTAAACTCAGATAATACAGTTTTGAATTCATATCCTGCAATTCGATACATACTTTCAGTATAAAAACTCACAAAATAAACACAATTTGCCACTGCTACACATTACCAAAAACCAATAGCTATTTTACTGACTTCGTTTTGTGGAAATAAAACTCTGCAGAGGCTGATTTTGTCTTTAATTTAAAGAGAGTTTTCTTGATTTCACTGTCTGAGATTCTTTCTCTTGTCTGTCATAACCTTTTGTTATCGTTACCCATCCAGAAAAATGCTCTGATGGTTCTCTTATTCAAATGCATTTCCAATTTTATTCATAGTTTTTAGCTACTGACAGCTGTCAGTCTTGTGACAGGTAGTATTTATGATAATATACTCACAAATTGTTGGAAAGAGAAATGAGTGATTTATGCCTTGAGTTTAAGAGGTTAAATTTGATTTTATTGTAATAAGATACTTTGGGCTGACTTAGTTTCACTGCTGTGAGCCTGCAGGGGTTATTATGCCATATTGAGGAAAAGCTCTCATCCATGTTTAGCCAAGAGACATATCCATTCTTAAAAAGAAGAAATTTCATTGTCATTCCAAGAATTAACTCCTAAAGTTTTAGGTGAGCCTGGATTCTGTTAATGCCTTCCTTATGTAATGCAAGTTTATACATAGAAGACGTTCCCAAATACATCTGAACCAGGAGAACAATTTCCTTCTTGACTTAAAAATGTCATCCTTAACTAGAGTTCTCAAATATATAGCCACACCTAAGGCGGTAGAAACTTCCTCCCAAGCCTTTTGACCTTTGTTCGTCTACTTGTCTGTCTTTTCACAAATGCTCCTTCGTATAGAAAAACAAAAGAGAGGAAAAGATAAGTTGTCTTCTTACCCTTAACTTAGTAATGTCTTTGTATCTGATAAGAAAAAGAACACCACAATGAAAACTGGAGAAATTTAAATATGCTTTCAATGGAAGATATAAAAATGACTGCCAGTCACTTTTTTCTTTGTGATAAAATAGCTGGAAAAAAAAAAAAGAAGCAACTTAAGGGAGGAAGTATAAATTTTGGCTCATGATTTCAAAGGCAAGTTTGCCGATGACTGGATCCATTGCTTTTGGCCTGAGGCTAGGCAGAACAAGGGTGGAGAGGGCCTTGTCAATCAGAGCAACCAGGAAACAGAAAGAGGCAAATAAAGAGTCCAGGAATATGTGTACTCTTCAAAGCCATGCCTCCAGTTACTTAAACCAGATCCCACTTTCAATAGAAACGAAATGAACTCATTTCATTAGAAATGAAATGAACCCATTCACAATGAACTCATCAATGACGAAATCAGGTCCCTTATGACCCATTCACCCCTCCTGAGCAGCATCAGCTGGGAAGCAAAGCCTTTGACACGGGAGGGAGTGCTGGTGGGCATTTGTTCTAAAAAGCATCCAGGAGGCCAGCAAAAGTATGAGGAAAGGCTGGAGAGGGGTCTGAATTAGTAAAGTGTTTGCTGCGCAGACATGAGAGCCTGAGCTTGATTCTAAGAATGCACAAAGAAAACTGACTGTAGTGGCTCTTGCTCACCGGAAGTAGTGGAAGCAAGCAGATCTTTGCATCTTGCTGCTAGCTAGCCAGGCCTATCTGGTGAGCTACAGGTCAATGAGAGAGCCCGCCTCAAAAAACGGGATAGATAGCACCTGGAAAATGACATCTGAGGTTGACCTCTGGCCTCCACAACTTGTGTACTCACAGGTCCACCCATAACCTCCCCACAGAGATATACACCTGCATATATTCACATCTAACAGACACATGTGCACACACACACACACGAAAAACTGCAAATTTAAACTACTAAATTGCAATTTTCTCTTTTATTGCTCAGAATTTTATGAAAATGATAATGTCCAGGTTTCTAGAGGTGAGTGAAGAAGGGATTTTCACTCATCTCTTGCTGTGAAAGCAAACTCTCAAAATAATTCTAAAGTCAATTTTACAGTGAGAATCAAATACTTTAGATATTCCAGATCATCATCCTTTATATCCCTTATACTCACTTTAAAATTGAAATAAATATAATGTCCAATAGTAACATAATGGTGTATAAATCATAAACCATCTATATGGTCAAATGTTGTGTGGTGAAATTATTTTGGAAATCTACACTAGCTACACAAGGTGCCCACCCTACATTTTTGTATTAATTAGCTTTTGGTCACTGTGACAAAATATCTCCTGTCATCAGTAGATGATGGTAGTAGATAAGGGTAGAAAGAGTTGTTTGGATTAGCAGGAGCACACAGGCAGAAGAGCGTGGCAGAGGAAGGCTGTTTACTCACGCTGCATCCAGGAAGCAGAGAGAAAGAGGAAGAAACAGAAGGAAAAGCCTTTTAAGAGCTTATTACTTCAGTGACCTACTTCCTCTGGCTCCTACCAATCCAGCCACCTATTATCAATTCATTGATGAAGTCAAAGTTCCCATGGTTCAGTTCCTCTGAACACTGCCATAGGACCATGCCTTCAACACTTGAGCCATTCATTGGGTACATTTTATGCTGTAAACATGACATTTATTGAGTGGGGAAAAAAAAACTCATTTGCCATATTGATCCGATCTAATTTTTGTCTTCCAGAATGTACTTACAGTGAGAGAAGGTAGTAAACCTTAAGAAATTGACTCTACTGCTGAGTAATACTCTAATATGTATATATTCCATACTTTCTTCATCCATTCTTCCATTGAAGGGCATCTAGGTTGTTTCCAGGTTCTGGCT
>NC_022030.1:26746877-26760955 GCF_000317375.1 Microtus ochrogaster
AAAAAAATAAGAAAGAAAAGAAATTGACTCTACATCCCAATAGTGGTCATCTCTGTTGGGTAATTGAGGTTGCTTAGCCTCTTTTTCCTCTTTCTTTGCTATCCACATTTTCTATAATACTCATGATTTGTGTAAGGTTATAGAAAAATACATGATTTTGAAGTAATAAAAATATGCAGTATTTCAAAATTGGATTGATTGATACAGAACATTCAGGGACAAAACATACCATGATACATCACAAGCTCTGGCTGATCCACTATTAATTTTGTATATGGTTTGAGATTGGATACAAGTTTCATTTCTTTTCACATGGATATGCAGATAATATTTCTCGGTATCCATTATTCTTTTGTATACATTATCCAATACTCAGCAAAAACGAATGACACACACACACACACACACACACTCAAAACTGCCAGGGAAGTCAGCATATTATCAAGAGCCGATGTAATCAACAGAAACAGTTATCAAGACTGATGCAACAAAGCCTGACTGCAAGCTTCCACACACAGAAGAGCCTTGCAGATGGGCACTCCTGAATGCGTATCAGGTAACTGGTTGGTTGACTCCATTATGAAAAACCACTGTGTCAGGGTTTTTTGTTTTGTTTTGTTTTTTTATTTTGCTTGTTTGTTTTTGTTTGTTTGTTTTTTGTATCCCCCTAAGAAGATTTAGTTTCTGCCACAAAAAAATATTTCCAATTCTCTGACTCAATTGGCACAGCAAACTAGAACTTCCACGTTTTTTCTTGAGTCTCTTCCCTTCACCCCATCCACCACGGGGGTCCTCCAGTACTGACTCTGACAGGTGGAGAGGGCAGTTTGTCTCGCTTGTCACGGATGCTCCCCTCTGCATAGATGTGTCATGGACCAGTCCTAATGTAGAACAACTTTCATGCTAATCCATTGTGACGCAGGTTCATTATCTGATAAGTGTGGGTAGAGCACACTGCAGTAAGAGATTGCAATTGAATTACATCAAGCTTGCTCTACTAATGCTAAGTATATACTGGACTTCCAAAATCTGTTAGTTTTGTTTTTTCCTCATTCAGTTCTTCATTCCGTTTGCTTTCATCTTCCCCTATAAAGTCATGTCTTCCACTGTTGTCTCATCTCGCAGCCTCTGTGTTTTAAACATTTCTTTGCAGGCATGGTTTTATTTTTGAGATTTATGCAGGAGGATTAGTGCACATATCTCAGTGACAGAACACTTGTGCAGAATACTTGGGCAAACCCCAGAGCCAAATAGAAAAAGAAAGATTTATAAAGGAATTTGACGCAGGAACGTGTTCAATACATAGATACACCCATTAATTCTTGAACAAATCTAAAAGTTTCAAGTTTTGCACACAGGCAGCCTATTATTCTTCAAGCCATGACTACATAACCACTGAGCTACCTGATTTCTAAGATACGTTCCAACTTGAAAAATTTTATGGATTACTGACATATAAAATTCTCATAGAAATAACAAATGCTATATATTTTTTAAAAAGTTTATTCATTTATGTTTTTCATTTTTTTTCTAGTGCTCTTATCTTCCTCCCTGATTGGAAATTGGCTCATTGATTGACAGGTGTGAAAAATACTCCAGAAAGTTCTACTAAAAGAAGTGGAAAGCTATATAAGCTCTTTGATTATCTTTAAATACCTTTAAGCAAGTCCCATTAACCTTGAACACCCCAGCTGTTCTTCCTGCATCTATTACTTACTCAAATCTTAAACCATATTTATTGAATGAACAAGTCCGCCCTTAAAGAAAATATGAGTTAGCGTATTCGATGGATGTCAAAAAGCTTTGAATTATGTATTCTCTAGAAACACATTTAGAATATTAGTATTATATTGTAAATCTATGTTATTTATACCAAATAAGGTACTGTGAGCATCATAGAAGAAGAACATTTTATTTATGCGAAAGAAATATACCCACAACGTAGAATATTTCAGTTTCCAGTTGTGGCTTCGTAGCAGCTCTAAAGGGAATTGGTTGTCGACTTTTGCAACTGTTTAATCAAAGAATTATCTAAAAATCATGAGCCTTTATTTCCTCACCAGAAAATGAACCGGTATAATATTTCCAGATTGTGTATATTATATGTTTGTGTTCTGCGTGTATGTTTATTGGCTTCACTATCGTGTGTCTGAGGATACGTGGGGGACACATGAAAGAACGAGAGCCCGGGAGACAAGTTCCCCCACGGGTAAGGGTTCAGACTCAGCTGGGTTTAATCATTTTCACGCAGACTATAATCACTTAAAATTAAATCCAAATAATTTAAAGATGGATTGGGGAAATACAAAACAGAATGCTGGAAAGAAGGCAAAGAAAAAAAATATGCGGGGGTACCGTTTTTGACTGTAAGCTGTTTTTGACTGTTAAGTGATATCCCAGGAGAAGAGAGGACACTCCATCACTTGAATCATTTAAAATTGGACTGGACTGGGCTCGGAAGACTATACTACTGGGAGTGATCATGCTTTGACAAAGACTGAAAGATCTTTTCCAATTCTAATTGCCATGATCCTGTGTAATTCAATTTGAAATGCTCTCGCTATTCTAATTCACAATGATCCTTTTTTTTTTTTTTTACTAACTCTTTTTCATAATCCTGCCTTCTGATATCACTTCTCTTTTAAAAAGAGAAAGCCTCAAGCTTGGTTCCCAAGGATTCATTGAATTACACTCCTTATTCTTTTCTTCCTGCTCCAGACGGGGCTGTTGTGGAGACGCGCGGGCAGCACACCCAGGGCCTGGCAGACAGACAGTGATTATCATCACCCCCTGCTTCCATCCATTAGCGGCGGGTGTGAGCAGGTAAGGGCGAGGGCTGACAAAGACGTTTGCAAAGCTGGTCAGCATAAGTGCTTCCAGGAGGCCAATTCAGGGTAATCTATTGAAATATGTATCGGAAATATTGCCAGCCTAGGCTGAATACCTCTATCTCCTGCATTTAGGCCAAAGCAATAGAACGATTTCGTGCGAGGGAGGGAAAAAAGACATAATGACATGTGGGGAGTTGTCTGTTCACATCGTTTGGGGTTAATTTTGTGAAATAGTTGCCATTCTGTCTGGGCCTAGCGTCTGTCTCAGCTACTTTATTTGTTTTGAGATGCTTCAGGGGTAAGGTCCTTAGAGACCTGAGTGCTGAAGCCATAGCTTCCAGGAGCCAATTTGTGACAAGATCAAAGGTGTGCAGGCTCCCAAGAGCCCTGAGCTTTACTTTGGAATTTACTGGTATATCTCATTTTACACAGCACTTGCAGGTTTGAAAAGAATTGGAAGATAAATTCCGGTAAATTACATTTTATTACGTCATAAACATATTAGGCCTTCTGTTGGTAGTGGCTCCTTGAGCCCAGCTTTTATTTCTTCTTGTCTATCGAGTAATTAATCATCGGCACGGGACTGGAGCCACGCGATGGGACTGTCCGGAGCTGAAATGTATTTGCGATGTCAATGTTTGAGAGCAAGTTTTCTTTCTCATGGAGTTTGAATTCAACAATGTGAGAAACAGAACCCAAAACACAAATTCACAAAATGTGAAATAAATTTTCTCAATACTCCCCAAACAATACACAGATGTTTAAAATGATCAGAATTTATTCTTTCTGCTTCCACATGATTCATTTTATTTTTAAAATATCACACATGTACAGAAAATATAAATACCAATACAAGAAGCCTTCCTTATACACCACGCACGGTTTAAAACACAGATTTTGCTTACTGTTGGGAACGTCCATTAAAGCTTGTACATAGTCCCAAAGAACCCCCTTGAGTTCTTGCAGCTGTATTGTGTCTTCTTCCAATTTCTAAAAATAGCGTCTAGTCTTACTTCAAAATATCACTTATTTCTTCTTAGTGCTTTGGAAATGCAAATTTTGACCTGAAAATCTAGTCACCTTACTTCCCACTGAGCCTCTCAGAACCACGAACCTTTTGAAAGGATGAAAGAGCTGATGCTCTGAACACCAGCGAGAAAATCCTGCTCATGCTCTCGCCACAAACCTGCTGAGACCAGATCTTACCTTGCTTCTCTCCACAAGCGTCCAGGCTCAGAACAGTGACTTCGCCCAGCCTTCCACAGCCTCGGCGGAACCTGACTTCCCTCAGATCCAGGAGACATGAGTTTGCCAGCTTCTGTGCTTCCTTACCGTGCACTGAGCACTCGAATGCTCCGGGTTTGCCTTTCATCCAAAGGATTTTATCTGAGTTACTCTAGGTATGTTCTTTCCTGTTATCATGGTAAGTTCTAGACTGCCATCTAGAGCAGTGGTTCTCAACCTGTGGCTCACAAACCCTTGGGGCATTCGAATGACCCTTTCGCAGGCGTTACCTAAGACCATCGGAAAACACAGATATTTACGTTATGATTTATAACAATAGCAAAATTACAGTTGGGAAGTAGCAATGAAAATAATGTTGTGGTTGGGGGTTAACACAACATGAGGAACTATATTAAAGAGTTGCAGCATTAGGAAGGTTGAGAACCACTGCTCTAGACTGTGTATCCTCTGAACGCATAATCCCTAAAACGTCTTTAGATCATGACACTCTCCTTGGTCTGTCTACTACGAAGTTGTGCTGCGAGCCTTCCTCCTCTGACAGATGAGGGTCGAAACGAGCCTGGAGCTTCCCCTCTGACAACCAGCCAAGAAACTCCTGCATTGAAAAATCTTCCATTGTGGCAGAAATTAAAGCTAGGGTCTATCGTTATTATGATAGGTGAGCAGAATGCCACGGAGAAAACAAATTTGCTAGATGTCAGCTTCACACCATGTTTGCTATTGCTTAAAGAGCAGGAAGGGCTGGCTGTCTCATCCTGCTACTCTCTGGCTAGCCCTAGCTGCTGTAAATTAGACACTCATTCTACCTACCGTGTGTGATGCGTTGTAAACAATTACGAGTGAATTTTCCTTCAAAAGTTATCTTGTAAGGAGAAAATATAAACGCTTGAGAAATCACAGAAATGAAAAGAATGCCAAATATCTGTTGAGACACACTATTTACAAAGTTCAAATTGAGTTTTCAGGAGTATGGGCAAGAGTGCCTCATGGCCGGGCTTCTGTGAGGAAGTCTTGACCCTTCTCTTCTTCATCTTGAGTATTGAGTGAGAATCTCCCGTTCTTTAAATCTTTCAGGGCCTTTAAAAAATTACATAGGGAATTTTAGTACTTCAAGTTCTTTCTATGAAATTTCCAAAGCACATTTGGATGAATAGGGTTATTCTAGGGCACTTGGTTTATGTAGAGACTGAGTGGAAAGTACAGAGAACTCCCCTCACAAACTCTTACTGGAACTCGCTGCTTGCCTACTATTAATATCTTCTATTAGTGTGATGTACTTACTGAAACATCATTGTTAATGGGAGCCCCTAGTGAACCTTTGAGCTGATTTCTGTTGGAGGTTTTATATTTGACAGGAGTCTAATGACATGAATCCGCCATTGCAATGCCATCAAGACAGACTTAAGTTTATAATGCGCCATGGAAAGAAGCCGAGAAGATGCCATTTTGAAGTATTTAACTATTCTGGAACCCGTTAAATAATCCAAAACTCAACTAAAATCTTAGAGGTTGTGTTCCTTATAGCTCCTTCCAGAAAAACAATAAAGAAACGCAGTCTTGCCTTTGAAAACTGTATTGTTTTGACAAAGGGCTGTGTCTAAACTGTAAATGCACACAACACATCCTCTTGCTCCTTCCTTTGTGTGCGTTGCTCTCCAGGCTTGGTTTGAAGACTTCATTGTACATCTTCCCCTGAGGCTCACACGGCTATTTAATTTCTGTTCTGGCATGGACAGGATTGTATTTGTGAAGTCTATTGATAAATAAATAGAATTAGTGATTTCTTCTGTAACCAAAAGGAAAAATTTGGGGGTTGTTGAAGAAAGAACAGGGCCCAATTGTTGAAGAAATGAAGAGAGGGCCTGCTTTTAGTCCCGGCCGCCCCACTAGCTTACGCCCAATATAATCACACAGAAATTGTATTAATTAAATTACTGCCTGGCCCATTATCTCTTATTGGCTAACGCTCACATCTTGATTTAACCCATTTTTAATAATCTGTATATAACCACAAGGTCATGGCTTACCAGGAAAGATTCAGCATATCTGACCTGGCAGCTCCATGGCGGCTCTCTCTCTCTGCCCTTTTTCCCAGCATTCAGTTCTGTCTACTTTGCCTACCTAAGTGCTGCCCTATCAAAAGGCCAAGGCAGTTTCTTTATTCAACCAATAAAAGAAACACATAGACAGATGAGCCTCCTACACCAGGAAGTTACTGACTGCTAATCACTACTAAGACCTTGCAACATTTCCTGGAAACATATTTTGACTTGACACTGATGGGTAAAAGAGAACTCCCTTTGTAATGTCTTACTTCAGAATCATCTTGTCTCTCTGGATGTTGAAATATACCTCTAATTTGACTTAACCAGAATCAAGAAGGTTGGAATTTAGGTCTTGAACTTGGAATCTACCTGATATTATCAATTGGCTTCATCTCTATCAATTCATACTTGCTGTGGTATTTCTGACAATGGCAAGAATAGACTTCCCATTTGGGACCTTTCTTAACCCTGCTACCTACAGCAACTCCCCCTTCATCCAGTGCTCTTGGGCTCCCTTTCTAATCTTCAGTGTAACTTGAATGAAAGACATGGTATTGCTTCTTTAATAACTCTCTTTGGTGTGAACTACCTTTTCAAGCCTTTTTTTTTTTTTTTCTTTTGGTGGCTCTGAATCCAAGTTGTCATGTATAACTCCCCAGAAGCAAAGGTTTTTAATGGATGGCAAGTTACATCCCCCAAAATATTGGTGGTATCGGGGATGTTACTGGGTGTTAGCAATGGTCTGGGGAGGGCACTACTGGTACTTAGTAGGGAGAGGCCAGGATTGTTGCTAAATAGCCAGACACACCAGACAGACCCCTACCTTCAAATGTTATTAGACTCACATGTCAATTGCTTTGAGGCTGGAAAACTATGTTCCAAAATTTTAGTCAATTGGCTATTTTTGCCAACCTATGTTGAAATATAATGTATTTAAAGTACTATAGTTTTCTTACTTTTTCAAGATAATGTCAAGTAATAGTGGAAATGATGGGTTTTTCTATCACCTTGTTAGAGCATAAAGCTACAAGATTTGTAAATAGATAACCTTAGTTGTCATTCAAAATGTAAACTGTCATAAGGGACATGAAAACTGATTTCGCTGCCAATTTTTACAGCCTCCTCAATATCCTTGCTGAGAAAGATATTTTAAAGTAGAAGACAATTAGAGGCTTTTGTTTATGAAAAATGAAGTGTTCCGACACAAAAGAATGCACAGTGGACCTCTTATAGGATGTTTAAAATATCCTTTCATTAAAAGATTTCCTTAAGTGGCTGTTTGCCATTTAATAGGCCTTCCTGTTGTTGTTACTGTCGTTTTCATGCATAAATACCAGCAACTGTAGCTCTCCAGGCTGTTTTTTAGGACTTTGCACTACTGGACTTCATGTTGGTTTGCCTCCCATGATTTCCCAGTCTTCAGCTGACACTGTGTAGAGGCTTGTCTGCAATACACTTCTAAGCGCCACTGGAAACAGCAGACCAGAAAACAAGATCCTTCTTATAGACACGTTCAAGATAGCCAGCATGGAGTATTTAAACACTAGTCAACATTTCTTTAAAAACTAATAGTTTAAAAAGATTGTAGACTGCTTATAAAAATCCTGGTTTAATATTTCTCTCTCTCTCTCTCTCTCTCTCTCTCTCTCTCTCTCTCTCTCTCTCTCTCTTGTTGGGTACTAGCACTCCTCTACAGCTGCAGTCTCCTGCTGCATGCTTGAGCTGCAGCAGGTGCATGGCAGCTTGCCACCCCATTTCCTACCCAGCCTCTCAAGCACCCATCAGTCTGCCCCTCTGATCTGCGTTTGTAACCTCTGCTTTGTTGAACTGAGTCCTGCAACCCTGAGGCTTGATATTTAACAGTACTCGATCTTGGACTCATGACCAGCTTTAGTGGCTCACAGGGGATAGAGCTGAGGCTGTGTGTGAAGGCTGTCGAGAACGTGTTAAAGCTGGCTGGAAGCAAAGGGGTCAAGGAAGAAGCCCCAGTATGGAGGAAAAACAGATGGAGAAGTTCCAGTTGTTTCCTGTCGTCACTCTCTCAGAGAAACCCAGACTTGATGAGAAGAGGGCAGAGCAGGCAGCTAAAAAGAAGCAGGCTATATTTATGGCCATGGCAAAGGGTTCTGCTACTGAATTGGCCTCGGGGAGGGTCATCTGTACTTGGAGGTGGTTTCCTAAGTACTGTGATGCGGGATGTCTTTCTGTATATGTGTTGCTTTATTGGTTGATGAATAAGGCTTTTTTTGGCCGATGGCTTAGCAGAGAAAAGCCAGGTGGGAAATCCAAACATATATATATATATATATATATATATATATATACAGAGAGAGGAGAGTAGGCAGAGTCAAGGAGATGCCATGTAGCTACTGAAGGAGACAGACACTGAACAGAACCTTATTTGTAAGCCACAGTTTCATGGAAATACATAGATGAGTAGAAATGGATTAATTCAAGATGTAAGAGCTAGCAAGGAATACGACTAAGCTATTTGCCAAATAGTATTCTATTTAATATAGCTTCTGTGTCAGGTCTGGGCGGCTGGGAAAATAAAGGGCAGTCTCTGTCTACAAAATGGCATGCCTACGTGGGGCAATTACATACACATAAAACCCAAGAGAGCTTGGGAAGGAATTCTAGGCACAAAAGAATAGAGTTAATCATGGCTTCTTGGTAGCAGCATTTGCTTGGTTGGACTCTGTTTGCTAGAGGCAAGCAGAACTGCACTTCCTTTAAGAGAAGGCTTCCTGACTCTGCATTAGCAGCAAAAATTGTGCAGTTCCTTTAAGAGCTGGCTTCCTGAACACTTAAATGGGGTTTGTGAACAGCATGCTACTAGCTGTTTAATAACAACACAGACCTGCTGTGTCCCTGGAGCTGGGGTGCTGAGCATGGCTCCCAGAGCTGGCGGTGAATGTACCTCTGCCATGTTTGACTGGGCGGGGCCAAAAGGCAAAGCAGCCTTAGTCCTAACCATGCTGGGGAGCATTTTAAGAAGTGGTCCTGTCCTGTCTCAAAAAACCAACCAACCAATCAACCAAACAACCAACCAAACAAACAAATTAATTAATTAATTAAAGAAGTGCTCCTGGTCAGAAAATGATTACAGATATGCAATCAAGACAGATTCAGACAAAAATAAACCTCTGAATGGGTCATAGTGTTTTAAAAATGTATGTAGGCTTGGGAGAGAGAAGGAAAAGAGTAGAGAGAGTTATAATAAGCAGTAAATGGTTAGTCGGGGTGCACGCCTTTAATCCCAGCATTAGGAAGGCAGAGGCAGGTGGATCTCTGTGAGTTCGAGGCCAGCCTGGTCTACAAGAGCTAGTTCCAGGACAGGCTCCAAAGCTACAGAGAAACCCTGAGCTTATCTGAAGGTGCCTGCCTGTCATTTGTTTTAGCTTCTTCCCTAAAGACATTGTACTTCATAGACCATTTCTGTAGTCATCCAAGGTTGAAGCCCAGGATGGTCGACTCCCAGAGCTTCAGCACATGTTCCCCTCCTTTTCCCAACTGTAAAACAGGACAAATAAGAGAATGTCTCTGAGTTACAGCCTCTACGCAGAGGAGTGGAGAAAATATTCTAGAGTTTAGAGAAGGCTGCGATTGACAGAGTGGACTGCAGGGCAGATTGTTTTGCCTGTGTTGGTCCCTAAGTCCTAAGGAATGACATGATACAGTTTGGCCATTTGTGGCTGAGCCCTCCTCAGTCACTGATTGTCTACACTTCCCAGGTGCCATCTTCTGTATCCCACTGAACAAAAGAACTCCTCTGATGAGGGAGAGACGAGCAAGGCTTGCCTTCACGTGTGTAACAGCGGTTTGTATCACAACCGCGAAGGTCTGGGAATGCCTGGGTTGCTTCTTTACTACCACCTAGAACCACAAGGACACATTTGTTAAATCTGATGATGTACCTATTTAGTGTTCAAAACTATCAACACGAAATATTCCTCTAAACTGTAAGGATTTTAATTTAGCCCATATTTATGGATTGCTAGGATCACGGTACAAGGGTTTGCTCCAGATGAGGCCAGTCTACAGACCCTGAGACAGTCTTCAGCAAAGATTGACTGAAGTCAAGAAGTAGGCCCCAGAATTGTTGGCTCTTAGCTACTGCTAAACTCCTTAGAGCTGCTCTCCCCGGTATCAAATAACGGTACCACCGGCAAACCACATGTTAGAGAAAAGCGTCTTACAGCCTCATTGAAACTTCTCGGGACGTCACCAAAAGACGACATGAACCCCAGTAAGTCTTCTTGGAATCTTCCACCCACAGATCTCTTTGCTTTCCCTCTCCTCAGAATCTGGGCTTGTCTCAACTCTTATCGATATCCGTTCCACCTCAAATCTCCATGTCTCCGACAGTTTGCCATGGTTCCTGTTTGCCATTTCTCTCTCTACCCCTTCAAACTGACACCTAACTCTGCTTCCTGCAAGACTTCCCTTATCTTTTCTCCAGGGACAGGATTCTATTTCCTTTAAGATGTAAAACTGCAATGAACACCTCATAGTCTATCAGCTCATATTCCTATCCAAAGACTAGTCCTGTGTGCCCAAGCGAGGAGCCCAAGCAAGCTTCTCGGAAGCTTGATGGTGAAAGAGGAGGTAAAATGGTAAAGGTCAACCAGAACCATACTTGCTACCTCACTCATAGAAATATATGTGTGTATATGTTTACATATATGATGTTATGTATTTGTATACTGGGTTTTATAATGGACTCAGGATTCAACAATGCTTTTTTTATAAAAATGGTACATACAGTACATTAGATATAGATAGTACAGAAATAGGTAGATGCTGGGCAAGTACATCGAATCTTTATTATTGAACACCTTTGTAGCATTTTAGCAAGTAGATTTTTTATTTTTGCTAAAGAAATTATAATTACCCTTCATTATACAGATACTGTTAATTTTTTCCCTGTTATCAAATAGAAACTATTGGCTATTGCTCTAACCAGAGTCAGATAGAAAACTATGCACAAAACTTTGAAAATCAAAAGTTAACATAGTTTAGGTCCGCAATTGCAATAACACATAAAAACGTAAATGTTTACAAAATATTGTCTTGCTTGTATTTCTTTTTAGAGTGGGCATGCTTGGGCAGACTGGACTGTTTATTCATTGTTCGGGTGCTAGGACCTACTACAGTGAATTTTTAAAAACATTATTTTTTAGCCAACATTTAAAAATGCTGATACGAACTGAGCATGTGCCAAGTACCCCACACTGTATTTAATCGTTGTCTCAGTGTCTTAGGTGGTCTGCCATCGGAGGCATCTGCAGAAAGTAAGATTTCTCAAGCTTAGTTTTCTGGTTCTTGAAAATTCTTCTTTTTCTCCTTTATTCTCCTTCCTCCCTTCCTTTCTTCTTCCTTTTTTTTCCCTCCCTGTCTTTCTTGTTGTATTTAAATGTTTAGATCACCACTTTCCAAGAGGAGCAAAATGCCGGCCATAAATGTGATCCAAGAACAGTATATCCCCAATAGTCGCATTTAGTAGGCATAAAAACAATGAATTCATTAAAACAATTTGTTAATAATTCATATAACTATTACCTGTAAACACCTCACATTACTGTCTCAACTTGTGGTCAATATGGAAAAAGTCTTCATGAGAGGTTTTGTAGTTTTTCTTCTGAGATTTAAAAAATTGCTATGTGACTTTACATTTTCAGAATATCTCAAATCTCCGTGTTTTAGATGTTCAGTAGTTGCAAGGCCATTGTTATGGGTTGAATGTGAAATGTTCTGCACTGGCTGGATATTTGAATATTTGATCCCCAGTGGGAGGTATGCTTTTGTAAGGTTGAAGACTGGTCTAGCCTGGCAGATGCAGGTCTCCCGGGGAGAGAATATTCACAGATGCTCACGACTTCCTTCCACCAGATGAATAAATTGTGGCAAGCTCTCCCAGTCACAGGCAGAGCTACCCCAGCAGCCTTGCCTCCCCTAACCATGATGGACTACATATACAGTCTCCTCTATATAGGAGATTAATGGGGTGTGAATGTTGGTCAGACCAAATGACATACTTGAATGAAATGTCATTAGGAAACCTGTCACTTTAAACTATGAATATGCTAATAAAATGTTTTTTAAGTGTAGGAATCTGAATGAAATAAAATGAGACGTTGATATATATACATATATATGTATATATATGAATCTTATACACATGCATAGCATTCAGTTTATTGGCAAGAATGAATGACAGAGTGACATGATTAATTTAAAAGGATAAGATATAAAAGAGCTTAGGGGATGGCAAGACTTAATGTTAATGATAAATTAAAACAGAATCCAGCATGTTATCTATCTAACATTAGACCAGCTATAATATTTGATAGAAATCATTTCACATAGCAAATTTTACAAGACCGATAGGATAAGCTTCATGCATACAAAGCACTCATAATTTGTAACTGGGGCTTCGCATCTTCGTAAGTTGTAGGGCTGCCTGTGGAACTGCCTTTGTCTGATTCTGGATGGAAATCATGGTGTCACATGGCCTTTCTAAGATACGACTGCAAGCTAAGAACCAGACAAATGTACTCTACCAAGTAAGAGAGAAAGGACTGTTGCTTTCTGCAGCTGATAAATTTTTCTCTCACTTTAATCTCTTCTCAGGGAGCTCACGTGTTCTTCCACTGTTCCCACACATTTTTAGTATTTGTTTTTCCAGAACATTAATGGAAAAAGCAATTAGAAAATTATTTTATATTCTTTTAAAGAAAACGGAAAAGGGAGGGTATACAATCTATACTAATATTTAAAGCAGAATCCATAAGTGGTTAGATCGCTTCGCAAAGATAATAGTAGCACAACTAAGAGACTGCCATTATTATGTTCATCTCCTGAACTTCTAGCCACCGGAAAAAGTCCTTGACAGAGCGAGGTTACAAAGTAGGATGCTAAATTAAGGTAACTCTCTTTACACATGGTGAGGTAGGCTGACTGCTAAAAGTCAGGAAATAATGCATTCCTATGCATATGTAATTGTATAGATAATTGCCTCGATCACTTAAAAATTTCATTTGCCAAAATGGTGTCTGTGATTAATTACGTACATTTATCATTGAGTTGACTCGGATACATTATAAAATCCTTTCCCGAAGCTCATGCACATTTCCTCCCCCTTGTTTATTTCAATGTTAGTCATTTATTAATTCAAAATTCTTATCGTTCTTGAAGCCATACCCCACCTGCATAGAAACCATGCTTCTCTTTGGCTGGTTATAGCATTAAGAACCAGGCTCCTGTTCCAATCCTCCCCCTCTTGTTTCATGGGCAGCTTTAGGGGAAGATAATTTGTTGATATCCAAGTATCTCTAGTATGAATTCCTCATCTTCAAACTATGGTAGCAACAGGTGACAATGAACGAAGAATTAATGAGTCAAAACCATGAACATACATAGACACCCTTCCATGTCCACCTGTTGTGGTCGCATGTCTTGATTAGAATTCAGTACTGTCCATCAGCAGTCCCTGGAGAGCAGATTGCCTTTAACTGATGTTCTGCATCTCTCCTGCCCTGGAGTCTCAGAAGACCTGCCTACCGTGGCCCTGCTAAACCTAAATCCTAGTTTCACCTCTGAGCCTTCTACTCTTTCCCTTTCTTTCTGTACTTAACATCTCCAGTTTTGCAAAGGTTTATGATTCCCAAAGGATCTGCTTGCTGCCACCTTCAGGATTTTATCTCTTGCTGCATATCCCTTCACTACTTTGACATTGTTGTGATAAGACACCGTGCCTGAGATCACTTAGAAAAGAAAGCAATTGATTAGACTTATGGCTGCAGAAGGCTAGAGTCCATTATGGTGGAGCATAGGCGTGGCAGCAGGAACAGCTGGAGCAGCAGCTGGAAGATCACATCTTGATCCACATGTAGGAGGCAGAGAGAGAGAGAGAGAGAGAGAGAGAGAGAGAGAGAGAGAGAGAGAGAGAGAGAGA
>NC_022030.1:26761055-26769584 GCF_000317375.1 Microtus ochrogaster
AATACAGGGAATAGCATGAATCTTTTGAAACCTAGAAGTCTGCCCCTCTAACACGCCTCCTCAATCAAGGCCAGACCTCCTAATTCTTCTCATACAATTTCACCAACTGGGGACCGAATACTCAAACATGTGAGCCTATGGGAGCTATTGTCATTCAAAAAAAGAAAGAAAAACAAAAAATAAAAGAAAAAAATGAAAAGAAAAAATAAGAAAAAAAGAAAAGACTTCATTTTAACCTGGCTCTAGGTTATAAATGTTTCCCCAGGGTATTTTCTTAGTTCCTATAGGGTTTCTTTGTATGGAGATTTGCTGCTTAAACCTCCACAAACTTTTGTGAGGCACTGTACTGTCCTTCCTACATCTCCTGCCTTTTCTATAAACCAATATCGGGTTCCCAATAAAAACTGCAGAAACAACATGGTGTAAACATCTGGCACCTCCTTCCATCCATTACTGCAGACATCGAGAGAATGTCTACTCCACGCTTCGCATAACGCTCAGCATGGACAAGACAGTGAGGATGCCTGGACTCAAAAGGGGAGGGGTGGACCACACTGATACACAGTTTTATCTAGGACGCAGGTCACATGAAGAAAAGAACTCACTGTCATGTGGTTGTTTGAAGGGGTTTTAACCCATCCTATGGCACAGAGGAGACCGAACAAAGGAAGTGTCAATCTAGCAGAGATTTGAAAAATGATCACAAGCTTGCCAGGAGAGGGCTCAAACGTGTTAGGCAGAAGGTACCACACAAGCAAGGACAGAAAGACACGCTTCTGTGAGGAGGACACATCAGATGCTCAGAGTGGCTGCAGTTTCTGAGTGTGGGGCAAATTTTACTGGGTGGAATTAGAGCAGAAGGTAAAGAGAAACTTTAGGTGTTGGTAGCCTTACTCTTACTAAATGTATTTTGAGTGAGAGCAGACAATTATTTAAGCAGTAGAAAGTAACACCAGAAGTTCCCTTTGGAATGTATTATTCAGCCACAAATTGGATTAGTTGTTAGACGAGACAAGAATGAATGGCTGAACTATTCTTAGGAGGTAACCTCGCATAGACGTGAACATTTTGAACATTTTGAAAATTAAATTTTACCTGCTTTATTGAGCCTGACAACTATGAATTCTTATTTGAGAACTATGGGAGACTTCTTTCGGATGTCGGTGTCCTGGAGAAGAGCGGTTGCAGAGAGTGTGGCTACACCTCACATGGGTAGACAGGGTTTTTTTTGAGCGTGTTACTTCTGAAGTGTGAGAGTGTAGTGACATGGTGAAGTCCATGAGAAGACTGGGAAGGGAGTGGGATGGTGGCACGAAGCACAAAAGCCACCAAGAAACTCTAATGAGAGCTGAGCATAGGCACAACCTGTAAAGACTATCGGGCCAGTAAAGAAAGAAGAGAGGCCTAAAGCAAACATCTGCACCAGAGGTGGGCATTATAAATGTGTTCATTTCACAAATACTTGGGGTGCCTGCACCACCTGGAACTGTGATCAGGCAAGGGTCTGAGGATTAAAGAACACACAGAGACACAGGTCACTCTTGAAGCAAGAATGTTGGGGGAAAATGATCTTTCATCTTGTCACTTGTATTATTTTTAATAAAACGCTGCTTGGCCAGTAGCCAGGCAGGAAGTATTGGCAGGGCAACCAGGCAGGAAGTAGAGGCAGGGCAACTAGAACAGGAGGATTATGGGAAGAGGAAAGGTCAGTCTGCTGTTGTCAGCCAGCCACAGAGAAAGCAAAATGAGAAGGCCTCGCTGATATAAGGTACCAAGCCACATGGCTAGCACAGACAAGAATAATGGGTTAATGTACGACGTAAGAAAGAGTTAATGAGAAGCCTGAGCTAATTGCCCAACCAGTTTGTAATTAATGAAGATCTCTGTGTATTTCTTTGGGACTGAATGACGGTGGGACCTGGTGGGACAGAAAACTTGGTCAATACAAGAATGCCCATTTTATTATGTTCCAAGGCAACTTATATAGTGCTCTCCGTGATTAGTGGCCACACCCTAGCTCTTGGGACTTCTCAGCTACAAGCCCACCAGAAGCCACTTTCTTGTTATCAGAAACTCATGAGGATTCTGTGCTCAGAGCAGCTGCAAACATAGAAACACAAATTGTTTACTCCAGCAGGCAAGAGTTCATAGAAAGTTCAGGGTCTAACAAATACTTATTTGGTGTTGAGGTTACAGAAGAAACTAGTCAAAGATGTGAGAAACTTCGAATGTTAAATAATGCATGTCAAAAGAGAGAAGTTTTAAGAAGATGAATGGGTTCTGTTGCTAGAGAGGAGGCAAGCGGGGTGAACACCGTAAGGACAGCTTTGTGGGTTAGAGGAGACGCTGTATGATAGACACTGGAAGCTCAGGTTAGTAAGCAGCCTAGTAAACAAACCATGGGATTTAACCCCTCTTCATGTTTTAAAACTTGAAATTATAGGGAGATAGGACTTGCTATATATCTTACCTCCTATCTCATTTCCTTGAAACACACCTATCCCATCCACCATGGAGAGCTGTGCTACCCAGGGACTGCCATGGCTGTCAGCCAAGAGTAGAGATGTTGTAATTTGAAGTTGACAGCAAGATGACCCTTGCAGGGTCGCTACAGTTTCTGTCTTGTGGCAGATCTTCCCGCTGAAATATGGCGGTGCCGTGATGTGAAATCAATAGTGGTGAGTGATGTGGAGGCCAGAGATGAAGCTAAACACAGCTTCCTTTGATTCCACTATTTCATTTTTCTTGCAGGGAGTTACTTTGGAAGAAGAATCTCCTCTGGATATATCAGCCACTCAGGTTTGCTATTCTAATGGTCCAAAGAGGGGAGTGTCAGTCATATTCATTTGTTGAAGCGAAAGGCTCCCTATGACATTTGTAACCATTTATGCTCCAAACATTTAGAGAGTTGTCATTGCCAATTGTAGATTTAACACCACTAACTCAGTAATGAATAGGGTTGGGAAAAGATAAAATTTGAATGAAGTAATACTCAAAGTTTTATTTTTAATAATTTGAGAAGTTATTTCTGAAGCTTTTGGTGAATAACAGAGCATCCCAAAAATGTACTATCTTGAAAGGAGAACCATTCATTCAGCCCAGGATACTTGGGTTCACAGTTTAGGTGGGACTCAGTCTCATACTTCTATTCCCCATCTCTTGTTTAGCCAGCTCCAGGCGTCTGCCAGTAGCTGCCAGGCAACCAGGTAGCTCTGCATCTGGGACTTGGGTGGGAAGATGCTGGGTCACTGTGTTGCTTCTCTCTCTCCAACCCGAAGGCTCTCTTGGCTGGCATTTGTCTCCTTGGCAACAGGGCGGGCCTTCCAGAAAGGGTGGTGAAGCCTGAATGTATAAGGTGTGGCTCGGAATTGGTACATTGTTTTCACCATACTTTTAGTTTTAAAAAAAAGTCATAAGATCAACCCAAATTCAAAAGGTGGAAAATAGGCTACATCTGTTACCAGGAGGGACTGATTTTACCCGTGCACTATACGGGAGCCATTTTGAATGTTTGCTATTGACCACAGATGACACCTCATTTTATCCTATTTGATCCACCTGTGGAGAAAGGGTTCCTTACCCTCCCTCCCTTCCTGTCTCCTCCATTCCCCTTTTCTCCTCTTTCTGCTAAGGATGGAACCCAGGATCCTGTCCTTGCCAGGCAAGGGTTCTATCATCTAGCTATTTATTCCGATCTCATGAATGTAGAAACACATTAGTTTCCTATCTCCACCTGGCCTCCTGCCTCCTTCCCGTCCATGATACCAGGGATGAATCCAGAATCTTACACTTGCTTACACTCTACCACGGAGCTACACGCCCAGCTGTAAACCGTGGGAAGGGAAAGCGTGTTATTCTTTTCTTTATAATACCTTAAGATCAGGCTCTTGCTTAGAGCAACCAAGATGAAATGTTACTAATTGAATTGTCCTCCCCCCCCACACAACCCACCCCTTCAGAGACAAAATAATTTCTTAATAACAAGGAACAATATCTAGCTGCTGCTCTTGTGAAAACAGGTCCTAGAATTTGACATGGGAAAGAGGATACTCATTTTGATATATGATGTTATTGTAAGTTTCGTCCGTTTTAAAATACTTACTAAAATGGAAAATCCAGGCCTCAGAATGTACTAAACAAATAAATATGCTTCTGAAAGATAAGCTTCTCTCTACCCTAATTTGTAGGAAGTAGACCATTCAGATGCAAGGACATTTCATTTTTTTTAAAAAAGGGAGTTTTTATTTTTTTAAAAAAAATTTGTACATATATGGAGAAAATAAAACTTTTTGATGTCTTGGCTCCAAACTGAAGAGGCGCTCACTTAGCAGCCCGTGTCGTACTTTAAGATGGTTTATTATTATGCTAATATTGCAGTCTAATATACACTAAGCATTGGAAGTGTGCAGAATACTAGTCCACATAAAAGATCTTGATGGATTTGAAGGGAAGGGCTAAGAAATGCACTCTCCTAATCCACAGGAAAATAGGGTAATTCAGAATCTAGCTGAACCAATAAATCCTATTTAATTTAGCATACATCACATGCCGAGAAAAGGGAGGGCAGTGGAAATGGAGAGTGATAATCTCCGATTACTGGACAGTCAGACTAAGAGCACGCTTTCCTTCACAGAACTGAGTTTAGGAAGACTCAATTTTGCAAAAATAGTTCTCATTTTTTTAAAAAAAAGTTTTGATCTCTAATCCTATGTATTATTATCTGCCATTCAGAGATCGTAGTGGTTTCTAGATCAGGCTTACAATTGTTATCCCAAACTGCAAGTGGAATGATTTAAAAAATTATACCCTCACTGTATCTTTTAATTTATCAATATAAAATTTATACTGCTGACAAAGGTATTTGGAGGGCTGGGGCCAAAGATCTGAGGACAACTTTCTAAAACATTAATTTTTGTCTTTTATTATGTGATCAGGTAAAATGAATATATATGAAAAGAAATTTAAATAAATAAAAACAATAAATAGGTCAAGAGTTGAAAAATATCAAGATCCAGTCTTCCCTCAAAAGAAGCTTTTCATCTGAAAAAATGCACATAATTTAAGGAAAGAATATCTTAGTTTGCCATAATTCTACATTTTACTTTGCTTCGCCAGTTTTGAACCGAAGGGGGGAAAAGTAAAGCCAAAGCTAAAAAGGGCTTGGAATCAGCCTTCCCCATTTTATACAATCACGCTTATTGACTAGAGGTTGTGTACCCGGCTCATCTTTAAATAGAATTCTTGCAGAAGTAGATGAAAATCGTGGGTGAAAAATTGATCGGGACCAAGTTCTCTCTACCTCTGCGCTTGCTCTTCTGTGTACTCTCACATAAAAATTTCGTGTCTATGTGTGTGTATGTACGGGTTGGTAGCACCGGCAGTTTTTACGGAGATGCATTGACTTCCGTGGAGCCTCAAAGCAAGAAAAAGAATTTTAAAATGCCCTCTGGGTGGTGATAGATGGAACTGGCAGGAGAAACACATCCTAATCACTAGTTTGAATGTGGAAAAATCTATACATTAACTTTATTTCTGTAATGGCTACATATATTCTTTTTAATTTTTAAAAAGGCATGTTATAGATGTCTCTGATTGAAAAATACAGATACAGACAAGTTATTGATATACGTGTGTGGAAATATATTGATTTAAGCACAAGGGTTCTAGCATATTATTTAATAATTCACCAAAGACAGTATTGGATATCATACTTTATGCTAAATGATTAGGTTTGTAAAATGGAGATAATTTTCATTCATAGAATTTTACTTAAAAAATCTGAAGAGGGAAATAGAGAATAAAATAATTTACTTACATGCTCAAGAAGCAACATAGAATAGGAAAATTGCTTTAGGGATAAATTCATTTATGTGTTTAGTGGTTGGGGGCACAACTCTGTGGTATATACTCTGGAAATGTGGTGTGGAGATTGGTTGAGACAACACTTCTTGTTTGCTTTCAGAATTACATATGGGCACACAATTTTGTAACACTAGACACACACATGCGTGTGTATCTTATTATGAGATTTAGGTGTTTATCAAAATGACTGCTAACGTGTCTGTATGTTTGGAGAATTTGCTACAGTGGTATTATTTAAAACGTGTTTTGAGACGGGAAAAATAACCCAGACCCGTAGTGGAGAGATGGAACATATTTAAATGCCTCTTTTAGGATATTGTAGCAACTTGCAAAACTGTTTCTGTTTTTTTGCTGGATTGTCTTTTAGATTGAAAGAGGAAAGATGCTGAAATCAACTACAGAACGTCCCAGGACAGAAAGATGAGCCAGAGAAAGAAGCTCCGGGTGATGGGATTGAAGGTAGAGATGTGGTACTTGCTAAGCGAGGTTAGAAATTGAAAACGAATGTTTCCTCTCTCGTCTGGATGTCTGAGGAGAGAAAAGGCAGCAAAGTTATTTCTAAACGTCCTGAGAAACTTCTTAGAAAGGGGGTAAGCAGAGTTTCATTAGCCTTTTCAGTCTGTGGGCAGGGCAGCTGATGATTGACAGCCCGGTGGGGGGGGCTGGCTTAGCGGGGCTTTAGAATAAATGCTAAAAGCTCTACAGAAACAGAAGGATTGGCTTAAATACTGTGAGTCATCTGTTAGGACGTTTTATTCTCTTAATTATAATTTCCTTAACCTTTGCTCTAGAGTTTATTTCCTTTATTATTTCTGTTGGATACAAATTCCAATTTAACATCTTAATATCTAGTTAAATTTAATTTCGTTAAATTAAGAGTTGCTTAGTCTATGAACCGTGAGACTTGATTCACCAGCTTATTTAATTCATTTGTTTGGACACTTGACATTATAGAACTCTACGAAGCTAATTCCACAAGGCCAGAAAGATTTGCCCATATTGAAAAGTAAGCACTGCCCATGTCGCCACATCTTGGAGACAGCACTTACGTATAACTGTGTGGCAGGGAAAAACTGTCCAGAAGACTCATTTCAACTTTGTAGACAGGCTCAAGAAAGTCTGCCTCGCTGGTGAGCTGGAGTGCTTCTGACGAATAAGAATAGGACTTATTTTCCTAGAAGATTGAAGTAATTAAGGCAAATATAAATGACTTGGATTGGTGTTCTCAATCTTCTATGCTCATCAGAATTCTCCAGAGAGTTTCTGTTTTTTATTTTTTTTGAGACAGGGTCCCTCTCTGTAGCCCTGGAACTCACTCAGTAGACCAGGCTGGCCTCGAACTCACAGAGATCCACCTGCCTCTGGGATGAAAGGTGTGCACCACCACCTCCCGGCTTGTAGAGATCTTTACAGACACGGGGCTATCCCTAAAGCATCATGGGCCCAGGCACTGTCCTTCTACAGAATGCCCCCCTTCTTATGCGATTCTTATTCACAGCGAAGATTAGCACATGGGTTGGGGCAATTAAAAGCAAAAATATTAAATCAATACATTAGAGTTGGCTCATGTTTTGGGGCAAATATGGTATTGCCTCAATGTCATTTGTTTTAAAGCCACCAGCATATTTGGCTGCTGTGACTTTTAAATGCAAACATTTTCAGAATAGCGAAGCCCGTTCATAGGCCATTACCAATCTACTTTTTGGGTGCTATACTGTTTTCATCTTATAGAATTTAGGGCCTTCAACAACTCCCTGCATTTTTATTCCTTCACTTTTAATGGTTCTTGTTTTCTTTTGGTCAGAAAAGAATTCCCTGCCTTGGCTGAAGGAAAGCAACTTTTGTGTGAAGGCCAGATTGATAACATGGGATTAAACATGTTATTTGATATGAAACGACTGTCTGTAGATTTAAAGTGTGTGCTTTCCAGCAGAGATAGTCACATTATCTAGTAACGTGTACAGTTAATATATGCTTCTCTTCAAATTGTATCTACTCAAGTAGTTAAGGGTCATATTGCTTAAAAAGTCCAATGTCAACACTTGGTCCTGGAGGAGACATTTAATTGAGAATTACTTCCCATAGACATCTGAGTTTTGTTTTGAACCATTTCAAATTTCAGAATCTTATTCTAATCACATGAATGATTTTAAGAAAGACTACAGCATACTAGTTTTTTTCCTATAAAAGTTGGGCCATTCCTATTTTAAATAAACCAGAGATATTTAAGATACTAAAATACGCTTGTTCTTCTGATATGCAGACTTTTTTCATCTGTATGCATTTCCAAGGGGGAACTAAGTGGGTATTATTTCTTTCTTGTCAAGCCCCTTTCCACCGTAATGTTCCAGGAAGCCAGCTGGCTAGCTCTGTGATATCCGATCACTCTCCAAGACAACTCTTCTTAAGGCTCAGCATTTTGCTCAAGACAGGAGTCGTGAATTCTCTTCTTCCTAAAGACACACATATCCTTTACAAGGGGCCAGATTATTTCCTGCAAAACTGCCTTTGTCATATGAATGTCTATTAGAGTTACTACCAAAAAGGCTGGGGCAAGAAATCTATCCTTCCACAGTGGGGGAAAAAAACAAAACAAAACAAAAGCACTCTCAACTTGAACACCAGCAAGATTTTACACACACACACACACACACACACACACACACA